>NC_090751.1:6207496-6342496 GCF_036898095.1 Palaemon carinicauda
CTCAAACATCCCAGTAATAACTTACAAAGTCATTAGACGTAAAATATAAGCTTACAATTATTATTCATATGTAATAAATAAATTTATTTTAATGCATTTTCTTTAATTAATGAAGTTAACAGTTTGTTTTTGTTTTGGTGATCAGCTGATTACTGGCCATCTACACGCAAACATGCCAACTAATGGTATCCAAGCAGACGATGCTAGGATGCATACTTGGGTTACTTGTACTGTATTGCAGGGTATAATACCATATATATATATATATATATATATATATATATATATATATATATATATATATATATATATATATTATGGTTTCATTGTATATTATTCCATGGTAATGTAACCTAGGAAAAAAACTACTGTTTCTTTTAGAAAAAATTACGCTCTCTTCGAAAATGACACTCGTTCCCGTCGCAAATTAATAGTTTCAGAAATAAATATACATCTATATCCTCCAATAATGGGGGACCCCCAGTGGGAACTCGGGGTTTTGGGTGGGGAAAACATACTGGGGAATCGATATATAAACGTAAAACAAGCCTTTTCTTCTCTATACATTACCTTCTTGAAATTATAATAACTGGAGGAAAATACAAAACAGGATATCTGAATAAACTTTGGAGGCGCCGTTGCAAAGATTGTGTCATGAAAAAATACAGTAACCAGTGCTGCCAACGTCCGATGTAGATCAAATGTTATTTTGTGACCTGTCATACTACTAGGCTAGGTTAGGTGGGTTTGTTAGGTTCTGTGCCCTTTTTGTACATTTTATATATTGAGTAAAACTTATATGGAGAAATTATTTAATATATGGAAATATCTATAGGATATAGATGTATATTTATTTCTGAAACTATTCATTTGTGACGGAAACGAGTGTCATTTTTGAAGAGATCGTAATTTTTTCTGTAAGAAACAGTAATTTTTTTCCTAGGTTACATTACCATGGAATAATATACAAAATTACGTGAGTGAGGTGGACGTGTTCAGAGGCGCTCCGGACACTTACTGGAATAACTATGGTCATTTACGTGCTTTCCCGTTAAAAATGTGTGTGTATGAGCATGAAGTGCTGCTCTGCCTAGTGAAGTGTACCTTATCACTTGCAATCCTGTGCTTCTTGCTATAATTGAAAATTTCCCTCTAATCCAATCAGTGCCCGAAATTTCCTCCCCCCTCAGTGCCATTGGCTGCTTTCGGTTCAAAGAGTGAAAATAAGAAATATAAAAAGAGGAGTAACGGTTTGCTCTTCGCTCAGCCTAACCACAAGGTTGACATAGAAAAAATGACCCCGAGTGTCGAGAGTGCCTCTCGTCCCCTCACCCCTCACATACAGAACAATTGTGTTTATTTTATCAATTCTCGTTCTAACAACAGCGATCCGGAGTCCATCATAGATGTCGTGAGAAATCTTTTCACGGAAGAAGATATCACAATTGCATATGTATCGTGCAAAGACTATATGCCCGACGGCATTCGGAATGATCGAAATGCAAAGAGCCTGACTTCTCAGAAGAAAATCACTCTCATGTCAACTTGGCTCAAAACCACAACAAATGTTACCATTTGCGCGGATAACCCATATACCCTACCTCCGGCCCAGCCCGCTGACCTCAATATAGTGACTGTACATAACACTGCAGTAAAAGCCTTGGAATTGTCAATCTCGCTGTCAAATACCTCTGAAGATCTCCGTGCAATCCCTGATGCAATCGCTGCAATGAGGCAGCAAATCAGTGATGCTGTAGGGCAGCAAATCAGTGACGCAATCGCTGCAATGAGGCAACAAATCAGTGATGCATTGGGTCACCAAATCAATGATGCCATCACTGCAATGAAGCAGCAAATCAGTGATGCAATGACCCTGCAAATAAATGATGCATTCGCTTCAATGGGGCTAAAAATCAATGAAATAACAAATCAAATTGGAGAGTTGAATGGAAAATGTAATAAGTTGAATGACCCCACGGACCAACCCCAACTGCCACTTGAAAAACCCTCATCTGACCCCACGCCCACCTCGGAACCACAAAACACCCGCTCTAGCCTGCCTGCTACAGGGCCAAGGATCGTTACGAAGCAAACGCCAGTTTTGGATTCCACCACCTCCCCCTCCCTATCGCTAGACAGAAGAGATTCAAGAGAAGTACCATCCCCTCCTACCTCTCCCCCCTCCCCCCCTGCAACTGACTCATATGCCAGGGCGCTAATGTCAAAGGCCCAAGACGACAACGAGGGATGGCAGACCTCCCAGCGAAAGACAAAGTTCCGACCTGACCGTAACCGCAAACAGGTCAACCAGCATTCATCCGGGTATATCCCCCTCCACCTCCGCCCAAAGAGATGCCACGTCGTTGTCCACAACCTGCATTCCTCAGTGACTGAAGATGCCATTAGGCTCCGGGTTAGGGATATAACAGGATCAGACCCCCTCATTCTTCATAGCCTCAAGTGTAAGACAGTAGGTCAAGTTGCATACAGGGTTTCCTGTTTATTCCATCATCGAGAGCTCTTGGTAGGCGAAAGCTTTGGCCCAGGAGCATATGTGTCCTTTTATGATCATAAAAGAGATCGCCCTCCCCCAGCGACCCTAGTCCCCCGAAGTCACCTACGACAATCAGCCCCCACCGTCAACGCCCCAGCACCAACCACTCCCACGCCCCCTGAGATTTCTGCTCTTATCTCCAAAGGTCGACGAAATTCATGGAGTCATTAAGTATTTTATCTTGGAACATATACGGGATCAAGCGGAATTTACCTGTCCTTAATGAGTTCTGCAATGATTTCCGTGGCATTATTGCACTGCAAGAAACCTTACTCCTCCCCCATGACCTGGCTATCAGTGATTCGGTTCATGTTGATTATAACAGTTTCTCTATCTCGTCGATGGTTACTCACGACTACATCATTCAAGGTCGTCCGAAAGGAGGTCTCTCATTTCTATGGCATAGATCACTGGACAAGTGCGTGAAACCAGTGACGTATCAAACTGACAGACTTCTCGGCCTGCAAGTAACGATCGAAGGTAAAACCATATTAGTGATTAATGCATACTTCCCCTGGGAGTGCCAGTCAAACTTTGATCAGTATTGTATATTACTAGGAGAAGTCCAAGGTATTATTAATGATACCACCGCTGACCATGTGTGCATAATAGGAGACTTTAATGCGCACCCATCCAGACTTTTCTATAATGAATTACAGCGTCTCTGTTCTCAACAATCTCTTCAAATTAGCGATGTTGCCCTACTGCCTCCTTCGTCCTTTACGTACATGCAAAACAGAAATAATATGCCCATCACATCCTGGCTTGATCATTGTATTACCACTGACCGCCTGCATAGCTCTATCACTGAATGTATTATACGATACGACCTTTCGTCTGCATTCGATCACATACCCATACAGATCACATTTCACACACCTTCCCTCCCGGCGGTACCCATCCAAAGGGAGAGGCTACCTTCCATCTCATGGGATTTCTCCAACCTCCAAAAATCCACTGCATTCAAACGCTTATCTGAAAGTAATCTCCGCTCGATAATCCAACCTGCTGAAGCCCTGCTCTGCAATAATCCTAATTGCCGCAACGAACAGCATAAAACAAAACTGAAGGAATTCTACGTAAATATCATAAATGCCCTACGGAGCTCGGGAAGAGACACGTTTAGACTCTCTAGAGGTAACCATCGAAACATACCTGGTTGGAATGACTTAGTTAAAGACCTCTATGCACACTCTCGAGAAATGTTCCTTCTTTGGAGGAACGATGGTAGCCAGAGAGAAGGTCCCCTCGCTCTTCAGATGAGACAAGCGAGAGCACAGTTCAAACTTGCTCTCCGTCAATGTCGCAGCAACGAAAATCAGCTACGAGCCGATGCACTGTCCAGAAAATTGACCAACCATGACTTCCCCCATCTTTGGAAAGATATTAATTCACTAAACCCAAAGTCAAACAAATTATCCCAAAGAGTAGGGGATGCAATTGGCGAAGAATCCATCGCAAGAATGTGGGGGGATCACTTCAGTACCATCCTAAATTGTATAAATGACCAAGATACCCGAAATGAAGTGGATACCCTCATCAATGTCAATATGGATTTTCAATATAGTGACCGTATCTCCCCGAGTGACGTGTGCGAGGCTATCAAGAAATTACCTAGTAACAAGGCTCCCGGCTGCGATGGCCTTCCTGCCGAGGCTTTCAAATTCTGCCACCCTATAATTTATATCCTATTTTCTGCACTATTTAATGCCTGTATATTACACCAATATCTCCCCGAAACCCTGCTACTTGTCCACTTAATACCTCTCATAAAAAACAAACTGAAGGATGCCAGTGACCCAGGAAACTACCGCCCCATCGCCATTACAACAATTTCATCGAAAATATTTGAATCTCTTCTGTTCCGTCGCCTTGCACCATTTCTCCACACCGCAGACAATCAATTTGGTTTTAAGACTAACCACTCGACTGACACCTGTATATATATTTTAAAGGAGTTATTGAATTTCTATATATCCTCGGCCTCCCCTGTCTACTTATGTTTTGTAGACGTGCGGAAGGCATTTGACAGAGTAAACTATCTGAAGCTCTTTTTGAAACTACGCAAAAGGGGAACTCCTCTATATCTCATCGGTATATTATACTGTTGGTTCACAACACAACAGTTCTGTGTCAAATGGGGCAATGTCCTGTCCCAGCAATTCGGCTCATCTAACGGTCTCAGGCAAGGAGGCATCCTCTCACCATACTTATTTAATGTTTACACAGACGACTTAAATATCAGACTGAATTCACTTCCCATTGGGTGTACGGTTAATGGCTTTACCATAAATAACCTTTGCTACGCTGACGATATGGTCCTCATCTCCCCCTCTGCTCAAGGCTTACAACGTCTCATCAATTCTTGCAACGCATACGCTATTGAACATGACATAATCTATAACGAATCGAAGACACAGTGCATGTCTGTCCTTCCTAGATCGCTCCGTTTCGTAGAAGACCCACATATTTACCTTCAAAACCATCAGCTAGAATTTGTCAATGATTTTCCTTACCTAGGTCACATCATTACGAAAGATTTAAAGGACACACCTGACATTGAAAACAGGCGTCGAAAATTGTGTTGTCTAGGGAACATGGTAACGAGAAGATTTGCCTTCTGCCGCCAAGATATCAAAAAACTCCTATTTCAAACCTACTGCTATAACGTATACGGCTGCTCGCTATGGGCAAACTATACGCGAGAATCGATGAGACGTATCACAGTCATACACAATGATATCCTAAGGCGCCTCACCAATACCCCGAGGCACCATTCAGCTTCAGCGATGTTTGTTGAAAATGGACTGGATAACCTGAAAACCATCATTCGTCGCTCTATAGTAAGTCTCACCTCCCGCCTACGATCTAGTGAAAATCCCCTAATTCAAAATGTGCTTGCAAGTGCAGCGAGAATAAAATCCAAAATGTGGGAAACCTGGAATACGGAAGCGTCAGTACAATGAATTGTATTCACTAATATTTGATAGTGTGGCTATGCCAAATCCTCATCACTAAATAACTTTGGTATGATTCCCAGTATTGTTATGATAACGTGTTTTATTATGTTACATCTTTGTTGTCTGGATGTCCTGTATTTCCTTCACACCCCTGCTCAGTGACTAGATTTTTTTTTTTTCCTCCCCAGTGTTCTTTCATTTTCAAGCAATTTCTGTTCCAACATATTATCATTGTCATCTCCATTTTTTTTTTTCCCTCTCCCTCTCTTTTTGTTTGCTAATATGTATGGTATCATCATTGCTAAGCATTAATTCTTATATGACTTTGTTACCCAAACCTTAGATCTCTGTGGTCAACCTGCTAATTGATGTTTATAATATATCACTGATTTATTGCATTTCTCATCTCTTTTTTTTTTTTCTTGTACCGTTGTCAAAAGTGTAAGATCACTGTACCCTTACTGTAACTCTGTATATGGCTTCTGCTGAAATAAAGATTATTATTATTATTATTATTATTATTATTATTATATATATATATATATATATATATATATATATATATATATAGGCTATATATATATGCACACTGTATATCAACCGATAGTGATTGACCCCCAGTGGGAACTCGGGGTTTTGGGTGGGGAAAACATACTGGGGAAACTGTACAGAATGGTAAAACGAGCCTTTTCTTCCCCATACATTACCTCCTTGGATGTATAACAAACCTGTGAAAAAATACGCTAATTATCTATATCCTATACTAACGGTATATTTTTCATTTATTTGTTAACATTCTACGGGTCTGTTGTAGTCGGTCTCGTTCGTTCATTTGTACATAGCAGTTTGATACCCTGTAATACAGTAAAACTTTACAATTTTTGTTTATGAAGTATTTATCTACTGTAGTTTCTCATATTTAGTTGATACTTTATAATAAAGCAATATTTTGGTAATAACTTTGTTGTATTGATTCCAAAATAAGATAGTTGTTGCTGAACAGAACTGTGAAAAAAAACATATCGCTGCAAGTTGAGACCTCGAGTCACAAACAACAGAAAAAATATTCCACTTTGTGAAATTTCTAGAGAATTCATTTTTTTATCAATAATTTTGTATGAAAATGTATAGGACTGCATGAGGAATTTGGTAAATGCTTCTGGAATTTTACTTAAATGAAATTTGATCATGAACATTTGGCAGACTGTTTTTATCATGTAAACAATCCCTTAAAATTAGTTTTTATATGATTATATAATAAATTTGGTAAAACAGGTGTACAGCAAATCACTATTAACACATTTTAAATTACAACCAACGTATTAAAATTTACTGTTCTAGACGAATAATCACACTAGAATCGCTAACTACGAATTTCTGCTGATATCTTGTAAAATCTCATATTTCTTTTTTTGGTAATTTTTCGTAATAATCCCACCCAGCACTTGTTGTTATATGTATTTTTGTCAGGTAAAACAGGTGAAAAAAATAAATTCTTGTCAATACATTATCCTCGCAATTCCCTTTTTTATCTTCACAGTGACACGGAGAGTAGCTCCTGTTATGTTCATTCCCATTCTATTAAGCTCCACCCCTTCACGCACTGTGATAATTTTCGCCCGATTGCGACGATGTCGTGGTTATCCTTGACCTTACTGCGCGTGCGTGAAAAAAGCAAAAAATTTTCTCCCGTTTTGCGGGCTCTGTAATATGAAATGGCCAATCAGAATCTAGATACATTATAATCTCACCATTTCATCGGTCCTTGATGAAAAAAGTTATTCATGTATATCCGTGAAGCCCGCTTATTTTCAAATTACAAAGCATTCCTTGGCCTCTGGTGACCGCTTAGCTGCTTGACCGTTTATTAGTTCAGTGATGGTGACTCTGTACTAGTTGTGAATTTATCCCACATGAGGCTATTAGACTATTTTTAACAAATAACGAAGAAACTAAAATTTTTGCGTAATCACGGTGTGCTTCCTTTAGAAATAACTTGTCTGAAGTGTTACAAACCGTGTTCTTTGCGACCTGATTGTCATTATTGGCAGTGTCACGGTAAATTTAGAAAACTGAAAGGCCCGAGTGCCCTTACCGCACAACCGGGACCCACTGGGGCATCACAAACCATTGAGCTGGTTTTTACTCCTGATTTGGGGGATTCTGACTCCGACTTAGACTATGAAGGTAAGCCAATATAGATTTAAGGCACAGTGTGAACAAAAGATACGGCAAAATACTCGCCCACGCAGCGAACGCGCGTAGATATTACCGCTTGCCAGAACATACGGAGGTGATGTAATATTTAATTGCGAGCGAAGCGAGCCACGGCTGAGCAAAGATCAGGGCATGAATTATTATTGTTAGTTTATCAAGGATCCGGCTGAGCAAAGATCATTTTACATTCAATAGAAAACGGGATTCAGAAGAAAACGGGAAACGGGTGAATGATAGTTGTTAAGTGTTGTTCCTTATATATTTTCTTGGAAAAGTTTTTTTTTCGTTATTTTTCATTTGTTCCGTAACCGAAATACAAACCACGCTATTTACAAAGGGTATTACTTTTAGCGTAGCTGAAATGGCGAGCCATTAGAATTTAACGAGGGTGTATTACCCCCGCGCTAGTTAGCGGGGGGGGTAGGGGAGTGGTAGCTAGCTACCCCTCCTCCCCCTCACACACAGGTGAATACTCACTTTCACTTTTGGCTCGGACTGTGACAGACGTTTCTGTCCTGGTCCTCGCTTGGCAGCCATTGTCTGTTTTGTCTTTACTTAATCGCTTACTTTTCTTTTACTCAATATATATGTAAACATGTTTTCATGTTTGTATATATATTTGAGTATAGAAATAAGTAAGTTTCCTTTTCAGATGTGTGTGTGTAGTGTACGATATCTACGTGGAGGCCTCGGCAGTTAGGCCACCACGGCCTAATTTTATGGGTTGCGATCGAGTTTGACTTCGGTCTTTCTCTCTCTCTCTCTCTTGAGGTCGTTCACCCTTTTACTATGTTTTACTACGCCCTTGTAGCTTCCTTCCCGTGTGGGTGGGGTTGCTACGCCGTACATTTTGTCTCAATTAGTTTATGAATCTAATTGTAGTTGTTAATTTTTCAGCTTGTAGAACGATTCCTTTCGGGGTTTTCGTTTTTTTCTTTAGTGTTCATTCATTTTTAAATTACATAATTACATAGTTACATAATTATAATTGTTATAATTCTGTTTTGGTTACAGCTCTCCTTCCGCGAGTGTAAGTGGTTGTGAGGGCACGTGCCTATTGTGTAATTCTTGTTCCTTTTCCTCGGGATTCCTCTTCGGAGCCTTCCCGGGGGAATGAATGTGTACTAATATTATTTGTTTTATTTTTTACAGTTACCGATCTAGTTCGTTTCTGTAATATAGCAACGGTGTGAGCTGTCTGGTTGAGTCCTGGGGATTCGGCTGTTGCTGCCTCCCCCTTGTATTGTCGTCAGGGGCGTGTCTCCTACTGGTAGTACTCCCGTGTCGACGGACAGCTCTCCAGTTCATTTTAGAACAGTCAGGAGGCTTGCCTCCTTGGGCGGATAACTTTCCTTCCGAGGGAAGTTTTTTCCTGTCCAGGCTTGAGCTTTTCCTCTTTTGGGGGGTTCTTCTCTTGCCTTTTTTTTTTTTTTTCGTGCGACTATGCTCTTGGTGCTGAGCGGTCGCACCTGCAGTTTCGCTCAAGGGGCTGGGCAACTGCAGGATCTCCTCTTCGGAGGATTGCCCCTTTTAGGTCACTGGCTGACCAGTCTCTTCCACGAAGTGTTTCTCTTTCGTTCGCGAGAGAGTACACTCATAGAGACTCCTCTTCGGAGGTTTCTTCTGTTGCTGTTGCTGTTGGCCTCCCTCGCCGTAAGGCCCTCCGTCCGCCTCGTCGTAAGGGCCTCTCATCTCCCTATAAGGGTGCTTGAGGCGCCTTTTGGATTCTCCGTTTGCAGCCTACAACTTCTTTTTCTCGATCTTCCGTCTTGGTGCAGATGGACAGCAGTCTAATCTCGTCTTCCGACGGGCAACGGTCTTCCCGACGGACAACGGTCTTCCCGACGGACAGCGGTCTTCCGACGGACATCAGTCTCCCGGCGGACAACGATCCCTTCGGGGCAAAGGGTTGCCCCCACGGGGGTTCTTCCCTTGCGTGTCAGGGTTTCCCTGCGCGCCCTTCTGTTCGTCAGCGCTCTCCTGTTCGTCAGCGCTTTCAAGATGATCTTCCCTGCAGTTCCTGTTACGTGCCCTGTGCGCCCACGTTCGCCCTCGCGATCTAGAACTTAGGTTCAGGTCGGGGTCAAGGACTCTTCTTCTTTGCGCGGGCTTCCACGCGTAGCCTTCTGCTCGTCAGCGATCATCAGCTCGTCAGCGATCATCAGCTCGTCAGCGATCATCAGCTCGTCAGCGATCATCAGCTCGCCAGCGATCGTCAGCTCGTCAGCGATCATCAGCTCGCCAGCGATCGTCAGCTCGTCAGCGATCATCAGCTCGCCAGCGATCTCCGGATCGCCCACGTGTGTTACAGCTGGCACGCCAACGTTCTCCAACACTTCTGAAGGAACATGGTTCGCCAGCTACTAGCTCAACTGCGGATGCTGATCGCCATCGCGCGACCCTCAACTGCAGATGCTGATCGCCATCGCGCGACCCTCAACTGCGGATGCTGATCGCCATCGCGCGACCCTCAACTGCGAATGCTGATCGCCATCGCGCGACCCTCAACTGCGGATGCTGATCGCCATCGCGCGACCCTCAACTGCGGATGCTGATCGCCATCGCGCGACCCTCAACTGCGGATGCTGATCGCCATCGCGCGACCCTCAACTGCGGATGCTGATCGCCATCGCACAACCCTGAACGATTGCCCGCTTCGCATGCTGCTCCTCATCGCACAACCCTGAACGATCGCCCTCTTGCGGATGCTGATCACCATCGCACCCTTTCACGCGATCATTCACCTGCGCATACTGCTCGCCATCGCACAACCCTGAACGATTGCCCGCTTCGCATGCTGCTCCTCATCGCACAACCCTGAACGATCGCCCTCTTGCGGATGCTGATCACCATCGCACCCTTTCACGCGATCATTCACCTGCGCATGCTGCTCGCCATCGCACAACCCTGAACGATTGCCCGCTTCGCATGCTGCTCCTCATCGCACAACCCTGAACGATCGCCCTCTTGCGGATGCTGATCATCATCGCACCCTTTCACGCGATCATTCACCTGCGCATGCTGCTCGCCATCGCACAACCCTGAACGATTGCCCGCTTCGCATGCTGCTCCTCATCGCACAACCCTGAACGATCGCCCTCTTGCGGATGCTGATCACCATCGCACTCTATCACGCGATCATTCACCTACACATGCTGCTCGCCATCGCTTACCGCCAGCGATCTTCTTCACCTACGCGGCAGCACGATCCCTCACCGTCACGCCCATTCGCCTGCGCGCCCGCGCGATCGCTCGCCTGCGCGCCCGCGCGATCGATCGCTCGCCTGCGCGCCCGCGCGATCGCTCGCCTGCGCGCCCTCGCGACCGCTCGCCTGCGCGCCCTCACGACCGCTCGCCTGCGCGCCCGCGCGACCACTCGCCTGTGCGCCCGCGCGACCACTCGCCTGTGCGCCCGCGCGACCATTCGCCTTTGCGCGACCGTTCGCCCTCGCGCGACCATAGTTCGCGGCGAATTCCACAGCCGGTGGTAGCAGCAGGGACGCGTGCTCCTAGGCGGCACTCGGGATCACCTCCATCCAAGCACAGGTTGGTAGTGCAGGACGAAGACAGGTCAGTACAGCATTCTTCCCACCTTCTTTTCAGGCAGGAACCGTCGTGTCCTCTCCAAAGGATCGCCCGATCCCTTTCACCTTAGCGAGGATTTCGGACTCTGTGTCCTTGGAGCAGCAGACATGGTTTGATCCGCTGGCACGGGCGTTAATGAGGTTTATGAAACCAGCACTCACCGGCCAGGGTAACAAACCAGCGGCTGTCTCTCCTACGCTGAAGAGAAAGAGAGGAGTGGACTTCGTGGTGACTTCCCCCAGGGCGAAGTTGGTTCCCAAGAGGTCGGTCTCGAGGGTCCCCTCTCCTGCACGAGTACTCTCTCCTTCTCCCGCCCTGGAAGGATTTTTGGGCGGGGGGGGCTTTCCGTTGAAGATTTCTCCATCGGACAAGGGGTGACTGCTTACCTCTTCCTCTGGGAGCTTACCAGGTTCTTTCCCTCCTCGGTTACGGCCCGAGGTTTGGTTCAAGGAAGCTACAGGAAGATCAAGGGTACTTTCCTCCTCTCGAGCTCAGGCACCTTGGCCTTTCGTCGTTAAGTATCTACTTGCGGACAAGCTCGATGTTGTACCATCTGGACGCACTGACTGAAGGCTTCCTTCGGGTGTCTCATCTGTGGAGGTCAACGACCTCAGACACCCTTCCATCCTTGAGAAGAGTTTTGTCTTTGCCCAAGGACAGAGACTTAAACATCTGCTGTGCGGAGTAAATCGACTTCCGGTTTCACTCCTCCAAGGCGCTTTCTTCCAGACTCTGCAGGGCTCCAGCTCCCTTTTCTTTCAACCACGTCGGCCTAAGTTATCGGCTACGACAACTGGGACAAGGTGTCCAATTGCAGTTTCCTCCTGTCAGGAACAGATGGCACGGAAGACTCCCCCGGGGGGGCATAGTCCTAAAAGGAGTTCACGAACTCTAGGATTGCAGGTTTTTTCGCTGGGAGGATGCTTAAGGTTACTCATCCGAATGACAGCTTCCCGATGCCCATTCCCGCACAATCTCTGTGAGTAGCCAAGGATATCGCGCCTGCCGTCTCTGTCAGCGAATTCAGTGTCTCTGAACCTCTATGCCATAGCATCAGCAGAGTTGCCCGGTTGGGCAGAATGATCCATACCTTAGGCGAAGGTCTTCCTTAGGATCATCGACGGCTTCACCCCCGGCCCCCTCAGTCGATCCTTTCTTGTAAGGAAGGATCTGAGAGGGGACGTCCATAGTCGACCTCTCAGCCCTGATCAAGTTTGTCGAACAAACTTCGGCCAGCGTAGACCAGCAGAATCGATCAGACTGGTAACGAGGCGACAGGACTCCTTTAACCCTGGATCGGAAGGACGGGTACTTTCAGTTTCCATTCCATCCATCTTCCAGGGTGCTCGTCGAATTCAGCCTAAACTGCAAGTATTCCTGCTTATGATGCAGTGTGGCTATCCCGCCGTGGCATAGCAGGTTTGTTTCCCCAGAGAACTCTCCCTGCCTTCCTCTTGGCCGCTCAGGTGCAGACTTCCGCCTCCTCTGCTGTTTGGAGGGCTGGTCAACTCCGGTAGGCTCGGGTTTCGACCTGATTCAGCGCCGGGAAAAGCTTCCGAATGCTGACCATGAGTGTGGGCTCATGGTATTTTGCTTGGAGCCTTCTCTTCCTCTGCCTCAACATCTGGAGTATCTGGCCATGATATTGAGTCAACCGCCTTACCACGTTGGAAACCCCGCTTCTCGTCCGTCCAGCGAGGTTAAGCAACGTCGGTACTTGGATGGGTGACCACCTGGGGACGCCAGATTCTGTTACCACATCCTCCGAGCCTTCCTTTCGGTTCACCGTGGCAAGACTGAGGAGAGTCGCAGTACCTGTTCTCAGTCAAGCAGAGTTTTCAGCCCTACCTTGGAACGTTTCCTAGTTCTTCTTTCCTCATTGACCCGTTTATAGTCCGAACGGTCGCCTCAGGATAAGTTCCATGTGGGGCGATCCAAGTTCCGGTGGCTTCAGGCAATGTTTAACCGGACTCCCTGGCCCTATGGGACCAGCGGAACTATTAAACCTGCAATGGGTGTTGACCTATGGAGCCTCTTGATGGTAGTGGATATTCTCGTCCTTTCCCCACATTCTTGATGCGGTTCTCGGACTCGTCAAAGGAAAGGGGGGGGGGGCATGTTCCGGTCCAGGCCTATGGTCAAGACCTGAAGGATACCTCTCCATCATTCAGGCAGGCTTAAGGGCCTTAGTCTGGCCCCTCTTCAGATCCTACCGCTCCTGCCAAGTCGCCCCGTTGCGTGTCGACTTCATGCTAACCAGCAGGGGACGCATTTTCACACCTTCACATCTTGCAGTAGAGATATCGGGATGATTGAGATTCTCTCAATTCCACCATCGGCTCTCTCATTCCAGGCAGGGGAATGTTTCTCTCAGACTATCCGAGCAGAGCCTCATAGAGAGAGTGTACCTAGGGGTCTTTGACCTTGGGTAACCAGCAAGTGCTGGTCTGGGGGACCTGATCGCGACAGCTTGGAACCTCAAGCTTCCGCTAATTTTCCCCCCAGTCTCAGACCCCGAGACTCTGGCAAGATGCATTCCGGTGATGGTGGGACAACTTCGACGCCTGCGTCTTCCCTCCTTTTTGTCTGCGGACAATGGGTCTCAACAAAACCAGGTTGTCTGTCAACCTTTCAACGGGAGAGCTCCACTGGGACTATGTGCAGAACGGTTTCTGGACCCTCTGCTTCCCCTGACGGAACTCCCGGGAGAGCTTCTCCCACGGCGCAGACTACTCAAGCAACCACACTGCGACATCTCTCCCGAACCGGGGCGTCGCTTCGGCTTCATGCCTGGAGACACTACGCTTCCTCCTCTAGAAGAGACAACCCGCTACAGTCGCGGTACGGAGGTCGCGTCATCTGCGATAGTCATCCACAGGGGTCTCCCAGGCAAAGTGAAGAGTCTAAGGTGGTTGGTGCCGTGGGAGATATACTTCTTCCCGTGAGGCCTCTTCTCCAGCAATAACGGTCTTATTGCCTTTCGGCGGGAGGAAACTCCTTTCCGCTCTTGGCAATGAAGCCTGTCGCTCAGCCTTTCCCTGACCTTCAGGCTTAAAGGAATAACTTTTTCCTGCCCGCTGGATCTATCCTCGCTCATGCGAAGCTACGATCGTCCCTGCCCTAGTCGGAGGAAGACCTCCAACTTGGAGCATGGCTCGGACTTTTAGTCCTTTAAGAGATCTTCTCAAGACCCTTTTACGACAGGCCTCGGATTGTATTCCGCCCTGGGTCTTCTGCTCACTCTGGCCACGGCCAGTGTGTGAGCAATCTTCTTGGTCTCTTACTACTCCCCCCCTTTCTAAGGAAGAGGGGAAGGCAACATTCAGGCTCGCTCCTGAGTTGTTGGCTAGACTCAGAATCTGAGGGTCCCGACCCTTCGGTCCGATTCATTCAAGATTTTGAGTCTCCATTCTGTGTCTGATGTCCCAAGACCTTCTCTTTCTTGCCAGTACAGGAATCGAGAGGTTAGCGCTGGGAACAGCTGCAGTTTGGCCTCAGTTGCAGCCGATTTGGGAACACAAGGAGGACATGGGGGGAGAGTCACCAGTATACCTCTTCAGCCCGGACTCAAGGACATTCATCTCGACCTGTCTTCAGACCCTCCCCCGTCACGTCGCCCTACAGCACGATGTTGGATACATCGCAACGTCCCTCGCCTTCGAGTAATACTACTCTGTGACGCAGGTGCTACAAGCTGGAGTCTGGAAGCGTCTGATGACCTTCGCAGCCCGCTTCCTGCAGGGCGTGACCCACAGGAGTCTCGATACGTTTTCTATCGCTCTGTGGTGGCTACACAACAGCTGGTCTAACCTCAGGCTCCTTTTTGGACAGGTAGCAGAAGGTTGAGGGCATTGTTATCAGGTTTTAGTCTGCATGAACGAAAGAAGTATGTCTGGCCCTTACTTCTTTCTTCATCATCCCCTCTACGGGGAAGCAGCATCCTGGTCTCTGCATAGCTGACCTCGAACCTCTGCAGGTAAACCATGCTTCCTTGTGTTCCGAGTATTGAGTCAATACTGTCGCGTCCCCCATACCCTGACGAGGTGGTATTGGGAACGTCTTAACCCAGAGTTCCTTCTGGAACTCCAGGTCAACTGCCTAAGACGGGTCACACTTCTTCCTTCACACACAAGCTTACGTAGGCCACATGGTTCCTTGCGGTGCAAGGAACTTGTGAGGTGCAGGGACTCCTTTTCTCGAGTGCGACTCACTCGGATTCTGAGTCCCCGGGTAAAGCCAAAGCCAGTATGGCTGGGGACTTTCCACCCTTCCTAAGGGATAAGTCACCCTTTGTAAATAGCGTGGTTTGTATTTCGGTTACGGAACAAATGACAAATTCGAAGATAATTTGTATTTTTCCTAACCATACAAACCTTAGCTATTTACACATATTTGCCCGCCAGCCCTGTCCCCCAAGACAAGTCCTACCTCTAAGTGAAAGTGAGTATTCACCTGTGTGTGAGGGGGAGGAGGGGTAGCTAGCTACCACTCCCCTACCCCCCCCGCTAACTAGCGCGGGGGTAATACACCCTCGTTAAATTCTAATGGCTCGCCATTTCAGCTACGCTAAAAGTAATACCCTTTGTAAATAGCTAAGGTTTGTATGGTTAGGAAAAATACAAATTATCTTCGAATTTGTCATGTTTTGTTGTGTTTTGTCATTAATCTCTTCCGCAATTCGTTATTTTTCAGTATTATTATTATTATTAAATGCTCAGCTACAATCCTAGTTGGAAAAGCAGGATGCTATAAGGCCAGGGGCTCCAACAGGGGAAATAGCCTAGTGAGGAAAGGAAACAAGGAAAAATAAAATATTTTAATAGTAGCAACATTGAAATAAATATTTCCTATATAAACAATAAAACCTGATGTTCTCTAAATTACTGTTGGGTGGTGATACTCGGAAAACGATACATTTGCGGAAGTTAATAACATCAGAACATGACAAAACAACAATGAAACTAACAAAAAAAATATTTTGTTCCGGCGTAGATAGAAACCCTCCGGTATTTATAGGGTATACTTTTGGCACATCTGAAAGACGAGCCATGATAATTTTAGTGAGGGATAACTACCCCATCCGCTAGTTAGCGGGTGGGGGTGGGATAGACTGGCTACCTTGCTCACTCACACCTCTCGGCTGAGTAACCACTTTACTTTATGGCTCGGTAGAGGACGGACATGCTGCCTTTCTCTCCTGCAAAGACTTGCCTTAATTGTTTTTCTGTTTTATTTTTTGTTTTTCTTGTGTGTTTTCATTTATCTTACATATATATGAGTGTATATATTTATAAATGGAAATATACGTTGTTAGATAATTGTAACTTTAATTGCTGTTGACAACGTATCAGACTGCCTCCGCCGTAAGGGAGTTGTCATTGCTGCCCTACCCTGCGACTGATGGTCGGCAGGTTCTCAACACTGCCAAGTGTTTGATTCATTACTGAATTAAAGTGTATAACATTTCAGCTCCCTTTCGAGGAATTATCTTACAAGGAAGGTGTCTTATTCCCCGAATAGTGTATTTTGTGCAACGGAGCATGAATTGTAATTGATCACACCTTCCTTTTTTCACAGGCAGCAGCGACGTAGAACACAAGTCCGAGTGCTAAGGCCGCCCTGTTCGTTATCCTGCGCTCGATGTGGTAGCTCGTGAGCTGCCCTCGTTACGAGATAGCATTCGCTGTCAACCTTCAACTTGATGTTCCTCCTTTGAGGGGAATTTCTCCATCTCTTTCTCTCTCGCGAGAGAGAGAGAGCGAGCGAGAGAGAGAGTTTTTTTTTTTATGCCTATGCTTTTTTCCCATTAAGCTGGGAGAAAGCTTGCCTTAGGCGATGTCCTTCTTCGGGAGGACTTCTCTCTCGTTCGCGAGAGAGTTTCTTACGCCTACGCTTTTTTCCCATAGAGCTGGGAGAAAGGTTGCCTTAGGCGATGTCCTCCTTCGGGAGGACTTCTCTCTCGTTCGCGAGAGAGATATTATTAAGCCTACGCTTTTTTCCCATAGACCTGAGAGAAAGCTTGGCTTTGGCGATATCCTCCTTCGGGAGGACTTCTCCCTCGTTCACGAGAGAGATATTTTACGCCTACTCTTTATTCCCATAAAGCTGGGAGAAAGCGTGTCTTAGGCAATCTCCTTCGGGAGAACTTCCCTCTCATTCGCGAGAAATAACTTAGAGGAGTTTGCTGATCCACCAGGGGCGGTAGCAGAGCTTTCTCCGAAGCAGGTTAATCCTTCGGGGGAACGAGTCTCTCGTTCTCGAGAGAAGACTGCCTCTGGGCATCGGCGGTCCCCCGTTACGCTTATGGTTCTCCTTCAGGGGCGGAGCGAGAGCCTTATCTTAAGCGACATTCTCCTTCGGGAGAACAAACCTTGTATGCGGAGGTGTTATCTTTGAACCTGCTGGTTCTCCTTGATCCTTCGGGGTCTCGTTACGGTCACCCTTTCGGCTGGCGTGATCGTTGAGCCTTCGGGCTCTCGTCATGTTAATCCTGCGGGTTCTCTTGACAGTAGGAGTCCTTCGAGAGACTGCTCGAAACCTTCGGGTTTCAGTTACGCTGAACCTTCAGGCTCTCGTACCGATTGTAACGTTGAGCCTTCGGGAACTTGTGCCATCAATCACGCTGACCTTTCGGGGTCTCGTGACAGAGGAACCTCAGTTCCTCGTTACGCTGATCCTTCGGGGTCTTGTAACATTAGTTATGCGGAACCCTTGGGCTCTCGTAACTTTAGTCACTCTGACACTTCGGTGTTTTGTGACAGGGAAACTTCTGTTTCTCGGTGCGCTGACCCTTTGGGGTCTCGTAACATTAGTTACGCTGAACCCTTGGGCTCTCGTAACTTTATTCACTCTGACACTTCGGTGTTTTGTGACAGGGAAACTTCGGTTTCTCGTTACGCTGATCCTTAGGGGTCTCGTAACATTTGTTACGCTGAACCCTTGGACTCTCGTAACTTTAGTCACTCTGACACTTTGGTGTTTTGTGACAGGGAAACTTCGGTTTCTCGTTACGCTGACCCTTCGGAGTTTCGTAACATTAGTTACGATGAACCCTTGGGCTCTCGTAACTTTAGTCCCTGACACTTCGGTGTTTTGTGACAGGGAAACTTTGGTTTCTCGTTACGTTGACCCTTCGGGGTCTCGTAACATTACAGTAGTTACGCAGAACCCTTGGGCTCTCGTAACTTTAGTCACTCTGACTCTTCAGTGTTTAGTGACAGGGAAACTTTGGTTTCTCGTTACGCAGACCTTTCGGGGTCTCGCAACACAGGCTAAGTTAGGCCTATGGTCTCTCGTGCCCTTAATCACGCTGATCCTTCGGGGTCTCGTGACAGAGAAACTTCCGTTTCTCGTTTGCGCTGACCCTTCAGGGTCTCATAACGCAGTTCATGCTGAACCCTTGGGTTCTCGTGATCATAGCCATACCTATATGACAGAGTTTGTGGACTCTCGTTGTGTTGACCGTTCGCACTCGCACAACTCAAGCTATCGTGAACCTTCGGGTGAACGTAGTAGTGAGTACTCTCGCCACACTGAGAGCTCTTGCGTGCAAATTGGCGTGCATGGCCGATGTGGCGCGTACGACCAACGTGGCGCGTACGACCAACTTGGCGCGCACGACCGGATTAGCGTGCACGCAAATGGGCGCGTACGACCGGATTGGCGCACATGACCAAACTGGCGCGCGCATCCAATTTGGCGCTCACGATCAATGTGGCGCGCACGGCCGATCTGGCGCGCACGACCAAGTTGGTGCGCACGATCGGATTGGCACTAACGGCCGATGTGGCACGCACGACCATATTGGCGCGCACGACCATATTGGCGCGCACGAACAACTGGGCGCACGCAATCGGTTGAAGTGCGCGAACAAGTCTTATGACAGAGTTTTTGAACTTTTGTTGCGCGAAGTGTTCACGCGTGTATGAGGTTTACCCTCATGACAGAGTTTTTGAACTCTCGTCCCGTAAATTGTTCGCGCGCGCGCGCCCATCGTCATCAAGAGTTTTACTCTTATGACAGAGGGATGCCTGCTGCCTAGGGGTTTACGAATCTCTACAGGTAGCTATGACACAGTTCCTCTGGGTCCTGGTCACGTAACACGATTCCTGAAAATTCCATCAGGAATCAGCGACAGAGTTCCTGCGGGTTCTCGGCGCAACATCCCTTAAGGTCGTGAGAAAGGAATTCACAAATAAATTCTGAACCCCTAGGTTCTCATACGAAACTCTCGGTTTCCGTGATCCGAAATTTTTTCTGAAAACTATGTGGTCGACGTCCCTCCCCCCCTACGGGATCGGTCTTCCAAAGGTGCGACTTGATATGTCACTCTACACTCCCAGCTGATTACTATATCGGCTAGTCTGGTGTCGCCAGCACCGATCCTTTCGTTTTCGAACGAACCACCGCTCTCTTTCCTCCACCTTCCCACTTCGAGTGGTTTGGTTAGCAGATGGAAATGAGCAAGGAATAAAAAAGAAAAAAAACACTTTACATTCCAGTTCATATCCCCTGGCAGGCCTTGCCTGATTTAGATGGTAGTTTTCTCCCTAGCGAGAAAGCGTTCGATGGCTACCCCTTCTGGTAAGCGGTCGATGGCAATTATGTCTGGCCTTCTTGAAGCAAACCCCCACTTACGAGACTTCACCCTTTTCGGGAGACTCGTTCCAGAGAAGTTTTTACAGAACTTCAATGGATGTTGTTAAAACTTCATGAAGGCCGTTGGCCGTCCTGGAGCATGCGGTCTAGCCAAGACAAAACCGCAAGGTTATTTTCTTGAACTCGGTCCTACTGTTTGATGGAGGCAGCCTCCCCCGTCATTGTGCTGTTGGTATAACGACTTGCCTTTTACACGATAGGCTTCCGAGACTTTTTATTCTATCCTTACGGGGTTATTGTTTCGAACAATTAGTCCCGAAGGCACATTGTTAGCTGACGTTAAAAGAACGATAGCAACAGCGTGGGCAACTTTTCATTACGTTTTCTGAATGTTTCAAACCCCGCCCACTGGTAACCAGACATCCGTTTCTGTGTAATGAACACTGGCTAGTCCCTCACATAAAGAGGAGGGGTAAACCAAAGGGGAAATGATCACCTCTATAACTGTGTATTTTTTTTTGTGAACATGTTCGCTCTCATTCAAGAAAATATTACAGTTAGTCAACGATCAAAATCCTTTCGGCAATAATGTTGCGATTCGTCTCACATACATTATTCCCGCAACCGGATTTGTTGCAAACGCTTCCTGGAGGCAGAGAATACGCATGCGGTAGCGCAAGTGGACAAGTACATATATGCGTGCAAGCGATCTTTCTGCAATTAGAACTCCGTTCTATTAAGTTGTATATTTATATCCCTTACTGAAACCAGGTTATTCAGTACATTACTTGGCTACTTTCCTGTAACCAGACATAAGGCATTTACGTTCTGCCTCTTTATAGGCATTTTTTCCCTTCCCCCGATCGGAAGTCTTAGTCTCCTACAAAGCCTTTGGCTGGAAACTTCTCATAAGCATATCTATTCTCTAGTATGGAACATTTAATATAAATGCTAGGCTACCAATCGGAGACGGAGAAGTACGAACGTTTTTTATCCTAAGAAGGAGAAACCTGCGTTACAAACGTTTTCAACGTTCTCCAACTGAGTTCCAGACACGACTTTTATGTCGAACAACGCATATATGCTTGTCATGCTCACAGTAGACTTATGCTCTTTACCCACCCAACAATAGATTGAAGATACATCTCAATCCCCTCTTGGGTTTGGTTGGATGCATTCGGTGATTACTGTACAGTCTCTTGTCTGGAAAACGATCTCTATGGCGATTCGCTATTATAACAAGCTGTACTGATTAACTGGTTTTCCATTTGGTATCAGTCTTATTCGGCCAACCGCACTGGTTTAGTGGCAGTTGGAGGGAGAACAGGCTGTTCCCCTTCGTTGCAAGAACGTGCAGTTAGTTGCACGTCTCGACATCATCACGAGATGTGTTTATTGCTATGCACTCCCCCCCTCCCTCCCTCACCACTGGACAATCCGCGGATGATGGGTGGCAGACGAGAGCTTCTGCAAAGAGGCCTGTCTTCTCGTCTTCCCTCATGCTCTCTTTAATGCTTCAAAAGCCTCGTCTGTTGGCCCGATTCAGAAAGGTACCAGCATTCACCTCTCTTAGAGAACCATCTAGCAGTATGAAGCCTCAGATGGACAGAGGACAACTAGTTGCCCCCATCTGCTCGCATCATTCCTGGTACAGGAATATGCTTGCAAAACCACCCAGATAGTGGGCTCCTAGTGTCTTGGAATCATCTTGTATCCAACAAAGTCTTAACTTTGTGAGGTCCCCGACTGTGGTTATGCTCTCAGCGGCCCTGATCTTCAGGCTCCCACTCGACCGTTCCCCAGTCCCGGAACTCCAGGCCCTAAAACAAGATGTATTCCAAGATCGGTGGGGCGGCCTAGAGGTGTGCCTTGTTTTTTTTCCCCCATTCGGTCTGGTGAAAAAGTCCTCAGCCAAGTCAGGATAAGCAAGATCTTATCAATGACTCCAATAGCTTTATTATTGCATCCCGCAGAATGGTTCCCAGACCTGCAGCCCCTGACGGAGCTCCAATAGCTTTGCTATGGCAACCCGCAGAATGGTTCCCGGACCTTCTACAGCTCCGGACGGAGTTCCGAGGGATCTTCCTCCACGGCACGATCTTCCAAGCAGCCGCCTGTTAACACTTTCCTAAGCCGTAGCTTTGCTTCGACTTCACGCCTGGGACGATCCTTCACCACCCCTCTCAGAGAGACCTTTCGCAACAAGTTACGGAAAAGATGTCTAGGCACCTCAGACACTTTTTAGCGTCTGTCTTCCAGGCGAAGTGTTCGGTCCTTTGTGACTGATATCGTGGAAGGGGATTCTCTCCCATCGATGCCTTTACTTATACAAGTGTGAGATAACTTGTTTCCCGTCTGATCTCAACCTCCTCCTGGGAACGCGGTTCGTGTCCTTCAGTCTCTGAAGGCACCTCTCTACGAACTTTATGCCCAGCAGCAGATCGCTTCCTTACATGGAAGACGGCCTTTCTACTCACTTAGACTTTTGACCAAGCGAGTTAGTGTGTTATATGATCCATCTTATGATGTCTCCTACCCTAGGAGACGGGGAGAAGTAATCCTCAGCAGCGCCCCTGTGTGGAGTGCCAAGACTCAAAATCCGAGTATGCTGTACCCTAGGTGCAGCCCTTTTTGAATAAAGAGTCTTCGTTCGATAACCGAAAACCCATCAACTGGGGTTTTACCCAGTGAGGAGTCTGTGGGGTTATCTTAAAAGAACGATACCAGCTCGCCCCCGTGTTTCGGCACTGTTGACCAGCACGGGGAAGGTTAAGAGGAGGACCTCAAGGATTTCCTTCCACTCTGGGATCGGAAGGCAATTGAGGTTACTCTCAATCTAGACTCTCCTCCATCCTGAGACCCAGAGCTCGTAACGTCAGTGGCGTTGCTACATCCCTGGCGTTCAAGAAACTACTCTGTGGAGCAGATACTTTAAGTGGGGATGTGGAAGCATCTATCAACCTTCACGGCCCACTACATGCAAAGATGTAACCCACAAGAACATGGAGACCTTTTCCATTGGTCCTGTGGTGGTCGCACAACAAATGGTCTAAACACCTCGGGCTCCTTCATGGACAAGTAGCAGAGGGTTGAGGGCTGAGGGTACCCAGATTAGTCTGGGGTGAATGAGTAAGAATGCCTGGCTCCTTTCTTCCTTTCACCTTCTCCCCTCTGGGGAAAACAGCTCTGCAAGCCTCAGCATAGCTGACCTCACCTCGCTGCAGGTAAGACCCATTTCCCTTGTGCCTCCTAAGTATAGGGGAATACTTTGTTACGTCCCCAATACCTTTTCGAGGGAAGGTATTGGGTAAGTCTTTAAGAACAATAGGTTTTGTACTCAAGTTCCACACTGTTAGTTCCACTCACACACAAGCTTCTGCAGACCGCTATCAGTGCATTACCTCATATCGGCACTTGATTCTAGCGAGGGTAGGGTCCCTTCTACTATCGATCACAGATCGAAATAGAGAGGACCCCGGGTCATGACCAAAGCCAGTTGGTGAGGACTTCCTAGCTCCTAAGAGTAAGTCATCCTGTAAATAGCGGAGGGTTTGTATTTATGCCGGAACAAATAACAAATTTGTAAGTACAGTAATTTGTATTTTTCCAAGTATACAAACCTGGAGTTATTTATACAAATTGGCCCGCCACCCTGTCCCCCGAGAAGTCCTGCCATAAAGCAAAGTGGTTACTCAGCCGAGAGGTGTGAGTGAGCGGGGTAGCCAGTCTACCCCACCCCCCACTCGCTAACTACCGGATGGGGTAGTTATTCCTTGCTAAAATTATCATGGCTCGTCTTTCCGCTGCACCGAAAGTATACTCTATAAATAACTCCAGGTTTGTATACTAGGAAAAATACAAATTACTTTCAAATTTTTTATTTGTTCCGTAACTGGAATACAAACCACGCTATTTAATAGGGGTATTACTTTCGGCGTAGCTGAAATGACGAGCCATTAATTTTTTATGAGGGTTTACTACCCACACCGCTAGTTAGCGGGGGGGGGGGGGGGGGGTAGGGGAGGGTAGCTTGCTACCTCCCCCTCTCACACACCTGTGCTTGTGCTCCTGTGCGCCCACAGTCTCCCACACGCGCTCCTGTGCGGCATCAGTCTCCAGCGCACCAACGCGCACGCCCGCAGTCTCCCGCGTGCGATTCCCGGTATTCTCCCACGCGCGAGACTGCTGAACTACGCACGGCAAGGTCACCATCGCCTCATTCCCCTCCCTGCAAGTGCATACCAGCGCGCATTGTGGGAGAAGGGAAACATCTAGAGGGGTCCAGGATCCCGAAGCCTTTTCAGGTGAACCCACCAATGATGAGAACTCCTCTCAGGGATCCTTCAATTCCTGTCCCTTCAAGGGGTATGTCTGACAGCCCGTCTGTCAGCCAACAGCCCTGGTTCGGTGCACTGATCAGAGCCGTAACGCAGGCGTTCAAGCCTGTCTTCTCTGAATTGGGGCACAGATCCTTGGCTGCTTCTACCCCTTTGAAGAGAAAAAGAGGAGTTCCAGACGCGGCAACTTCTCCAAGGGCAAAACTGACTCCACGCAAGCCTTCGAGGCAGGTTCCTTCTTTCCCCCAGACTGTCTCTCCTTCCCTTTCGGACGAAGATTTCCCGTCCTCAGGGGAATCACGCGAGGAGAGACTTTCCCCCATCGCACCAATGAGGGAAACCTCTCATCGCGCCGAGATACCTTCTCAGGTGAGGACTGAAAGGAACATGCTATCCTCGTCAATGTTGGAGTCCTACATCCTTCCCAGGAAGAAATAGAAGGACTCTAAAACATTACCGAAGTCCTCTACTAGGACTAGGATGGAGCCAGCTAGCCACTCGGAGAACATCCGCGACTCTCCTCAAGAAGAGCCTTTGGGGTCAGGAGACTTTGCTGCAAGTCCTACATCAGAAGGACCAGCAAGAGTCAGAACATGCGTTTTGGCAAGTTTTGACTCTGATGAGGGCTCGCAAAGGGTTTTCCGACCCAGAGATCCCTCCTCGAGAGGGTAAAGACACGGTCTTGGACCGTGTCTTTGGTACTCAGAAACCCTCCAAGACCAGTGCAGCACTGCCCTGGTCTCAGGGGGTTAAGAGTACCAGAGACAAGATCTCTCTACAGCTCTCTGAGATGTCCTCCTCCAACCGTTCCAATGCCACCAACAAGCTCCTTCCACCTCCTCGCGTACAGCAGAGGAGGTACTTCGAGATCCTTAAGGAGCCTTGTTTAGCTCTTCCTCTTCACCACTCGCTGGAAGAGCTTACCAGGGGAGTCCCTCTTGAGAGACTCTCCAACCGGCAGGTCTCATTCTCGACAACCGAGATCCTTAACCAAGAGAAAGTTGCGAAGTGTGCTATGCAAGCCACTTCGTGGCTCAATATCTGGTTGGGGACCTTAGGTATCCTGATACGTTCTGAGGATTTCTCCAAAGAACGTATCAGGAAAGCTATGGAGACCTTTCTTCTCTCAGGTACTCGCACGATCGAGTTTCTGGCCCACCAAGTCTCGAACTTGTGGGCAAATACCATTCTGAAACGTCGGGATGCAGTAGCTTAGAGATTCCATCAGAAGGTCCCTTGCACCGAGATCAATAGGCTCAGACATTCCTCTCTAGAGGGATCCATCTTGTTTGAGCCTAAGGATGTGGAACATGCTGTTGAGAGGTGGAGGAAGTCTCATCAAGACTCCCTTCTTCATAGGGCTTTAACATCTAAGCCCTATAAGCCTCCAGTACCACAGCAGTCGCGTCCAGTCAAGACCGCTAAAAAGACGACAGCAGCGAAGACCGTGGTGTCTAAGCCCTTTCCTGTCAAAGAAAGGAAAGGCAAGAATCCTAGAGGGAGCAGCTGAGGCCGCAAACGCTAGGATAGGCACTGGTCCCTTCGGGGCAAAAGGGCTTGTCGCACAATGTGAGAAAGTCCCTTAAGTGCCAGGTTTTACCTGTGCGCACACGTTCTCCTGCGCGCTCGCGCGCAGTTGCCTGCAAGCCTTCTCCTGTTCTTGCCGTTGCTGAGAGTCATCCTGTGCCGGAAACAACGCACCAGCGATCTCCTATGGCAGAGTTGACATGTCAGCGCTCTCCTGCTCGCCAGCGCTCTCCTGCTCGCCAGCGCTCTCCTGCTCGCCAGCGCTCTCCTGCTCGCCAGCGCTCTCCTGCTCGCCAGCGCTCTCCTGCTCGCCAGCGCTCTCCTGCTCGCCAGCGCTCTCCTGCGCGTAAGCGCTCTCCTGCGCGTCAGCGATCTCCTGTACGCCATCGATCTCCTCCTCGCCAGCGCACATCTGCGCGCCCTGATCCTGATACACGCCCTGCGCGCCCACGATCTCCAGCTCGCCAGCGAACTTCCCGTGCGCGCCAGCGCGTAACTACGCGCCATTGCTCGCCCGTGTGCCCAGGATCTTCGGATCTGGGCGTAGGAAGGAAGCCTCATCCTTCGCCTTCTCGCCAGCGTTCACCTGTGCGCCCTCGGAACTCGCCCTCTCGTCAACCCTTGCCTGCGTGCCATCGCGTGCAGTCACCTTCGCGCCCACAGGTTCTAGCTCCTAGCGTGCGCACTTCCAGAGGTGGACGGGACACGACGCCCCCACGAGCAGTCTCCTTCACGCGCTTCTAAGCCTGCTGATCCTGCGCCCCATCTGTCTTCTCCAGATCGCGCACCTGCACGCCAGCGATCTCCGGCGCGTCCGCGCACCCCATCGCCTGCGTGCCATCACTCTCCAGCACGCCCACGAGCCTGCTCGCAGATCATCATCTGCGCGCCCACGCGCAACCTCACCTGTGCGCAGTCGCTCACCTGCTCGCCCTGCGCGCCATCGCTCTCCCGTGCGCCATCGCTCGCCTGCGCTCCGTCGTTTACCTACGCCCCGTCATTCTCCTGGTCGCCAACACTCGCCCGCACGCCCTCGCCTGCGCGGCCACGCGCGCCCTCGCCTGCGCGGCCACGCGCGCCCTCGCCTGCGCGGCCACGCGCGCCCTCGCCTGCGCGGCCACGCGCGCCCTCGCCTGCGCGGCCACGCGCGCCCTCGCCTGCGCGGCCACGCGCCCCCCACGCCCGCGCCTCCATCTCCATGCGCACGTGCGCGAACGTTCGCCCGCGCGCGAACCTGGGATTGTTCCATCGCGCGAACGCCAGCGCTAGCCCAAGCGTGATACCCTCCGGGTTTCGCAATGCGAGCTTCCTAGCAAGTCGTCAGGAGCGAGAGCAGTCAGGTCATCTTCTTCACGGTCCCCCCCCAAGCGCAGAACAGCATGCTCGCAGGAGGAGGGGAGGTCTTCAGAGAAGTCTAGACACCAATCTTCTTCCCTTTCTTTTCAGGCAGGCCCTGTGGTATCTACTCCGAAGTATCGCCCGATCCCCTTCCCTCCAGCGGGAGTGTCTGACACTGCGTCTGTCAGTAAGCAGCCATGGTTTGGGTACCTTGTCAGAGCTGTCGTCCAGGCTGTTAAGCCTGCCTTCGCTAATTTGGGCCTCAAACCAACGGCAGCTCCGACCCCACTGAAGAGGAAGAGAGGAGTAGAGATCGTGGTGACTTCTCCCAGGGTCAAACTGGCTCCTAAGAAGTCCGTAAGGAAGGCTCCTTCCCCCCCTCAGACGTTCTCTCCTTCTCCTGTGGACGAAGCTTTTCCGTCCTCGGGAATCTACCGAGGTGAGACCTTCTCCTACCGCACCAATGGGCGAAACCCCACCGCGAGTAGGAGAATCATCCCGTGTTGGGGCGGAGAAGAGCCCTCAGACTTCGTTGCTGGAGTCCTGCATCCCTCCTAGAAGGGAACCAAAGGACTTGAAGACTATCCTGAAGTCTTCTTCCAGGATTCGGCCAGAGCCAGCGAGACCCCAGGAGAACGTCCATGTGTACCCCCAAGTAGAGCATCTGGGGACAGGAGACTTTGCTGCCAGTTCACCAGGAGGAGAGCAGCAAGAGTCAGAACATGCCTTCTAGCAAGTCTTGACTCTGGTGAGGCTTCTCAACGGGTTCAAGGACCCTGAGATTGCCCCTCGTGAGGGCAAGGACACTGTCCTGGACCGAGTCTTTGGCACTCAGAAACCCACTAAGGCCAGTGTGGCTTTGCCTTGGTCCCAAGGGGTGAAGAGTGCCAGGGATAAGGTTGAGGGCCAGCTCTCCGAGCTCCCCTCCTCCAGCCGTTCCACTGCTGGCAACAAGCTCTTCCCACCTCTTCGTGTCCAACAGAGGAGGTATTTTGAGATCATGGAGGAGTCTTGTTTAGCTCTTCCACTCCACCACTGTGGAAGAGCTTACCAGGGGAGTCTCTCTTGAGAGAGACTTCAGCCGGCAAGTGACATTTTCGGCAACAGAGATCCTGAGTCAGGAGAAGGTCGCAAAGTGTGCCATGCAGGCCACTTCGTGGCTGGATGTCTGGCTGGGGTCTCTGGGCATCCTGCTGCGATCTGAAGATCTGTCCAAGGAGAGCACCAGGAAGGCCCTGGAGACCTTCCTCCTTTCGGGCACACGCATCATTGAGTTTCTGGCCCACCAAGTCTCGAACTTGTGGGCAAACTCGATCCTGAAGCGACGTGATGCGGTGACCGAGAGGTTCCACTCAAAGGTCCCAGCTGTGGATGTCTGCAAGTTCATACACTCTTCCCTCCTGGGAAAGAGTTTGTTTGAGCCCAAGGATGTGGAACAGGCGGCTGAGAGGTGGAGAAAATCGAACCAGGATTCTCTTCTCTAAAGGGCTCTTACAACAAAGCCCTACAAACCTCCAGCACCTCAACAACCTCGCCAGTCCAAGACGACGAAACCGGCAGCGGCAGCAAAGACGACGGTGTCCAAGCAGCAGCCCTTTCCTGTCAGAGACAAGAAGGGCAAAAAGTCCTCCAGGGGAGGCAAAAATCCTAGAGGGAGCGCCCGAGTCCGCAAACGCTAGGATTGGCAATCCCCCTGCATGTCCACCAGTTGGGGGATACCTGAAAAGTTGTGCATTCAGGTGGCAGCAACTCGGGGCCGATTCCTGGACGATCTCCGTGATCAGTCAGGGATATCGCGTCCCGTTCATAACATCTCTTCCTCCCCTGACAGCCAATCCAGTGTCGTTGAGCTCCTATGCCATGGGATCGGCAAAGGGGCTAGCCCTACGGGCAGAAGTCGAGACCATGCTGAAGAAGGATGCTCTACAGGAGGTCGTCGACGGCTCCCCAGGCTTCTTCAGTCGATTCTTTCATGTAAAGAAGGCGTCTGGAGGCTGGAGACCAGTCATCGACCTCTCGGCTCTGAACAAGTTTGTCAAACAAACTCCGTTCAGCATGGAGACAGCAGACATGGTCAGACTTGCAGTGAGACTGCAAGACTTCATGTGTACACTGGATCTGAAGGACGCGTACTTTCAGATCCCAATCCATCCGTCTTCCAGGAAGTACTTAAGATTCAGCCTAGACAACAAGATCTACCAGTTCAAGGTGGTGTGTTTCGGTCTCTCCACAGCACCCCAGGTATTCACCAGAGTGTCCCTCTTAATGAGAGAATGCCTTGATGAAGTCATTGAGCTTCAGCACGGCATTTCATTCCCGTGCTGAAACTTGGTGACGGGCAAGAGGGCTCTCGAACTTGGGGAAATTGCTCCCCCAGTTCAAATCTAAATTTCTCTCTTTTACCTTTTTCTTTTTCTCAATATTACTTCGACCTTATCCTAATTTCACAAACTTTCTTTAGTCTTGCTTTCCAAACTCTGAGAAAAATTTCCCTCATTATATGTGTGTATATATTATGTACATATATATTTATTATTATTATTTTTTTTTTCTTTTCTCCTATGGCTTGGATGTTCTTACATCCATTGTAGCCCCGGCGGGGATGTTCATACATCCTTTATTGCTGCCTGCTTTGATGAGTGGGAGGAGGTATCACGGTTGGGAGGTGTTTGCATTCAAAGCTATATGTGAGAGTATTGGATGATTTCAGCCGTCCCGAAGATGGTTTGGACCTTTTTGGCGGAACTATTCTCAAGTGTTGGGTCTTCGGAATCCAGGGGGATCCAATGCTTGGGGTAGGACTCTCGGCTTTTGGCCGGAAGCCCGTCATTATAGATATGGGGAGGATGATTCCATAATTTCTTGGTCTCAGTCCTAACAGGCGGGTTCAGCTTACACCTGTGCCTCTATATCTGTTTTGATGCTATCCTTCGGGTATGGTATGGAGTGGACCATCTGGGAAGTATACTCTCATTGTGCCGATAGTGGAGAGTGCAAATTTCCTTTCCGACGCGTGATGGCTTAACATTCTCGAGCAGGTACATCAAACTAACTCTTTTCTCTCTTTACTATAATGGATTCTTTAAGGAACGAACCCCCATCCCCTGGATACGCTGACTCTCCTCCGGCACTGTTGACGACCTCTGCTAATGTGATAAGGGATAGCTCTGTTGATGACCTCGGAACGGGTAAGGACCATTCTACTGATATTTTTAAATCGAGTAATTTGGGTAACACGAGGAAACTTCGAATCCTCCATGTTACACAAATTTCAATAGAAACAAATTATGATGATCTATGTAAAGCATTTGAATGCTATGGATGCATAAAAGAAATAAGGATGAAACTTGAAGCTGAAACTTGGGATTCATGGATATCTTATAGTAGTTATGACGAAGCATTTAGTGCAATAAGTAATTTGAAGAATATTAAAATTAATAACTTGAATGTTGCGGCTGCTCTCTGCGATAAGGTACCAAAAGATTTAGATGTGTACAGGCCTGCCGATTGGTTGGAAAAAGACGCAAATTTAGTCATGCCCTCCCAGAGAAATCCAAAACCACCGATGTGGCTTATAGCTGAATCAAATGGGGTTACAGGGAATTATTTCAAAATATGCAAATTGATTCAGAAAAAAGTAGGAACTATTGCACCAGGCGATATATCTCGTTTCGGAAAAAATAGTTTCCTTATCCATGCCAAATCCAGTACACAGTCGGTAATATTGTCCAAAATGAAAATAAATAATGATGACATTAAGTTAGATGTCAAACCCCACCTAAATTTTAGCTACGGAAGGGGCGTAGTTTTTAACAGAGATCTATATGATTTTACAGAGGAGGAGATACTGGCCATGTGTCCATTAAATGTTTGGAAAGTTCATAAAGTCCCAGGTACATCAATGATAATCCTTACGTTCCAGGATGCTGATGTACCTTTTCATATTATTATCGAGAACGAAAGGATTAAAGTAAGACCCTTCAAGCAGAAGCCATTGCAATGCTTTAATTGTTTTAAATTTGGGCACCCGTCCAAAGTTTGCAAAAATGAGAAGATGTGTGGTATTTGCTCCAAATCTTACCATGGGGAGTGTGCACTTGGAGCCAGGTGTTTAAATTGCAGATCGAATCACAAATCCACAGACAAGATCTGCGAGCTATATAAGTTGGAGGAAGCTGCCCTCAACAAATCAAATTTAGACCATATAAGTGTGACCCATGCCAAAAGACTATTAAATAAATCAAATACATATGCTAAGGCATTAAAATCAAACCAACCTAACACTGCCAATAGCTCAAAAAAAAGTATACTATCTGACAAAATGTCAAATAACGAGGCAACCATATCACCTCCTGAGGCTTTACCACGGTGTATTAACACTGGGTCATTGCCCATTGCTGTACAGCCTTCAGCCGCCATTACAAAAAGTAATACAAACCTCTCTCAGGCCATGTCCTTGCCTGATCTGATGGAGGTTCCACTTAAGACTAACTTACCTGATGCACCTGTTGTGGGAAAGGTGCAAAAACCTCGAATCCCACCATCTATTAATCGCAAAAGAGAGAGACCCCCATCTCTCTCTCCACCCTCCATTAGAAACGTTAAGGTTATGACATCAAATAAATTTGATGTTTTGTCTGTTGATGTTTCTAGTGAACCAGAGGATGGACTGAATGAATCGGAAATTCAAGTTGAGGTCCACCATCCACCTCAACAAATAGATAAAAAGAATACAAAGAAAAACACCAACGTTAAACCCAACATAACAAGACCACCTCTGAAGAAACCTACTGGTAATAATGTTAAATTAAAAACTGCTAATGGGAAGACCTCATCCAAGATGTCTTCCAGAAATAATCCATAGTTTTCTCCTCCATTTTGCAATGGAACTGTCAGGGTTTGAGGACGAAATATGAAGAACTTAAGCTCCTAATTCATGAGCATTCCCCCATAATTGTATGTCTACAGGAAAGTATGCTTGGTTCTAACACTCCTAGTCCTCGAGAGTATGTTAGCTATAGAACACCATATAATCAACAAGCAGGGAGCCATGGCGGAAGTCTCATATACATTCGTCGAGATGTTCCCCAAATACCCATGTCTATACCTACAACCCTGCAGGCAGTTGTTGTACAAATTGATATAGGGAGAAAATATACAATATGCTCTCTGTACTTAGCTCCAAATGATAATATTTTATATGATGATTTAGCAGAGGTCATTCAACAACTCCCTCAACCTTTTCTCTTACTGGGAGATATGAATGGTAGACATCCTTTATGGGGTGATGTTTTGGCCAACACAAGGGGCAATATTATCTCATCAATTGTGGAGAATGAGGATGTGGGACTCCTTAATACAGGAGAGCCCACACACTTCCATGTTCAGACAGGTACTTTGTCATGCATTGACCTTTCAATTGCAAGCTCCAACTGCCTTCTTGATTTTGATTGGAGGACATTAGATGATTGGCATACTAGTGATCATGCACCAATCATTATAAACACCAACAAGGGTCCGCCTTTGCAAAGATCGCCATGTTGGAATCTAGACAAGGCAGACTGGGTTAAATTTTCCGAGCTAAGTGAAATCGAAGGGAGAGCAGAACAGTTTGAAAGTGTTGATGATGCCATAGACCTACTGAATGGAACTCTTCATACAGCAGGAGTCAATTCAATTCCCAAAACAACAGGGTTATTCAAACGACGACCAGTCCCGTGGTGGTCTTCAGAACTAACTGCACTCCACAGAGCCACAAGAAGATCTCTAACACGATTGCGTAGACGCAGAAGTGATGAAAATTTAACTATGTACAAGAAATGTAGAGCACAGTTCCGTCGTGCCATGAAAGAAGCAAGGCGCCAGTCATGGATGTCTTTTGTTTCCTCTATTAACAGTAGAACACCACCATCTTCTGTGTGGAGGAAAGTAAAAAAGATAGCTGGCAAATTCACCCCCAACCCACCACCAGTGTTGAAGGTGAATGGCCAGTATGTAACTGAAGCAAATGAAGTTAGCAATGCCCTGGCTAATCATTTTTCAAATGTATCCAGCAAGTGTGAAGGAGCCCCTGGTCACCAGTATAGGAGCACTGAAGAAAAGAAAATTTTAAATTTTGCAACAAGAAGGGAAGAGTCGTATAATTCTCCTTTCACTGAAAGAGAATTTGATTCCGCACTTGCTCATTGCAACGATACAGCCCCTGGACCCGATGGAATTCCATATGCAATGATTAAACAAGTACATTTTAATACAAAGCTATTTATTTTAAGCATTATTAATAGAATATGGCATGATCATAGTTACCCAAGTGTTTGGGAACTAGCCATTATTTTAGCCTTTTTAAAACCCGGTAAAGACAAGTTTTTAGCAGCAAACTATCGTCCTATTGCATTGACATCTTGTTTATGTAAAATCATGGAGAAGATGGTCAGTGCAAGGCTGATATGGTACCTTGAAAAGAAAGGTATTTTATCACCGATTCAATGTGGATTCCGAAAAATGCACTCAACGACTGATGTGTTGATACGACTTGAGTCTTCTATTTGTGAAGCCTTTGCTTCCAAACAGCACCATGTTACAGTATTTTTTGACCTTGAAAAGGCATATGATACCACATGGAGATATGGTATTCTTAAAACCATTCATGAATTGGGATTGAGAGGAGAGCTGCCACTATTTATTCAGGCATTTCTTTCACGTAGAGTTTTTCAAGTGAGAGTAGGGGAAACACTATCAGAGAGTAAGTGCCAGGAAGAAGGAGTTCCTCAGGGTAGTGTGCTGAGTGTGACCCTTTTTGCACTAGCAATTAATGGGATATCCTCAGCCATTCCCCAGGATGTTCTCTCAACATTATTTGTGGATGATCTCTCAATATCATTTGCTGGCACTAGAATGGCAATGGTTGAGAGAAAAATCCAACACTCTATTGATAAAATTATCCAGTGGGCTGACATGAATGGATTTAAGTTCTCGACAAGTAAAACTACCATTGTCCATTTTTGTCGTATCCGGGGAGTACATCCAGACCCGGATATATACATTAAAGGTCAACGGATACCATGTGTATCGGAAACCAAATTTTTAGGCTTGATATTTGACTGTAGACTTACATGGGTTTCTCACCTAAAAGCGCTAAAAGCTAAATGTGTTGAAGCTCTGAATATTTTAAAAGTATTGTCCCATACATCATGGGGGGCAGACCACAATACAGTGAACCCTCGCTACTTCGCGGTTCGACCATCGCGGATTCACCACTTCGCGGATTTTTTCCATAACCCATATGTATACAGTAATATCTATATATATATGTATGCATGTATTTATGTATATATGTAGGTATGTATATGTGTATACATATAAATATATATATATATACACACACACACATATATATATATATACATATATATATATATATATATATATATATATATATATATATATATATATATATATATATATATATATATCTAAAGTAGGAAGATGTGATGTAGTTCTAAGGGAAAAGTATGGGAAATATGTCTGGGTAATAAGCAAAGCTCTACCTCCAGTTTGTTTCTACATTATGATCAGAGATAAATGTAAACAAAACATTGGTTGCCATTTTTTATCGTGCTTTTTAGCATGTTTAGGAAATGCATGATATAAAATCACCTTTAATATTTGTGCCTGTTTTAGTTTAGGGTACTGTAGTACATGCATTAAGTGTTCTGTACATTAAAGGGTAGTTTGTTAACAGTACTACGTACAAGGGAAGGTTTTAAAAGTCTGAATATACATGTTGAATAAATAGGTAAATATGGTGTCACTACTTCGCGGATTTTCACCTATCGCGGCCGCGACTGGAACCTATCTACCGCGATAAACGAGGGTTCACTGTACTATTTTAAAATTATACAAGGCCTTGATTTTTTCCAAAATTAGTTATGGTTGTGAGGTATACTCTTCAGCCACCCCAAGCCGGTTGAAAATATTAGATTCAATACATCATGCAGGTATTAGATTGTCCCCGGGAGCATTCAGAACATCACCTATCCCAAGTCTCCTTGTTGATGCTGGAGAGTTACCACTAGACCTTTACCGGATGTCTTCTATTCTTCGGTATTGGTTTAGATTGCAAAGACTCCGTAATTCTTTAGCCTTCCAGACTGCAAGCCTTATAAGGCACCCAACATACTTTGAAATGCACCCAAAATCTCCTCAACCCTATGGCTTTCGGGTGAAACAGTTATTAAACAGTCTGGATATAATTAGATGTAAGGTACTTCCATTCAAGGTATCATCAACGCCTCCATGGAAGTTACCAAAGATATCTTTTTGTAAATATTTTATAGGAGATAAGAAGAATATGTCAGACCTAGAAGCCAGGTCTCTTTTTAATGAACATGTTAAAGAACATAGAGGATCAACTTTTATCTATACTGATGGCTCCAAATCTGATGCTGGCGTTGGATTTGGGGTACATAGTAATAGTTTTAATTGTAGAGGTGCACTTCCTCTGACCGCTTCCATATTTACTGCGGAACTGTATGGCATATTAACCGCTATTGAGAAAATAGCATTGGAGAAGGAGGGTAATTTTACAATTTTTAGTGATGCAAGGAGTGTCCTTCAAGCTATAGAAGTTTTTGATTCTAATAACCCTCTAGTTTTAAAGATTTTAGAATGGCTTTTTATTATTGGACGGAGAGGTATAACAGTTCACTTTTGTTGGGTTCCAGCACATGTAGGTGTGTGTGGGAATGAGAAGGCAGATTTTCTGGCCAAGAATGCTGCATCCGAGTTGCTGCCAAGAAGGTATCCCATTGCCTGTAATGATTTCTTACCTGACATCAAGAAATTGGTTTGCAATAAATGGCAACAGCAATGGGATAGCCTAGATGGTAATAAAATGCGAGAGGTAACAAATGTCATATCTCCTTGGAGGTATAATATGATGCCCCGAAAATGGGAGACGTCTCTTTGTCGTCTCCGTATTGGTCACACTCGGTTGACACATGAGTTTCTGCTGAAGGGCCAACACCAACCGTATTGTGACAACTGTTTAGTACCTCTAACAGTAAGGCATTTGTTGACCGAATGTCCCAATTATAACAACTTGCGGAATAGATATTTGTTTGAGGCTCGAGGTGAGGGTGGCAGGTTCATCCTTGCCAAGATTCTTGGAAATGATGTGTCCTACCATGCAAGTGGCATTTTTAGATTTATTTCAGAAGCAGGTCTTCTGAAAAATATTTAACTTTTATGACATTCAATTTTTATGATTTTAATTGAATACTCTTTAATTTTTTATTTTATTTCATTTTTTATTTTTGTATACATAAATTAAATATTACCGGCGTCAATGACCTTAGAGGTCAGGATGCCTGAAAACTTTAAATCATTCATTCATTCATTCACCAGAGTGTTCATCCTGATCTCTTCGTGGGCACACAGGATCGGCATCCGTCTCCTCCGTTATCTGGACGACTGGCTGATCCTGGCAGACTCGGAATCGACCTTTCTTCGACACAGAGACAAGCTTCTGGGAATTTGCAAAGATCTAGGGATCATGGTAAATCTCGAGAAGTCTTTTCTGCTTCCATCTCAACAACTGGTATATCTAGGCATGATATTGGACACCAATCTCCACAAAGCCTTTCCATCAGACGACAGGATAGCAAGGCTGAGGAGGGTCGCAGATCCTTTCCTCAGACGAGAAGAGCTTCCAGCCCAATCGTGGTTACGTCTCCTAGGTCACCTTTCCTTCTTGGCCCATCTAGTTCCAAACGGCCACCTCAGGATAAGATCCCTGCAATGGCGGCTCAAGTCCCGGTGGAATCAAGGCTACGATTCCCCGGACATTCTTGTCCCTATGGGTCCTGCGGAACAGACGGACTTTCAGTGGTGGGTGACAGACGAAAACCTCCGAAAGGGAGTGGATCTTCTCGTCCTCCCCCCGGATTTGATGCTGTTCTCGGACGCTTCAAAAGAAGGGTGGGGGGGGGGCCCACGTTCTGAACCACAGGACCTCAGGCCTATGGTCAGAATCGGAAAAGTGCCTCCACATAAATCTGCTAGAGATGAAGGCCGTGTATCGGGCACTTCAACAGATCCAACAAACCCTGGCGGGTCACTCCGTGGTGGTGATGAGCGACAACACCATGGTCGTGGCTTACATCAACAAGCAGGGAGGTACCTTTTCACAACAGCTATCCCATCTTGCAGTAGAGATACTGAGATGGAACGAAGTCCACTCGATTCCACTATCGGCTCGCTTCATTCTGGGCAAAAGGAATGTGCTTGCCGACAGTCTGAGCAGAGCATCGCAGATAGTGATTGCCGAGTGGTTTTTGAATCCTCTAGTAGCCAACAAAGTCCTGCCTTTATGGGGTTCCCCGATGGTGGACCTGTTCCCCAGTCCCGGACCCCAAGGCACTCTGGCAAGATGCCTTCCAACAACGGTGGGACAACATCGACGTTTACGCCTTCCCACCGTTCTGTCTGATGAGAAGGGTGCTCAACAAGACCAGAATATCGGTCAACTTGTCAATGACTCTAATAGCTCCGCTATGGCATCATGCAGAGTGGTTCCCGGACCTTTTGCAGCTCCTGAAGGAACTTCCGAGAGAACTTCCTCAGCGACACAAGCTACTCAAGCAACCACACTGCAACATCTTCCACAAAGCCGTAGCATCGCTTTGGCTTCACGCCTGGAGACTATCCAGCATCTCCTCACAGAGAGAGGCTTTTCGCAACAAGTTGCGGAAAGGATGTCTCGGCACCTGCGAAAGTCATCCGTAGGGGTCTATCAGGCGAAGTGGAGAGTCTTCTGTGGTTGGTGTCGTGGAAGGGGTATCTCTCCCCTCGATGCCACTATTCCAGCAATAGCGGAGTTTCTTGTGTATTTGCGGGAAGAAATGCACCTTTCAGTCTCGGCAGTGAAAGGCTATCGCTCAGCCTTAAGGCTGGCCTTCAGGCTGAAAGGAATGGACTTTTCCTCCTCGCTGGAACTTTCTCTACTCTTACGAAGCTACGAGCTTACCTGCCCTCAGTCGGAAGTGAGCCCTCCTCCATGGAACGTGGTTCGAGTCCTCAGGTCTCTTAAGAGACCTCCGTTCGAACCATTATGCCAGGCTTCTGATCGTCACCTAACTTGGAAGATGATGTTCCTATTCGCATTGGCCTCGGCCAAGCGAGTCAGCGAACTTCATGGTCTCTCATACGACGTCGCTCATTCAAGGGGATGTGGGGAGGTAACGTTCGGGTTCGTCCCTGAGTTTGTGGCTAAGACTCAAAATCCTGGGATTCCGGACCCACGGTTTGACTCCTTCCGGATTTCGAGTCTCCGTTCTGTAACAGATGACCCAGACCATCTCCTACTGTGCCCAGTAAGGAGTCTGAGGCTCTATCTTAAGAGAACAGCTGCAGCTCGTCCTCCAGTGCGAGCATTGTTTGTGAGCACAGGAAGGACGAAGAGGAGGGTCACTAAGAACACCATCTCAGCATGGATTTGCAGGGTCATCCACCATTCCCTGAATCCAGACCCTCCTCCGTCACGTCGCCCTAGAGCACACGATGTCAGAGGCATCGCTACCTCCCTGGCATTCAAGAGAAACTACTCAGTGACGCAGGTTCTACAAGCTGGGGTCTGGAAGCGTCAAACGACCTTCACAGCCCACTACCTGCAGGAAGTGACCCACATGAGGCTCGATACAGTATATGTAATGAAAAGATAAATGGAAATAAATATCATTCTTCTACAAAATAATAGTAAAGCAAATGTACATTAATGTTCATAAACTGTACGTAATGTAAATAATATACGGCATAATATTAGATATCTATACACCCAGTAAGGAGTCTGAAGCTATATCTCAAAAGAATTGCTGCAGTTCGTCCCCAAGTGCAGGCATTGTTTGTGAGCACTGGGAGGACAAAGAGGAGGGTTACCAAGAATACTATCTTGGCATGGATTCGTAGGGTAATCCATCTGTCCCTGAATCCTGACCCTCTTCCGTCACGTCGCTTTAGAGCACATGATGTCAGGGGCGTAGCTACGTCCCTGGGCTTCAGAAAGAACTTCTCAGTGACGCAGGTTCTACAAGCAGGGGTTTGGAAGCGTCAGACGACCTTCACAGCCTGCTACCCTCTTAACGAGAGAATGCCTTGATGAAGTCATTGGGCTTCAGCACGGCATATCATTCCCGTGCTGAAGGCTTGTGACGGGCAAGAGGGCTCTCGAACTGGGGAATTTCTTTTCCTCAGTTTGACTCTAAATTTCTCTCATTCTTTTTCTATTACCTCTTATTGCTTATTCCTCCTTCATAATTATCAGCTGTCTCCAACCTTGCTGTCAAAACTCTTTTACCCATTTCACTGTCCAGGTTTTTTAGAGGGGACATTGTATCCATGATCGGTTTTTATTTCAAAATCAATTGTGGGAGCTGTGGTGGTCTTGCCAACTGCCCGAAAATGTTTGGACACCTAGGAGTGTCGGTATTCCCATACTGGCACGCGGAACTATCTCTTAGGAAATTTGGCCTTCGGATTCCAGGGGTTGGCGATTTTATAGAGATAGGACTCTCGGCATTCTGTCCGGTTTGCCTGCCACTATGATTAGAGTGGGGATGATTGTATTCTTGAAATGCTCTCAGTCCCATCAAGCGGGTTTGGCATACACTTGAGCCACTCTAATCATAGTGGTACCATCCCTTTGTGGTAGGGTAGGGAGTGGACATTTGGTAAGCAGCTTTCACAGGTGTCATTGGTGGAGAAATTAATTCCAGGAAAGGCTAACGGTGTCTTCTTTGGAATTTCAGACAGTCTTAATTTTTTCTCTCCCTTAAACTATATTTTTTTCCATTGTTTTTTTTTTTTTTCATTGTTATTATGACCCCTTCCCTCCCCCTGAAAAATAATTAATGAGTAAACTTAATATTCCCCGTACCTCTGGATCAAATGGCGAACCCCAGACACCGTTGACGACTTCTGCTTGTTTAAATAGGGAAAGCTCTGTTGACAACCTCGGCAATAAAAAGGATTCCTCCAACAATACTTCTTTGACCAATGTTGTTAAAGACAATTTATCGGCACTGGTAGAAAATGATGCTTGTAATAACCGTAATACTTTACTCTCTGGTTCTGGCTCATTACCAGATCCAACAAAAAATCTGAAAATTCTCCACTTAAAAAACATACCAATTGGTTGTAGCTATGACATAATTCATGAAGCCTTCTGTAGATTTGGAGCAATCAAAGAAATTTTAATGGAGCTTAATGGTAGTAAAGGCTTTTGGGAAGCTTGGGTATCATTTTCAAGTTTTGAGATTGCTTTAGAAGCAAATAAAAATTTAGAGAACATAAAAATTGACAATTGTTTGATTTCTGGGGCTTTATGTGATAAAGCACCAAGACACCTAGAGGTATATAAACCAGAAGAATGGATGGAAAAAGAAATAGAGCATAGACTTCCAGAAGTAAGAACCCTCAAGCCCCCAAAATGGATAATTGCATCTGGAAAGATAGATAATTATAACTATTATAAGATTAGTAAATTTATACAAAAAAAAGTTGGTTTAATTAAAAGTAAGGATATTAGTAGATACGGTAAGCAATCTGTTTTGATTAATGCAAAATCAGATACTCAAGCTCACATGCTTTGTGGCATGAAGATTGCAGAAATTGATCCTATTAAGGATATTAAACCACATATGAGCTTCAGCTATGGTAAAGGAGTAGTTTTTGATAAAGATCTATATGAATTCTCAGAACCAGAAATTCTGGACATGTGCCCTGCTAATGTTTGGAAAGTAAGTAAGATCCCTCAAACAAGCATGGTAGTTTTAACATTTGAAACCCCTGTTATACCAGATCATATAATTATTGAGAATGAAAGAGTACGTGTTCGAGAATATAAACCTAGGCCTTTACAATGCTTTAATTGTTTCAAGTACGGTCACCCTTCCCGGTACTGCAATAATACGAAGATCTGTATTAACTGTTCTTTGTTAGAACATGGCCAATGCAACAGAGATACAACCTGTGCAAGCTGTAAAGATAATCATAAACCAAATGATAAAAGATGTAGAGAATACAAGAATGAAGAAGCTGCAATCTTGAAAGCAAATGCTGAACATATAAGTGTAGGTTATGCAAAGCATTTACTCAATCGACAACTTAATTTTGCTCACGCGGTTAAGATGCCAACAAAAGATTATAATCCACTACCCCTTACTACCACAGGGGGACCAGTGGCAGCACCTGGCCCGTCAGGTGCATCTCCCTTAGTGGTAGTAGCCCAGCCATCTGGGTCAAGTGCTCAGGCTATAAAAGCCAGAGCACAAACCTCCAAAGAGGTCAATATGGTGTCCAACACACCAAAAGTATTGTCACCGATAGGAGCATCTCCCCTAGAGGTAGTAGCCCAGCCTTCTGGGTTAAGTGCTCGAACTGTTGAAGTTCTAGCACAATCCTCCAAGGAAGACAATGTGGCTTCCACCACCTTAAATGTATTGTCTCAGGCAGAATCTCTACCTGATTTGATGGAGATTGGAAAACAAGATCTTCCAAAGAGGAAAAGGTCCCCATCATCCTCACCTTCATCTAAGTCAGGTAAGTGCCCTACTGCTCATGATCCTAAGGTTGACTCTTATAAAGATCCTAGAAAGAAAGAAAAGAAGAGTGGTGGCCTAGTAAAGCCTTCCATCTCCAGGCCTTACATGGCTTCATCTGAAAAGTCCCAAAAGACAAATGAGACAAAGAAAAATAATAACAAAAGATAATGTCTATCATCCAGTGGAATTGCAGAGGTCTAAGTACTAGCATTGAGCAAATAAAAACTTTAACCAGGGACTCAGACACGAAGGTAATTTGCCTACAGGAAACCAAGATCAGTGACAAACCATTTAATCCTGGACTCAATTATCATTTTTGTAGATCCCCTCCTTTGCAAGCTGCAAGAGCTCAAGGTGGTACAGGTTTTATTATTCACAAATCTGTAAAATTTGAAACAATCCCACTCAATACACCACTACAGGCATGTGCAGTTAGAACTCATATCGGGAAAAAAATTACTTTATGCTCGCTATATATTGAACCATCCTTAGAACTTTTCCTCTTAGATCATGCTGGTAATCCAAGAAGGCTTAGACTTTGACCTCCAAGACTTGATCAATCAGCTTCCTGCCCCTTTTATTTTAATGGGTGATTTTAATGCAAAGCATACTTTATGGGGTGGAAATGTGTGCGATAGATGGGGTAATCTTGTTGAAGAATTAATCGACAACAATGATGTAATACTAATGAATGATGGTTTTCCAACTAGGTATGATGTATTCCACAACTCTACATCAGCCATTGATTTGTCAATCTGTTCCTCATCCATTCGATTGGACTACCTTTGGTCAGTAAATGAACACCTACATGGCAGTGACCATTGGCCAATAATGTTAAATTATGTCCATAATCTTCCTTCTCAGTGTCCACCAAAATGGAAGATAGACGAGGCAGACTGGGCAGCTTATGAAAACTGTTCACACACTGATAAAGAATATGATGAATTTACATCTCCAGTGCATGCCTATCAACATCTTGAAAATATTATTGATGATAATGCTAGCAAGTTTATACCTAAAACGTGCGGTTTACCTCATCGCTCTGTAGTTCCTTGGTGGAGTAAAGAATGTGCCAACGCAAGAAAAGTGACCCGAACTTGCTTCAGAAGATACTTGAGGACAAACTATTTAGCAGATAGAATAGCATATCTCAGAGCCTGTGCCAAACAAAAAAGAATTTTTAAAAAAGCAAAGAGAGCATCTTGGAAGAAATATATATCTAATATTAATACCAAAACTCCTTCAAAGGAAATATGGGACAAGATTAGAAAACTTCAAGGTAAATTCGTCCCTAAGCCTCTACCAATATTAAGGGAAAATAATAGATATATATCTGACCCCAAAGATGTAGCAGAGGTTCTTGCTAAGCACTTTGCTCATGTATCAAGTGCTGACAACTATTCCCCAGCATTTCAACAAATTAGAGCATCAACATCTGTTGTTCCTCCTGCTTCTTCAAATACTGTACTGAAGCTTTTAACCTGCCTTTTAGTATGGAGGAGATGCAAAATGCTATCTCCAGCTCTTCTTTAACTGCCACAGGTGAGGATGGCATCCGGTATGAAATGATATCACATCTTCCAGTAGATACCAAGGAATTTTTATCAGAAACCTTTAATGGTCTATGGGCTTCCCATACATCTCCTGATTCCTGGCATACTTCAATTGTAATTCCAGGCCACAAGTCTGGTAAAGACCCAGAACTGTCATCTAGTTATAGGCCCATATCCTTGACCAGTTGCATATGCAAACTATTTGAGAGAATGATCAACAACAGACTTGTGTGGTATCTAGAATAAAAAAATCTTTTATCTAACAGACAGTTTGGTTTTAGGAAGAACCGAAGTACTCTAGACCCTTTGCTGATGTTATCAAGGGAAATTTCAAATGCTTTTTCTTACCAAAACCAGGTGGTGGGTGTCTTTTTTGACCTCGAAAAGGCATATGACACCACCTGGAGGGGTGGTATTTTAAAGCAATTGGCCTCGTGGGGTATAGGAGGACATATGTTCTCTTTTATTGAAGAATTTTTATCAAACCGCTCCATTAAAGTGAGAGTAGGGTCAGAACTATCTTCATCCTACATGCAAGAAGAAGGTGTCCCCCAAGGCAGCGTATTGAGTGTGACCTTCTTTGCTGTTGCAATTAATAGTCTCATTAGTCACATACCTCCTTGCATACAAGGATCACTATTTGTCGATGACTTTGCAATTTATTGTAGTGGATCATCTGCACTACAAGCATGCCAAAATCTTCAAATTGCAATAAATGCTGCTTCCGCATGGGCAAATTCTCGCGGATTCATGTTTTCTCCTCAGAAGACCAAAGCCATTCGCTTTACTCGTACTCGTAAAAGGGAAGAGATCCCCACCCTTTTCTTAAATGATTGTATTTTGCCATATGAGGATAGTGTCAAGTTTCTTGGAGTCATTTTCGACAAGAAAATGACATTTGGTCCCCATATAAATGACCTATCTATCAGGGTTAAGAAGTCACTGAACATTCTGAAAGTGATATCGCATTTTGATTGGGGTGCTGATAGAACAACTTTGCTTAGAATTTATACATCTTTGTGTCTGAGCAAGTTAGACTATGCATGCCAAATATATGGGTCAGCTACAAAGACTTTACTTGGAAAACTTGATATTGTTCACAATGCTGGGCTTCGCATCTGCACAGGTGCTTACAGAACATCTCCCATTGACAGTCTCTATGTTGATTCTGGCATACCTCCCCTTTCCATTCGCAGAGAGGAGCTGAGTTTGAGGTTTTTAGCTAGGTCCCTTGCTGTGAGAAACAATCCTAACTGTAAATATGTTAGGGCGCCTTTAGATCGGGCTCCTAACAGATCTAGAGTGCCTAAGCCTTTGGAAGTACAGCTGAAAAATGATGCTAGAGAAGTAGGCTTGTTAACAGCACAGATAGCAGAGGTAGGATATCCCAAGTCTCCTCCTTGGTGTAATCCACCTGTTAAAGTATGTTTTACGGCAGGAGGGAAAAATACCTTACCTAGTAGGGTAATGAAAAGTGAGTTTTTAAATCATGCTGCTCAACATCATGGGAAACATGTTTTTACAGATGGCTCCAAATCGGCTGCAGGAGTTGGAAGTGCAGCTGTGGTGGGGGATATAGCATCTGCTAAAACTTTAAATAAGTAGCACAGTCGAGTGACGAACGCCTCGGGCGGTTACTAAACAAAAACAAAGCTAAATCGCTATCTCGTTCGTAGGCTGGACTTACTAGCAAAAAGTACCATGAGCATAAATACACAAAAAAAAAAAATAATAACGGTTCTAAAGGCATAAGGCCAGGGACTTAACCAAGAACCTAAGTGACAGAGTACTAAACGGGCAGATAAAGATGAATTCCCAAACAAGTGAACAAACAATGGCCGCCATGAAAGGCCAGACGGGAATAATAAAACAGACTATACTGGATATAAAACAAAAGCCCGGTACAATAAAATACTGTCAAAACAAACTATGGTACTTAACATTGGAATGTGTGAAGATGGAGCTTCGGACATGACAAAATAAATCCACGATAGATAAAAAAGACCGAGAGCACAACAAAACCATTCAACACTATGTATTCCAAAAAAAAGGATGTTGTTCAGATGGCGCTCGCGTCGTGGCGTGGGTGGTGCGGCGATGGGGGTGTCTAGGGCCGTTGTATCGGCCCATCCCTTTGACGAAGGAATTAACTAAATGGAAGACAACCTGTGAATAGTGGATTTCACGCGCCTTTGCTTTATACACGACACCCAAAAGGTGCTCGCGCGAGGGTTGTAACCTCAGCATTCCATGCTTTTATCTTTCTCTGGTATAATTGGAAGGTTTTATCAGAAAAGACATACAAGAAGGACTTTTCACCGGGCGCCACAGGTCTCTCCCCAGAAATAGATTTTTCCTTCGTCAAAATCCCTTTAGAAGGAAACTCCCATACTCTTGTTCAATTTTTACTGCTGAGCTGTACGCAATAATTCTCGCAGTCCAACATATTTTTAAAAATGGCAACCAAAATAGTTTTTATACAATTTTTACGGATTCCAATAGTGTTTTACTCTCATTAAAACAAATTATGCCAGGCCATCATCTAGTACAAGAGGTGCAGGACTGGTTAGTACTTCTGCAATCTAGGAAGAGTATCAGTGTTCACTTCTGTTGGGTCCCTGCCCATGTTGGGGTGGATGGGAATGAACAAGTAGATAAGGCAGCAAAGGAAGCTTCAGGGCTAAGTAATCCATCCCCCTTGAGTATTCCTTACAAAGATCTTAAAAGTGAGATTCATCTTTACCGTAAAAATAAGTGGCAAGCTCGATGGTCTGAACTGACCACCAGTACAAAATTGAAACAAATCCACCCATTGGTGGATAAATGGTCATCTTGTAATGCTACAAGTAGAAGGGATACCATTATTTTAACTAGGCTGCGTATTGGCCATACACATGCAACGCACAATTATTTAATGAAGAGTGGGGAAGGGAGACAGGCCCCTCTTTGTAATACCTGTCAAGTGACAATGGATGTTAAACATATTTTAGTCGATTGTCCTGTTTTTAATCTCCAGAGGAGGACACATTTACTCCAGGACAAACCGTTAAGAGATATACTGGGGGAAAACTGTAATACCCTGAACTTGAGAAAATTTATACAAAGTATTGGGTTATATTACGAGCTATAATTGATATTATTAATTTATTTATTTATTTTACCCTTTTAATCCCTATTTATTTCACATCTAGATTTTATTGTATGAAAGTGTTACGATTTGTATTAAAGGTTAAAATGATACTAAATGGTGTGAGTGTACAGATATGATTGAATGATTTTCGTTATATAGCGCTGAATGGCCTTTGATGCCCCAGTGCTTGGCTTAATGCCTAAATCCCATATTCAATTCAATTCAATTCACAGCCTACTACCTGCAAGACGTGACCCACAGGAGGCTCGATACGTTCTCCATCGGCCCTGTGGTGGCTGCACAACAGCTGGTCTAAACCTCAGGCTCCTTAATGGACAAGTAGCAGAAGGTTGAGGGCATTGTTACCCAGTTTTAGTCTGCATGAATGAAAAAGTATGCATGGCCCTTACTCTTTTCTTCATCCTCCCCTCTCTTGGGGAAAGCAGCATCCTGGGTTCTCTGCACAGCTGACCTCAAACCACTGCAGGTAAACCATGCTTCCTTGTGTTCCTAGTATTAAGATAATACTGTTGCGTCCCCCATACCCTGACGAGGTGGTATTGGGAACTTCCTATCCTAGAATTCCATCTAAAGGATTCCAGGTCAACTTCCTAGGACGAGTCACACTTCAGTCCTTCACACACAAGCTTACGTAGGCCGCATGTTCCTTGTAGAGCAAGGGATTTGCGAGGTGCAGGGACTCCTTATCTCGAGTGCTACACACTCGGATTCTGAGTCCCCTGGCAAAGCCTAGGGGTTAAGTCACCCTATTTAAATAGCGTGGTTTGTATTTCGGTTACGGAACAAATGACAAATTCATAGATAATTTGTATTTTTCCTAACCATACAAACCTTAGCTATTTAATCATACTTGCCCGCCAGCCCTGTCCCCCGTGAAGTCCTACCTCTAAGCGAAGTGAATCAGTTCACCAGTGTGTGAGGGGGGAGGGGTAGCTAGCTACTCCTCCTCTACCCCCCGCTAACTAGCGAGGGGGTAGTTAACCCTCGTTAAAAATCTAAGGGCTCGTCATTCAGCTACGCCGAAAGTAATACCCTATTTAAATAGCTAAGGTTTGTATGGTTAGGAAAAATACAAATTATCTACAAATTTGTCATATTTAGCCAAATTTCCAAAGTTCTTTTGAATAGATTTTCCCAAAAGTCTTTTTCAACAGTTCTTCGGATGCTCATGTTCATATAAAATGTCAGTGCATATATACTACACTGTAATTTCTGTTTAGGTGCCCGAACTGTGAGAACTTTTGCTTGTTAAAGAGAACAGCACGTCGAGAGGTGCCATCATAAAATTTGTGCACTTGATGATTGTAAGGGAACTTTTGAGTTTTTATTGGTCTTCATTGGATTGATGATCTCATTCTGAGGTAACGGTAATTGGTTTAAGAACCAAGTTCCAATCAGAGGCCCAGAGATTGAGGCCAACATTGATGAAACACTTGTGATCAAACGCAAGTATAGAAAAAGAAATTTGTTTCTACCCTTAATACAAACATTTGACCTTTGATAGGAGTGTGGTGTAAGAAAAGCTGAAAAGGCTGTTAAAACTTTAAACTAGGTAGTAATAGTAGCTGGTGGGTGCCACAAGGAGGTCTACCTGCTACCTTCCCTTTAGCATAACCTTTGCTTTGACTTTGGCCGCCAGAGAGTACAGAGGTGCTTCATCTGGCTGTTTTAATCTTTTTCTTTTTCTTTCAGTTGAACAATTAGTGTTACATTTGGGTTTTTTGGGATCTTGTGAAATGGGTATGCAGTGGTTCCTGATTACTGTAACTCTCTTAGTTTTTGTGATACTTTCCGTTATCCAGCATACTTGTTCTTTTCATGAGTGTGGCTGACAATGAAGACAATGTGAGCCTAAGGAAGGTTTTCCTTGGATATAAATGGTGCTCCATCAGCAAAGGAGTTCCTGCGCGGCAAGTGTAAAAGGGAGTAGCGGATCCATGTTAGGTCTGGCTCTTCAGAGAAAGGAGCAGTTTACTGAAATGTGTCGAGACTCGACTCTTGTGTGGTGTGTGGAGGTGCCTGTGGAAGTGGAGAATCCTAGGAAGTGTCCACTTATAAACATCTTGCACTCATTTATGAGTACAGCGACCTCGGTGAGGCCTATTTAGGTACGTGTGACAGAGGAGGACATACATTGATTGGCGCTTCAGCACCCCTCACAGGTCTAATTCCGCCCTTTAGTTGCTACAAACTGAGCTTGCCCGTGGAGCTTTGCACAGGGTTATCTCCCAGATCTCCCATTCGATGCGTTTCCTTCTCTCCAGCTTATCGAACAAGATCCTGCATTCCACACAACAATCCTCAACGAAGATTCAATGCACCAGAGGATGCAAACTTGTGTCATCTTTCCTAACAATTCAGATTAGATGAGGTGATGGCAGGGATCCCCATGGAGAGACTAGTATGAGAGCCTGTCTCAGTTTTTAAGTCTGCTGCCATAGCCAGTCTCCAGATAACCACCTGGATTGACCACTTGTATAGGGCAGTTGACTACTTGATCAAAAGGCCTACTCAAGATTTGTTAAATGATGAGACATGGACAAGCACACCTTATTCTTGGTGCACCAGCCAGTAAACCATTATGCCAACTGGGTTCTGAAAAGGGGAGATACTGATGCTTCCCACTTTACCAGGCAAGTTGTGCAGTAGGTGTAGTACCCTAAGAATGTACTAGTGCTAGAGACTGCAGCTTTTTTACTGCAGAGGTGACTGCAAAAGGGGAAGAAGGAGAGCCATGAATCTCTTATCCATCCTGCAGTTAACTTTAAGGGCTCAAATCCTTGAATAGAAATGGCAGCAAGAACTTTTGACCCTAGCACAACTTAGTTCAGCACTGAAGAAAACTTAGGCAATGTCCAGAACCTAATCTGCAGCTCTAGCCGCCTCCTTCTCAAAGAAAGCATCAACAATGTTTCACCCTTTCCCCCCTATTCTGGCCAGTCCTGGTGGTGTGGTAGACATACAGCTTCAGCGAGTGGGTGAATTGGCTGACAAATCATTGAGCAATGTGGTAATGATATTGACGAGCAAAACGTGGTAGAAGACCTTTGGGATAGTTACTGCCTAACTTTAGCCAACTCTCACCTTCACCTCACTTGTAAACCAATGATGTTCCAGACTTTTGTCCTAAATTGCAGGAAGCTCTGGCCATAATGGCAGAGATAAAATTGATGGAAAGGAAGAACATACTTTTAGATCATCAGATGGTTCTCTTGGCTTTTTCAGCCAACTCTTCCGGGGATAAAATCATCTGGGGGCTGGAGATTGGTCATATCTCTCTCTCTCTCTCTCTCTCTCTCTCTCTCTCTCTCTCTCTCTCTCTCTCTCTCTCTCTCTCTCTCTCTCTCTCTCTCTCTCTCTCTCTCTCTCTCTCTCTCTCTCTCTCTCTCTCTCTCTCTCTCTCTCCTCTCTCTCTCTCTCTCTCTCTCTCTCTCTCTCTCTCTCTCTCTCTCTCTCTCTCTCTCTCTCTCTTGAACGAGTTTGTCCTCCATACACCTTTTCAAGATGGAAAGGACAAGCACCTTGCAGTCCACCATCAGGAAAGAAGACTGCATGCTTTTTATGAATGTGAAAAATACATAATTTCAGATACCTATCTATCGATCCTTCAGAAAATACCTCCGCTTCATACTCAGGAGTAGTGTACCAGTTCAAAACCCTGTGCTTCAGACTGTCTCCCTCTCCCTAAGTGTTTGAGTGTGTTCACAATCATCTATACTTGGGTCCAGTCAAACAGGATCCGCCTCTTGAGGTATCTAGTTGATTGGCTGATTGTGTTCCTTACAGAATATTTACTTCATGATAGGGACAGACTGCTTTCTTTGTCACAATTTGGGGATCATGATCATTCGGGAAAGGTAGTCATACACCCTAACAAAGATGGAGTACCTGAGAGTTGTGGTAGACACAGCAGCAGCAAGTCTCTCCTTCAGACGACTGTATCCGCCAGTAATTGGTACCACCTTGTTAAATGTTGAACGGCTGTTTCCAGCTAAGACAAATTCATACTCCTAAAAAGTACTCTGGTTTGAATAGTTAGGAAAAATACAAGTTACATTTAAAAGTTGTGATTTTTTATAACGGGGCAGTACCCATAACATTTATGTAAGTGTCCCCTTATTTTTATTGTGAAGGCTAGTAAAATTTGAGTTGGCTTTGGATACATCCCTGTATTTTATTTCAATAAGTTGTGGTGTCTGGGCCAGGTTAGGTAGGTCCTGCCATTGTTAGCTACGTCTGTTCTACCATTGTTATCTAAGTACTGTAATGTAAAAATCCATTGCTGCACACTAAAAATAGTTATAAAAACTAATGATGTTTGAAGGTATAGATGGTCTCATTTACTGGCCTACAAAGGTAATTGCCTTTGTATTAAAAGAATTTCCTTGAAAGAAATGCTTTTTAAAGTAAAAATGTCTGTTGTAGGCCAGTTTTTCACCTAAAGTACTGTTATTGCAAGTAAATTTGGTGTAACTCTTAAATGTTTACTGCAGAATTGCTAGTCTCTTCTGTAAAGATTGAGAGTGTAAAATTTTAACACATACATCAAAGTATGTTAATTAAAACTGGCTTTCTCACTATAGCATAGGTAGGTATTTGTTAACAGAAAAGGGATAATATTTAGTTGCTATAGGGTGAATTGGCTTTACATTTGGACTTGCATAAGTGTTTAAATTAAAACCATGTCCTTCACTAAAATATAGGTAGGTTTATATTCATGGAAAATTAATAGATATTTAGTTGCTACATGGATATGGATATTGCAAGAAAACTTGATGCTTGCAAGCTATAAAAAAAATGTTCACTTAGTAGTATTAGTCAGTCTAGTAGCAGAATCCATATCAAATAAATTTATCCTTACAGTTCTTGTTTAACATCAGTTATACACATGTTAATAATTATATTTGTTCCGTAATTGAAATACAAATCACGCTATTTAATATGGGTAATTACTTTCGGCGTAGCTGAAATGACGAGCCATTAGAATTTTAACGAGGGTTTACTACCCAACCGCTAGTTAGCGGGGGGGTAGGGAGGGTAGCTTGCTACCCCCCCTCACACACACCTGTGCTGAGCTCACTTTGCTCTCGGCTCGGGTGGTAGTCGGACGTGTCCGCTGTCACCCTCGCCTTCTCTGACAGCCATTACTAATCTTTTGTTTGCTTTTTCTTTGACAGAGTGGTTGTGAAGTTGGCCTCTGCGATGCGTAAGTGTCCTGGGTTACCTGACCGCCCTTGTGGCATCTATATGTCGGCGGTCGAAATGGACCCCCACACCTTGTGTCCTTACTGTAGAGCCCAACGGTGTGATATGAGTAATGTATGTGGTGAGTGCAGGGAGTGGGAGAGGTTTTCCCGGCGCCGGAAGAAGAAATCCAGGCGGGATATTTCTCCTTTGAAGATTTCTTTGAAAGGAGAAAATCCCAAGGGCTCTTCTTCCGTGCCCCAAACCACCTCCGAAGCTCCCACTCGATCGGTTTCTTCCGAGAAACTGTCAAGTGGTAGCGTAGGCCGCAGTTCTGTTGACCGATCTCGGGGTTTGGGAGAGGGAGTTGCCTCCCATAGCGAGGCAGCTCCTCCTCCTCCCCTGGGGGAGGTTTTAAATTTAAATGTAAATGTTAATGTAACTAATAATGATTTGCTGCAGCTTTGGGCTTCCTTGGGCTTGAGGGTTCGCCCTCCAAGGAAGCCTTGTTTGACATGATCAGATTGGGGGCAGCTGTCAAACAATCTCCGAGTTTAGCAGAGGTTGATCCTCTATCGTCGACGTTGTTGTGGCAGAGGCTTCTGATGAGTTGTATCAAACCTCTGCTCCTGATGTTGCTGATGTAGCTGAAGGCTTAGTTCCCCCCTCTGAACATCCTTCGAGGGAGGAACTAAGTCCAACGTCCTCTCCTGTCGATGAATCTCCCCCTCGGGGGAGTTCACTAACAGAGACTCCTCTTCGGAGGACTGCTGATGGTCAGCTTGCTGACCCCACGGCCCCCAGAGGGCGTAAAGCCCGCCTTGCTCTTCGCTGTAGAGGCCTTCCTTCACCTCACAAGGGTGTTAGTAGGCGCCTCTTCGGTTCATCATCACCGCAGTCCGCCGCAGAGGAACCTCGCCGTCGTTCGCCGACCCTTCGAGCTACATCCCTGGACCTCTCTGCAGATCATTCGTGATCTCCTTCGGTGGAAGGTCCTCCTTGCAAAGGACACGCCGTCCTTCCACCCGCCAGACCTGCTGACCTGCCGTCGCCGTTCCTGGCCGCTGATGCGCTGTGGGCGCCCACAAACCCTGTTTTTAAACGGGCAACAATCCCTTCGGGGCACAAGGAACTTTCACACAATGTGTCTAAGTCCCTTACGCGCCAGGTATCCCCTGCGCGCCATCGTTCACCTGCGTGCAAGCGCTCTCCAGCTGCTGTTCCTGTTATAGCACGCCAGCTCTCACCTGCGCGTCAGCGCTCACCTGTGCACCAAAGCTCACCTGCTCGCCAGTTCGCCACTGCGCGCCCTCATCCTGATGTGCGCCATGTGCGCCAGCGCTCCCCTGCGCGCCAGCGCTCCCCTGCGCGCCAGCGCTCCCCTGCGCGCCAGCGCTCCCCTGCGCGCCAGCGCTCGCCTGCGCGCCAACGATCTCCTGCGCGTCCACGATCTTCTGGTCTGGGCGCAAAGGGGAAGATAACTTCTTCCCCTGCTCTCCAACGCGCCATCAAACGCCGACGCGCCATCGGACCCTGCCTGCGCGCCATCCTTCACCTACGCGCCATCCTTCACCTACGCGCCATTGTGCGCAGTCTCCAACGCGCGCCCTCCTGTTGTTCCTGATGTGCGCCCTCATACGCGCCCGCGCGCAAGGGATATATCTCCTGTGTGCGCGCGCCCAACGATATCGCCCTCACGGGCTCTTCGGGATCCTGCGCGCCCCCGCGCGCGCAAACAATCGCCTTCGCACGTGCGAGCACTTATTCAGCTTGCTGTGCGCCCTCTGCAATCACCGGAACGCGCCATCGATCACCCGCGCTCCCACGCGTGCCCTCGCCTGCGCGCCCTCGCCTGCGCGCCCTCGCTCACCCACGCCCCAACGCGCGCTCTTGCCTGCGCGCCATGGCTCGCCCGCGCGCCATCGCTCGCACCGCGCGCCATCGCTCGCCCCGCGCGCCATCCAGACAAAATTCCATCGCGCGATCCCACTCGCGAGGCTGCAGTACGACGCGCGGCCAGGTCATCGTCATCGCAGTCCCCCCCTCCCCCGCAAGCACAGAACAGCGCGCTCGCCGGAGGGAGGGAGAACTCCGGATAGGTCCAGGAACTTTCCTACTTCTTTTCAGGCAGACCCTGCTTTGGTAACTCCTCCTAGGGATCGAACGATCCCCTTCCCTCCAGAGGGAGTATCTGACATCGCAGCTGTCAGTCGGCAGCCCTGGTTTGGGTCCATTGTCAAAGCGGTAGTGCAAGCTTTTAAGCCTGTTCTCTCTGAGCTGGGCAACAAATCAGTGGCAGTTTTCGACTCCCCTGAAGAGGAAGAGAGTAGTAGCTGATGTGGTGACTTCTCCAAGGGCGAAGCTGACTCCTCGGAAGTCTTTGAGGAAGGCCTCCTCCCCCCCCAGACTTTCTCTCCCTCCCCTTCGGACGAAGATTTCCCGTCCTCAGGGGGAGTCACGTGAGGTGAGGCGTTCCCCCATCGCATCAATGAGGGAAACCCCACCTCGCGCAGAGAAGTCTTCTCGGGTAGGGGTGGAGAAGAGCCTCCCACCATCACTGTTGGAGTCCTGTATCCCTCCCAGGAGGGAGTCGAAGGACTCCAAGACTATTCCGAAGTCGTCCTCAACGATTAGACCAGAGCCAGCCAAGCCCTCAGAGAATGTCCACGAGTCCCCCCAAGAAGAGCCTTGGGGACAGGAGACTTCACTGCCAGCCCTTCAGGAGGAGAGCTACAGGAGTCAAAGCATGCATTCTGGCAGGTTCTGACCCTTATGAGGAATCTCAATGGGTTCGCGGATCCAGAGATTCCTCCTCGTGAGGGTAAGGACACTGTCTTGGACCGAGTCTTTGGTACTCAAAAACCATCTAAGGCCAGCGCGGCTTTGCCCTGGTCCCAAGGGGTTGAGAGTGCCAGAGATAAGGTCGAGGGCCAGCTCTCTGAGCTGCCTGCTCCAGCCGTTCCAGCGCCGGTAAAAAAACTCCTCCCGCCTCCTCATGTCCATCAGAGGAGGTACTTCGACATCATGGAGGAAACTTGTTTAGCTCTTCCCTTACACCCACTCTTTGGAAGAGCTTACCAGGGGAGTCCCTCTAGAGAGAGACTCCAACGGGCAAGTGTCTTTCTCGGCTACGGAGAGCCTTAGCCAGGAGAAGGTGGCGAAGTGTGCCATGCAGGCAACTTCGTGGCTGGACATCTGGCTAGGGTCTCTGGGCATCCTGTTACGATCTGAGGACTTGTCCAAAGAGAGTACCAGGAAGGCCATGGAGAACTTTCTACTTTCAGGCACTCATACCATCGAGTTTCTATCCCACCAAGTCTCGAACTTGGGGGCTAATACCATCTTGAAGCGTCGAGATGCGGTGTCTGAGAGATTCCACCAGAAGGTCCCCAGCACCAAGATCAGCAGGCTCAGACATTCTTCCATCTTGGGGAGGAATTTGTTTAAGCCTAAGGACGTGGAGCAGGTGCTGAGAGGTGGAGGAAGTCCAACCAGGACTCTCTCCTTACATAGGGCTTTAACATCAAAGCCCTATAAACCGCCAGCAACCCAACAACCACGCCCCACCAAGACCACGAAACCGGCAGCGGCACAAAGACAACGGTGTCAAAGCCCTTTCCTGTCAAGGACAAGAAAGGCAAAAAGTCCTCCAGGGGAGGGAAAAATCCCAGAGGGAGTGGCCGAGGTCGCAAACGCTAGGATTGGCAGTCCCCCTGCATGTCCACCAGTGGGGGGGATGCCTACAAAGTTGCGCAAGCAGGTGGCAGCAACTCGGGGCCGATTCCTGGACAATTTCTGCAATCAGTCAAGGATATCGTGTCCCGTTCATAACATCTCTACCTCCCCTGACAGCGAATCCAGTGTCGTTGAGCTCCCTTGCTATGGGATCGGCAAGGGGGCAAGCCCTTCGGGCAGAAGTCGAGACCATGTTGAAGAAGGGCGCTCTCCAAGAGGTCGTCATCGGGTCCCCAGGCTTCTTCAGTCGACTCTTTCTTGTAAAGAAGGCGTCAGGAGGCTAGAGACCAGTCATCGACCTCTCGGCTCTGAACAGGTTTGTCAAGCAGACCCCGTTCAGCATGGAGACGGCAGACACGGTCAGACTTGCAGTGAGACCGCAAGACTTCATGTGTACACTGGATCTGAAGGACGCGTACTTCCAGATCCCAATCCATCCGTCTTCCAGGAAGTACTTAAGATTTCACCAGAGTGTTCACCCTAATATCGTCGTGGGCTCACAGGATCAGCATCCGTCTCCTCTGTTATCTGGACGACTGGCTGATCTTAGCAGACTTGGAGTCAGCCCTTCTTCGACACCGAGACAAACTTCTTGGACTTTGCCAAGATCTGGGGATCATGGTAAATCTCGAGGAGTCTTCTTTGCTTCCTACTCAAAGACTGGTATATCTAGGCATGGTCATAGACACCAATCTCCACAAAGCCTTCCCATCAGACAACAGGATAGCAAGGCTGAGGAGGGTCGCGAGTCCTTCCCTCAGACGAGAAGAACTTCCAGCCCAATCGTGGTTACGTCTCCTCGGTCACCTCTCATCCTTGGCCCGTCTAGTTCCCAACGGTCACCTCAGAATGAGATCTCTGCAATGGCGACTCAAGTCCCGGTGGAAACAAGGACACGATTCCCCAGACGTCATGATCCCTATGGGTCCTGCGGAACGGACGGATCTTCAGTGGTGGGTGACAGACGAGAACCTACGAAGGGGAGTGGATCTTCTCGTCCTCCCTCCAGATTTGATGCTGTTTTCAGACGCCTCAAAGAAAGGATGGGGGGCCCACGTTCTGTACCACAAGACCTTAGGCCTGTGGTTAGAATCAGAAAAGTACCTCCATATAAATCTGCTAGAAATGAAGTCCGTATTCCTGGCCCTTCAACAGTTCCAACAATACTTGGTGGGTCACTCTGTGGTGGTGATGAGCGACAACACCACAGTAGTAGCTTACATCAACAAGCAGGGAGGTACCTTTTTAGAGCAGCTATCCCATCTTGCAGTAGAGATACTGAGATGGACCGAAGTCCACTAGATTCCACTATCGACTCGCTTCATTCCAGGCAAGAGGAATGTGCTCGCCGACAGTCTGAGCAGATCGTCTCAGAGAGTGAGTACCAAGTAGTCTTTGGATCATCTAGTAGCCAACAAAGTCCTGACTTTGTGGGGTTCCCCGACTGTGGATCTGTTCGCTACAGCGTTGAACTTCAAGCTCCCGCTGTACTGCTCCCCAGTCCCGGATCCCAAGGCACTCTGGCAAGATGCCTTCCAACAATGGTGGGACAACATCAATGTATACGCCTTTCCCCCGTTCTGTCTGTTGAGGAGGGTACTCAACAAGACCAGAATATCGGTCAATCTCTCGATGACCCTTATAGCTCCGCTATGGCATCACGCGGAATGGTTTCCAGACCTTCTGCAACTCCTAACGGAACTTCCGAGAGAACTCCCTCCATGACACGAGCTACCCAAACAACCACACGCCAACATCTTCCACAAAGCCGTAGCTTCGCTTCGACTTCATGCCTGGAGACTATCCAGCATCTCCTCGCAGAGAGAGGATTTTTGCAACAGGTTGCGAACAGGATGTCTGGACACCTGCGAAGGTCATCCGCTGGGGTCTACCAGGCAAAGTGGAGAGTTTTCTGTGGTTGGTGTCGTGGAAGGGGTATCTCTCCACTCGATGCCACTATTCCAGCAATAGCGGAGTTCTTCGTGTATTTGCGAGAAGAAATGCACCTTTCAGTCTCGGCAGTGAAAGGCTATCGCTCGGCCTTAAGTCTAGCCTTCAGGCTCAAAGGAGTGGACATTTCTTCTTCGCTGGAACTTTCCCTACTCATACGAAGTTATGAACTTACCTGCCCTCAGTCGGAAGTGAGACCTCTTCCATGGAATGGGGTTCGAGTTCTCAGGTCTCTTAAGAGACCTCCCTACGAACCATTACACCAGGCTTCAGATCGCCACCTGACTTGGAAGACGGTGTTCCTACTAGCTTTGGCTTCGGCCAAGCGAGTCAGTGAACTTCATGGTCTCTCGTATGACATCGCCCATTCAAGGGGATTGGGGGAGGTAACGTTCAGATTCGTCCCTGAGTTTGTTGCTAAGACTCAGAATCCGGGAGTGCCGGACCCCCGGTTCGACTCTTTCCAGATTTCAAGTCTCCGTTCTGTAACAGATGACCCAGACCATCTACTGTGCCCAGTGTGTGTGATACTGCCACATACATCCGTGCGATAAATGAAATGGAGGGTGACAAGTTAAACTAGTAGGTTCTTTAAAATCTTTTACAATAAAGATAAACGGACATAAATGCGACAACAGCGGGAAGCAGGTCCATGCTTGTCGATACAGTGACCACTGAACAACAACTGACTACTATATGCCCATGGCGGAAAGAAAAGCAGTATTGACACATATAATTACATAGTTGCCACGATGCATAATGAAAAAGTGGTCTTATAGTATATGTAATGAAAAGATAAATGGAAATAAATATAATTCTTCTACAAAATAATAATAAAGCAAATGTACATTAATGTTCATAAACTGTACGTAATGTAAATAATATACGGTATAATATTAGATATCTATACACCCAGTAAGGAGTCTGAGGCTATATCTCAAAAGAACGGTTGCAGTTCGTCCCCAAGTGCAGGCATTGTTTGTGAGCACAGGGAGGACAAAGAGGAGAGTTACCAAGAATACTATCTTGGCATGGATTCGTAGGGTAATCCATTTGTCCCTGAATCTTGACCCTCCTCCGTCACATCGCCTTAGAGCACATGATGTCAAGGGGCGTAGCTACGTCCCTGGGCTTCAAAAAGAACTTCTCAGTGACGCAGGTTCTACAAGCAGGGGTTTGGAAGCGTCAGACGACCTTCACAGCCCACTACCTGCAAGACGTGACCCACAGGAGGCTCGATACGTTCTCTATCGGCCCTGTGGTGGCTGCACAACAGCTGGTTTAAACCTCAGGCTCCTTAATGGACAAGTAGCAGAAGGTTGAGGGCATTGTTACCCAGTTTTAGTCTGCATGAATGAAAAGGTTTGTCTGGCCCTTATTCTTTTCTTCATCCTCCCCTCTCTTGGGGAAAGCAGCATCCTGGGTTCTCTGCACAGCTGACCTCGAACCACTGCAGGTAAACCATGTCTCCTTGTGTTCCTGATATTAAGATAATACTGTCACGTCCCCATACCCTGACGAGGTGGTATTGGGAGAGTCCTAGCCTAAAGTTTCCATCTAATGGACTTCAGGTCAACTTCCTAGGACGAGTCACTCTTCAAACCTTCATACACAGCTTACGTAGGCCGCAGCCCTTGCACAGCAAGGTGCTAGCGAGGTGCAGGGACTCCTTATTGTTGAGTGCTGACACACTCAGATACTGAGTTCCCGGGCAAAGCCAAAAGCCAGTACTGGCCGGGACTTACCACCCTTCCTAAGGGTTGAGTCACCCATATTAAATAGCGTGGTTTGTATTTCAGTTACGGAACAAATGACAAATTCGTAGGTACAGTAGTTGGTATTTTTCCTAACTATACAAACCTTAGCTATTTAACCAAACTTGCCCGCCAGCCCTATCCCCCGTGAAGCACAGGTGTGTGTGATGGGGGGTTGGTTAGCAAGCTACCCTCCCTATCCCCCCGCTAACTAGCGGCGGGGTAGTAAACCCTCGTTAAAATTGTAATGGCTCAACATTTCAGCTACGCCGAAAGTAATTACCCATATTAAATAGCTTAGGTTTGTATAGTTAGGAAAAATACAAAATACCTACGAATTTGTCATGTTTTTTTCATTTTGAATGAGATGTTTTCAGGAACTTTTTTAAACTCTTAAGCTTGAATATCTTGAATGTTTTGGATAAAAAATGTGTATGGTTGTGGGATGTTGGGGTTTCTTATTTGTGGCTGCTGGATCAGCTCTGTTACATGTTTGCGTATTAGAATGATAATCTTATTTAAATATTTTTTTAAACTTGGGGTTGTCCTAACTTTTATGAAATCGTTGTCGTCTTTGGTTGGTAACTATATTTTCTTGCATACTGTATTGTAAATTTCTGACAATTGATAAGTTTTAAAAGTACTATAGGGATGTGGCTTATTTGCTAGTTTCTTATTGATAAGACTAAGAAGTTACTTGCTTAATTTGAGTGCAAATAATATTTTTGTTGTATCTAAGACTAATTATTTTGAAGTTCTTATCAAAATCTTTACAAATTTACTAATTTTACAGGAACATTCTTGGAAAAACATCATTGCAATTGGATCAGTCGTATGGGCGAGTATATTTATTGGGACATAAATTCCTCATCAAAATACAAAGTTTTGCAGAGGAAACTTATCGAAGAATCTAAAAAAGTTTAATGGCGTTGAATTGGGTATGTATTTTTAGTTTCAGTTTTGAGGGAACTCAAACGAAAATCTATGCTTAAATGCTAGTTTTTTTTTTTAGTTCGTGCTGTGCAATATCTTTTCATGTTACGGTACTTGATACATTAGGTAATGGTATAAAAATCATACCATATGTACAGTAATTAGATTCTGTTAATGCTTACGTATAAAAGGCTAAACGTTCACCTTGGAAAAATGTGTGGATATCTTGGTGTTTTAATAACTTCTTGTTTCAAACTTAGCGATGTACTTTGTACAATTTGTTTTTATGAACTGGAATTGACGTAAAGTAATTTGCTTAGTTATAATGATACAATGTACCAGTAACAATTAAACTTATTGATGTTAGTCATGTAGGCTAATGTTTTAACTATTAGAGTAGCTCTTCATCTTCTTAGGTTTAAGATTTAAACCTCCTTCAGACATAATCAGGAACTTACTTTTCCTTTGCTATTCTAGGCAATTTTGGTGAACATTACCCATTGACATTCGCTCTTCAGAATTTGAATTGGCTTACTCATTTCCCGATCTTCAAGTATAACTTGTAGTGTAAAATGTTTCTTGTCTACGAAGGAGCAACCAAAGAGCATGAAATAGGAACTGGAATTTGGGTAAGTGAATGAATGATTTCTAGTTTAAATATGCTTTCCTGGTACTTTGATCGCAAACACATTGTCAATTTCATGCAGTATTTTTCTTTGTTACGAAGTTTACCATTCCAGTTTTTTTTATATGTTACCTACTGTACCAGTTTTTATTATAAGTGACTAGACCAGTTCAATAGCTAATCCGATAATTTTTGTTACAACATGAAAAGTGCTCCAAAATATGGTAAATAGACTTAAAACGCATAAAATATGTCTTCATACATTATTCCTCAATGTAATACATCAGGTGAAAGTTTAGTGTGTGTAAAGTTGTAGACAATGGCAATTTTATTCTTGAAAGAGACAGTGAAATATGGAATCTTCATATTTTCAAGAGACACTCATAGCTATAAAGGCCTTCTTGGTGTAACTTTAGCATTAATTGAAAATCTTCATAAAAAAATTAGCAAGTTTCTATAACAAAAAGGGCAACTGAGAAGCAAAAGTCACTAGATATTCAAATTATGTTCATGGGTTAGTGCATTAGAATATACAGTATTGCCGCTAGCAACTCAGTAACAAGGGAATCTTCTTGGTATTTAAAGATGAGCATAATTACTATTAGGGGAAAAGTAAACATTAGCCTATATAGAAATGAAAAGGGAATTGTTAGGAATCCATTGAATGGGTTAATTAGATCTTTCAACCTAAAACTGAAATGCAAAAGCACCCCTCCCCCAAAAAAAATCTTTTGTCGACTGCTGAAACTCTTACAAGTGATACATCAGGGAGTTGATGGCGTTAGCATGGGAAAGTAAAGGAGACAGAATGAATTAGAATTAACATTGAGCTAGAAAAAAAAGGGTTAATCTAGATAAAAGTGCTTTTCACAGTCCGTGAATACCTATTATCTTATGCAAGTAGCTATACAAACAAACAAAGATTGACGATACATACTCTATATTATTAGTTTTTGATATTTACTGAGGACTCTCTCTCTCTCTCTCTCTCTCTCTCTCTCTCTCTCTCTCTCTCTCTCTCTCTCTCTCTCTCTCTCTCTCTCTCTCTCTCTCTCTCTCTCTCATCTATAATTTTTCCCCCCTTTTTTACAGAAATGGCTTTGTACTAAAATATTTTAGGTTAAGATTCAAGTGTCCTACCATTAAAAATCATTGTATCTTCAATTTTTGAGCGCACATTATCCTTATATAAAGGATGGCTGAATTGCTTAATTTTGTATTCTGGATTTAATAGAGAACAGTTTTCTTCAAATTAAGAAAACTTAGACATTTCAACAAACATATTAGGAATATCTTCAAATATTATGTAAGCTTTGAGTAATAAGTTTAGATTTTGAAAATAATAAAACCCTCTATATCTAACTCAATATTATTCCCTTACAGACTAACATGTATTACGACTAAGGAACAATTTCCTATTCACGGGGTCCAATGTAACATTGAGATGGTTGTAAAAAGGAAGAGGCATCGACATGATGCCCAGACAAGGATGGTTTAATTTTTCATACCTGCTGTTATGCAACTCTCCTCTCTCCAGACTTCTTACCTACACAGGGATCTTGAGGTAACCAGTTTATTTGGATAATATCCGTTGGAATATATTGAAGACAAAGGCTTCAAGTAAACCAGCTCTGGTATTCTTAAGGTACTAAAAGAATTTTTTTTCACCGTTATTTTCTATGCTGTTTTCAAATATATTTACCGGTTCTACTGCACAGAGATTAAGTGCAGTGAGTATCTCAAGTTTTTCCATTATTTTTAACACTGTAAATCAGATCTGTTTAAATTGTTCAAAATATTTTGCCACCATATACTTCTCTCAATCTGGATTAGTTATGCTACCAAATATTAATTTGTCTTCAGTGACATGGGACATTCATTTATTCCAGATCTAGCTTATCCCTTAAAGAGACTTTGGGTACCTCAACTAATCAGACCATACATAAAGAGAAGTGTGACCCATTTATATAGTAAATGATTTAATCTTGAAAATTGTAATTTTGCTTTTAATAAGTTATGTTACATGTTCTCCACAGAATTAGGTCTTTAGATTATGCGACATAATTTTGAGGATTATCTTTTAATCGATTGGAATCACGGCTGATGGTGTTTCCAGTTTGAACTGAGTACTACTTCAAAATAACCAAAAATTGATTTTATAGGGCATTGTAAATTATGTATATTTTAAATTCAGTACCAAATGTGTTATGCTTGATAGATGTGTACATTTTCAAGTCTTGTTATGCAACTTCTTTGAAATAGGTATATAGTTCCTATTATAAAAGGGATATTATTTTCGAATATGTGCCTTGATCATCTGAGAAGTTCTGTGTACATTACATAAACTTCAGAGGTTTTCATCTTTTAAATATTTCGTTTTAAGCGTGCAATGGTTGTCAGTGCTAAATTATGGTTCAGGTCACTTAAGTTCCTATGAAATGATTTGCTGCGTTTAATGTTAACATGTATTAGATTGATTACTCTCTCTCTCTCTCTCTCTCTCTCTCTCTCTCTCTCCTCTCTCTCTCTCTCTCTCTCTCTCTCTCTCTCTCTCTCTCTCTCTGTCATAAAGACTATAAAACCTGGGCTATATTTTCTGAATGTTCTATTAGTGCTCTTTGTATTTGAAGAATTTTCTCCAGATAATTTACCTGTTTTACTTGCAACAGTTTATTAGTAGTATAGATCATTCAAATTGTTTTTGTTGCTATCCAAGATGATACTATTGGATCTAGGACAGTTTTGCACTATAGTATGTCATCCATTGAATTAGCTGAGTTTTCATTGATTTGTTATAATTACCCGAGGATTTTCTTAGAATTCTTGAAATGTCATCATTTACGGTAGCAAAAAGATTGGAATAATTTTGCATATAAGTGACGATATGAGCTTCAAGATAGAGAAAATTACATTTGTTCCGTAACTGAAATACAAACCACGCTATCTACATAGGGTAATTACTTCTGCGTAGCTAAATGACGAGCCGTAAGAATTTTAACGAGGGTTTACTACCCCACCGCTAGTTAGCGGGGGTTAGGGAGGGGTAGCTTGCTACCCCTCCCCCTTCACACACACAGTGAGTGCTTCACTTTGCTTTTGGCTCGGAGAGACGACAGACCTGTCTGCGCTCTCCTCCGTTTTGACTGCCATAATTTGTTTTGCTTTTTCTTTCAGTGTGTGTTTGAAGTTGGCCTCTATTCTTTCATCATGCGTACGTGCCCTGGAGAAGCCCTGCCGCCCTTGTGGTACCTTTATGTCGGCCTTGGACACCGATCCTCACTCCTTATGCCCTCAGTGTAGGGGGCAACGGTGTGATAGGACTAACGTATGTATTGAGTGTAGGGAGTGGTTGGTCTACCTCCCAGTGGGAGAGGTTTGCCCGGCGCCGCAAGAAGAAGGCTAAAAGGGATATTTCTCCTTCAGAGGCTTCTTTGAAGAGAGAAAATTCCAAGACTTCTTCTTCCGTAGCCCTTTCTTCCTCCGAAGCTCCCACTCGAGCGGTCTCTTCCGAGAGGCCGACGAGTGGTAGCGTAGACTGTATTGCTGTTGACCGATCCCGGGGTGTGGGAGAGGTAGTTGCCTCCCATAGCGAGGTAGCTGCCCCTCCTCCCCCGGAGGAGGATTTAAATATTGATTTGTCTGTTAATAACAATGATTTATTAAAGCTTTGGGCTTCCTTGGGCCTTCAGAATTCGCCCTCCAGGGAAGCCCTGTTTGACATGATCAAACTGGGTGCAGCTGTTAAACAATCGCCGACGACAGCAGGGATAGATCCTCTGTCGGTCGTTGACGTTGTTGTAACGGAGGCATCTAGTGTTTCTGCTCAAACACCTGTGCCTGTTGTTGCTGAGGTAGCTGAAGGCTTAGGTTCCCCCTCCGAACATCCTTCGAGGGAGGAACTAAGTCCTACGGTCTCTCCTGCTGGTGATTCTCCCCCCCCCCATGGTAGTTCACTAACAGAGACTCCTCTGCGGAGGCCCTACGAAGGTCAGAGTTCTGATCCAACGGCCCCTCGTGGGCGTATAAGGCGGAAGGCTCGTCCTCCCCCTTCGCCGTAGAGGCCTTCCTTCTCCTCACAAGGGAGTTTAGTAGTCGCCTCTTCGACTCGTCATCCCCGCAGTCCTTTGCGGAGGAGACAACTTGCCGATCACCGTTTCTGCCAGCTACCACCTTAGACCTCTCCAGGGATCGTTCGCGATCCCCGTCGGAGGATGGTCGTCCTTCAGGACTTTGTATCCAGTCACCCTCCAGACATGCTGACCTGCCATCTCCTTTCAAGGGTAATGCGCGCTACGTGCCATCTAAACCTGTCATTGCGCAGGCACCGGTCCCTTCCGGGCAAAAGGGTAATGAGCGCAAAACTGCGCATCAAACCCTTGCGCGCCAGGTTATACCTGCGTGCCCTGATGCTATTGCTGCTGATCCTGATTAAACACCACTGCGCTCACCTGCGCGCGTGCGCGCAAATGTTCCAGTTATGCGCCAGGGTTCCCCTGCGCGCCCACAACCTTCGGCGCGCCCGCGCCCATCAGCAGTTCATGAAATAGCGCGCCCGCGCCCACCTGCGCACACGCGCCGGCAGTTCCCGATAAACGCGCTGTCCAAGAGGCACCTAAGTTAGCGCACAGGCGCTCACAGGTGTTTTTAGACCCCCAACACTCTTATATTACTAAGAGTTATGCGCACCAACCTCGCGCTGTTCCTGTTATAGCGCAAACGCGCTCGCCAACACACCAGCGCGCTTTTACATCACAGCGCGCAGTCCAGGAGGTTCCCAAGATAGCGCACGGGCGCTCACGGTCCCCTGGCCTCTCTGCTAACTGCGCGCAATATAAAAACTGTGCACAATGTTCCAGTAGCGCGCCCAACCCAACTGCGCGCCCAGTTACAGTTGCGCGCGATGCGCGCCCAACCCAACTGCGTACACTTACACGGTGAGTTCCTGCTGCGCACCCCCTCGCAACAGCGCACCTCTCGTCTGCGCGCCAACGCGCAAACTCCCAGGCTGCACAATCACGCCCACGCTCGGTCGTGACAGACACGCGCCAGCATGCTACTGCGCACTCGTGCTCATCAGTAGCCCATCAGCCCACTGCGCGCCCTCGCATCCAGCCTTCTACCCCGCCTCATAAGATAGCTCTTGTGCGCCACATGCCCTCGCCATCTCCTACGCGTGCCCGCGCCAACGCGCCCTGAGCCTCGCACGCCCACGCCCACACCCACGCCCACACCCACGCCCACGCGCGAGCGCGAATATCCTGCTGTGCATGATTCATTCACGCGCGATCCAGAACAAGGATTTTCACGCGATCACCAGCGTGATCGGCGCACCGATCGCCAACGCGATCACGCCCGAGTTACATCAGGGGTACAGGCGGACATGTCGTCATCGCGCTCCCCCTCCCCGCTAGCGCAGAACAGCGCGCTCGCCGGAGGAAGGGAGGTTTCCGGATAGGTCTAAGGACTCCTCTTCTTTCTTCATTGCAGATTCTCAACAGGTGAACCCTCATGTGTCGACTCCTCCAAGGGATCGAACGATCCCCTTCCCTCCAGACGGAGTATCTGACAGCGCGACTGTCAACCATCAGCCCTGGTTTGGTACCATTGTCAGAGCGCTTATGCAGGCAATTAAGCCTGTGCTTTCTAACTTGGGTCACAAATCAGTGGCAACTTCCTCCCCCCTGAAGAGGAAGAGAGGAGTCCCAGATGTGGTAACTTCTCCAAGGACTCTCCTGTCTCTTCGCAAGTCCTTACGTAAGGCTCCTACCCCACCTCAGACTTTCTCTCCCTCCTCTGCGGATGAGTATTACCCATCCTCAGGAGAGCCGGAAGATCCGGTCCGTTCCCCCATCGCACCAATGGGGGAAACTCCGCCGCTTCCTGAGAAGTCTCCTCGTATAGAGGTGGCGAAGGCCTTACATCCTTCATTGCTGGAGTACTGTATCCCTCCTAGGAGGGAGCCGAAGGACTCGAAGACTGTTCCCAAGTCTTCCGCAAGGACCCGACAGGAACCAGATAGACCTTTGGAGAACGTCCGCGAGTCTCCCCAGGAAGAGCCTCTGGGGACGGGAGACTTCGCTGCCAGTCCGTCAGGAGGAGAGCACCAGGAGTCAGAACATGCGTTCTGGCAAGTCCTGACCCTCATGAGGAACCTCAATGGGATTCCAGACCCAGAGATTCCTCCTCGTGAAGGGAAAGATACGGTCCTGGACCCGGTCTACGGCACCCAGAAACCCTCTAGGGCCAGTGCAGCTTAGCCCTGGTCTCAGGGGATGAAGAGTGCCAGAGACAAGGTCGAGGGCCAGCTCTCTGAGCTTGTCTCCTCCAATAGATCCAGTGCCGGTAACAAGCTCCTCCCTCCTCCTCGAGTACATCAGAGGAGGTACTTTGAAATCCTAGAGGAGACTTGTTTGAGTCTTCCAGTACACCATTCGGTGGAAGAACTCGCTGGGGGAGTCCCTCTTGAGAGAGACTCCAACCGGCAAGTGTCCTATTCCGCAACTGAGATCCTAAGCCAGGAGAAAGTTGCGAAGTGTGACATGCAGGCAACTTCATCGCTGGACATCTGGCTGGGATCTCTGGGCATCCTGGTACGTTCTGAGGACCTGTCCAAAGAAAGTACCAGGAAGGCACTGGAGAAATTCTTACTCTCAGGCACGCGAACCATTGAGTTTCTGGCCCATCAAGTCTCGAGCTTGTGGGCCAACACGATTCTCAAGCGTCGGGACGCAGTGGCTGAGAGGTTCCACCAGAAGGTCCCCAGTTCTGATGTTAGCAGGCTCAGACACTCTTCCGTTCTCGGTAAGAGCTTGTTTGAGCCAAAGGACGTGGAACTAGCCGCTGAGAGGTGGAGGAAGTCCAATCAGGATTCCCTCATCCACAAGGCCCTGACATCGAGGCCTTACAAACCTCCAGCAGCTCAGCAACCCCGTGCAGCTAGGGACACTAGGAAGACAACGACAACGGCAGCGAAGCAGAAGGTGTCTAAGCCCTTTCCTGCCAAGGGCAGAAGGGGCAAGAAGTTCTCAGGGGAGGAGGTAAAAATCCTAGAGGGAACGGCCGAGGACGTAAACGCTAGGATTGGCAGTCCCCCTGCATGTCCACCAGTGGGCGGATGCCTACAAAGTTGCGCGACAAGGTGGCAGCAACTCGGGGCAGATACCTGGACGATTTCCGTAATCGGTCAGGGTTATCGCGTCCCGTTCATCTCATGTCTACCTCCCCTGACAGCGAATCCAGTGTCACTGAGCTCCCTTACCATGGGATTGGTAAAGGGACAGGCCCTCCGGGCAGAAGTCCAGACCATGTTGAAGAAGGACGCTCTCCAAGAGGTTGTGGACGGGTCCCCAGGCTTCTACAGTCGACTCTTTCTTGTGAGAAAGGCGTCTGGAGGCTGGAGACCAGTCATCGACCTCTCGACACTGAACGGGTTTGTCAAACAGACTACGTTCAGTATGGAGACGGCAGACACGGTCAGGCTTACAGCGAGACCACAAGACTTCATGTGCACACTGGACCTGAAGGACGCGTACTTCCAGATCCCAGTCCACCCGTCTTCAAGGAAGTACTTAAGATTCAGCCTAGACGACAAGATCTACCTCCCCTGACAGCGAATCCAGTGTCACTGAGCTCCCTTACCATGGGATTGGTAAAGGGACAGGCCCTCCGGGCAGAAGTCCAGACCATGTTGAAGAAGGACGCTCTCCAAGAGGTTGTGGACGGGTCCCCAGGCTTCTACAGTCGACTCTTTCTTGTGAGAAAGGCGTCTGGAGGCTGGAGACCAGTCATCGACCTCTCGACACTGAACGGGTTTGTCAAACAGACTCCGTTCAGTATGGAGACGGCAGACACGGTCAGGCTTACAGCGAGACCACAAGACTTCATGTGCACACTGTACCTGAAGGACGCGTACTTCCAGATACCAGTCCACCCGTCTTCAAGGAAGTACTTAAGATTCAGCCTAGACGACAAGATCTACCAGTTCAAGGTGCTGTGCTTCGGTCTTTTCTCCACAGCACCCCAAGTGTTCACCAAGGTGTTCACCCTGATTTCATCATGGGCTCACAGGATCGGCATCCGTCTCCTCCGTTATCTGGATGACTGGCTGATCCTAGCAGACTCGAAGGCAACCCTTCTTCGCCACCGAGACAAGCTTCTCGAACTTTGCCAAGATCTAGGGATCATGGTAAACCTCAAGAAGTCCTCTCTGCAGCCCTCTCAGAGACTGGTATACCTAGGCATGGTCATAGACACCAATCTCCACAAAGCCTTCCCATCAGATGACAGGATAGCAAGGCTGAGGAAGGTCGCAAGGCCTTTCCTCAAACGAGAAGAACTTCCAGCCCAATCGTGGTTACGTCTCCTCGGCCACCTCTCTTCTTTGGGCCGTCTGTATCCCAATGGTCGCCTCATAATGAGATCTCTCCAGTGGCGACTCAAGTCTCGGTGGAATCAAGGACACGATTCCCCGGACATCCTGATCCCTATGGGACAACCGGAACAGACGGATCTCCAGTGGTGGGTGGCTGACGAGAACCTACGAAAGGGAGTGGATCTTCTCGTCCTCCCCCCGGACTTGATGTTGTTTTCGGACGCATCAAGGAAAGGATGGGGGGCCCACGTTCTGAACCACAGGACCTCAGGCCTGTGGTTAGAATCAGAAAAGTACCTTCATATAAACCTGTTAGAAATGAAGGCCGTGTTCCTGGCACTTCAGAAGTTCCACCAAGTCCTGGCGGGCCACTCTGTGGTAGTGATGAGCGACAACACCACAGTGGTGGCTTATATCAACAAGCAGGGAGGTACCTTTTCAGAACAGCTATCCCATCTAGCAGTAGAGATACTGAGATGGTCCGAAGTCCACTCGATCACACTAGCTGCTCGCTTCATTCCGGGCAAAAGGAATGTGCTCACCGACAGTCTGAGCAGAGCGACGCAGATAGTGAGTACCTAGTGGTCTTTGGATCCTCAAGTAGCCAACAATGTCCTGACTTTGTGGGGTTCCCCGACTGTGGACCTGTTCGCTACAGCGCTGAACTACAAGCTCCCACTGTACTGCTCCCCAGTCCCGGATCCCAAGGCTCTCTGTCAAGATGCCTTCCAACAACGGTGGAACAACATCGATGTGTACGCCGTTCCCCCGTTCTGTCTGATGAGGAGAGTACTCAACAAGACCAGAATATCGGTCAACCTTGCAATGACCCTCATAGCTCCGCTATGGCATCACTCAGAATGGTTCCCGGACCTTCTGCAACTCCTTACGGAGCCCCCAAGGGAACTCCCTCCACGTCACGAGCTCCTCAAACAACCACATGCCAACATCTTCCACAAAGCCGTAGCTTCGCTTCGACTTCACGCCTGGAGACTATCCAGCATCTCCTCAAAGAGAGAGGATTTTCGCAAGAAGTTGCGAACAGGATGTCTGGACACCTGCGCAACGTCATCCGTAGGGGTCTACCAGGCGAAGTGGCGAGTTTTCTGTGGTTGGTGTCGTGGAAGGGGTATCTCTCCACTCGATGCCACTATTCCAGCAATAGCGGAGTTCCTCGTGTATTTGCGGGAGGAAATGCGCCTTTCAGTCTCGGCAGTGAAAGGCTTGACGCTCAGCCTTAAGTCTTGCCTTCAGGCTCAAAGGAACGGACATTTCTTCCTCGCTGGAACTTTCCCTTCTCATACGACCCTCTTAACGAGAGAATGCCTTGATGAAGTCATCGGGCTTCAGCACGGCATATCATTCCCTTGCTGAAGGCTTGTGACGGGCAAGAGGGCTCTCGAACTGGGGAATTTCTTTTCCTCAGTTTGACTCTAAATTTCTCTCATTCTTTTTCTATTACTTCTTATTGCTTATTCCTCCTTCATAATTATCAGCTGTCTCAAACCTTGCTGTCAAAACTCTCTTACCCATTTCACTGTCCATGTTTTTTATAGGCGACATTGTATCCAGGATCGGTTTTTATTTCAAAATCAATTGTGGGAGCTGTTGTGGTTTTGCCAACTGCCCGAAAATGTTTGGACACCTAGGAGTGTCAGTATTCCCATACTGGCACGCGGAACTATCTCGTAGGAAAATTTGGCCTTTGGATTCCAGGGGTTGGCGATTTAATAGAGATAGGACTCTCGGCATTCTGTCCGGTTTGCCTGCCACTATGATTAGAGTGGGGATGATTGTATTCGTGAAATGCTCTGTCCCATCAAGCGGGTCTGGCATACACTTGAGCCACTCTAATCTTAATGGTACCATCCCTTTGTGGTAGGGTTGGGAGTGGACATTTGGTAAGCAGCTTTCGCAGGTGTCATCGGTGGAGAAATTAATTCCAGGAAAGGCTAACGGTGTCTTCTTTGAAATTTCAGACAGTCTTAATATTTTCTCTCCCTTAAACTTTATTTTTTTCCATTGTTTTTTTTTCATTGTTATTATGACCCCTTCCCTCCCCCAAAAAATAATTAATGAGTAAACTTAATGTTCCCCGTACCCCTGGATCAAATGGCGAACCCCAGACACCGTTGACGACTTCTGCTTGTTTAAGTAAGGAAAGCTCTGTTGACAACCTCGGCAATAAAAAGGATTCCTCCAACAATACTTCTCTGACCAGTGTTGTTAAAGACAGTTTATCGGCACTGGTGGAAAATGATTCTTGTAATAACAGTAATACTTTACTCTCTGGTTCTGGCTCATTACCAGATCCAACAAAAAATTTGAAAATTCTCCACTTAAAAAACATACCAATTGGTTGTAGCTATGATATAATTCATGAAGCCTTCTGTAGATTTGGGGCAATCAAAGAAATTTTAATGGAGCTTAATGGTAGTAAAGGCTTTTGGGAAGCTTGGGTATCATTTTCAAGTTTTGAGATTGCTTTAGAAGCAAATAAAAATTTAGATTGCTTTAGAAGCAAATAAAAATTTAGAGAGCATAAAAATTGACAATTGTTTGATTTCTGGGGCTCTATGTGATAAAGCACCAAGACACCTAGAGGTATATAAACCAGAAAAATGGATGGAAAAAGAAATAGAGCATAGACTTCCAGAAGTAAGAACCCCCAAGCCCCCAACATGGATAATTGCATCTGGGAAGATAGATAATTATAACTATTATAAGATTAGTAAATTTATACAAAAAAAAGTTGGTTTAATTAAAAGTAAGGATATTAGCAGATACGGTAAGCAATCTGTTTTGATTAATGCAAAATCAGATACTCAAGCTCTCATGCTTTGTGGCATGAAGATTGCAGAAATTGATCCTATTAAGGATATTAAACCACATATGAGCTTCAGCTATGGTAAAGGAGTAGTTTTTGTTAAAGATCTATTTGAATTTTCAGAACCAGAAATTCTGGACATGTGCCCTGCTAATGTTTGGAAAGTAAGTAAGATCCCTCAAACAAGCATGGTAGTTTTAACATTTGAAACCCCTGTTATACCAGATCATATAATTATTGAGAATGAAAGAGTACGTGTTTGAGAATATAAACCTAGGCCTGTACAATGCTTTAATTGTTTCAAGTACGGTCACCCTTCCCGGTACTGCAATAATACGAAGATCTGTTTTAACTGTTCTTTGTTAGAACATGGCCAATGCAACAGAGATACAACCTGTGCAAACTGTAAAGATCATCATAAATCAAATGATAAAAGATGTAGAGAATACAAGAAAGAAGAAGCTGCAATCTTGAAAGCAAATGCTGAACATATTGTATAAGTGTAGGTTATGCAAAGCATTTACTCAATCGGCAACTTAATTTTGCTCGAGCGGTTAAGATGCCACCAACAGATTATAATCCACTACCCCTTACTACCACAGGGGGACCAGTGGTAGCACCTGGCCCGTCAGGTGCATCTCCCTTAGTGGTAGTAGCCCAGCCATCTGGGTCAAGTGCTCAGCCTATAAAAGCCAGAGCACAAACCTCCAACGAGGTCAATATGGTTTCCAACAAAACAAAAGTAATGTCACCGATAGGAGCATCTCCCCTAGAGGTAGTAGCCCAGCCTTCTGGGTTAAGTGCTCAAACTGTTGAAGTTCTAGCACAATCCTCCAAGGAAGCCAATGTGGCTTCCACCACCTTATGTCTCAGGCAGAATCTCTACCTGATTTGATGGAGATTGGAAAACAAGATCTTCCAAAGAGGAAAAGGTCCCCATCATCCTCGCCTTCATCTAAGTCAGGTAAGTGCCCTACTGCTCATGATCCTAAGGTTGACTTGTATAAAGATCCTCGAAAGAAAGAAAAGAAGAGTGGTGGCCTAGTAAAGCCTTCCATCTCCAGGCCTTACATGGCTTCATCTGAAAAGTCCCAAAAGACAAATGAGACAAAGAAAAATAATAACAAAAGATAATGTCTATCATCCAGTGGAATTGCAGAGGTCTAAGTACTAGCATTGAGCAAATAAAAACTTTAACCAGGGACTCAGACACGAAGGTAATTTGTCTACAGGAAACCAAGATCAGTGACAAACCATTTAATCCTGGACTCAATTATCATTTTTGTAGATCCCCTCCTTTGCAAGCTGCAAGAGCTCAAGGTGGTACAGGTTTTATTATTCACAAATCTGTAAAATTTGAAACAATCCTACTCAATACACCACTACAGGCATGTGCAGTTAGAACTCATATCGGGAAAAAAATTGCTTTATGCTCGCTATATATTGAACCATCCTTAGAACTTTTCCTCTTAGATCATGCTGGTAATCCAAGAAGGCTTAGACTTTCTGACCTCCAAGACCTGATCAATCAGCTTCCTGCCTCTTTTATTTTAATGGGTGATTGTAATGCAAAGCATACTTTATGGGGTGGAAATGTGTGCGATAGATAGGGTAATCTTGTTGAAGAATTAATCGACAACAATGATGTAATACTAATGAATGATGGTTCTCCAACTAGGTATGATGTATTCCACAACTCTACATGAGCCATTGATTTGTCAATCTGTTCCTCATCCATTCGATTGGACTACCTTTGGTCAGTAAATGAACACCTACATGGCAGTGACCATTGGCCAATAATGTTAAATTATGTCCATAATCTTCCTTCTCAGTGTCCACCAAAATGGAAGATAGACGAGGCAGACTGGGCAGCTTATGAAAACTGTTCACACACTGATAAAGAATATGATGAATTTACATCTCCAGTGCATGCCTATCAACATCTTGAAAATATTATTGATGATAATGCTAGCAAGTTTATACCTAAAACATGCGGTTTACCTTATTGCTCTGTAGTTCCTTGGTGGAGTAAAGAATGTGCCAACGCAAGAAAAGTGACCCGAACTTGCTTCAGAAGATACTTGAGAACAAACTATATAGCAGATAGAATAGCATACCTCAGAGCCTGTGCCAAACAAAAAAGAACTTTTAAAAAAGCAAAGAGGGCATCTTGGAAGAAATATACAGTGATGCCTCAGGATACGAAAGTAATCCGTTCAGGATACGGTTTCGTATCCTGATTTTTTCGTATCCTGAGTTGCGTTTTACATGTAAATAGCCTAATCCGTTCCAAGCCTTACAAAAAGTCACCTTTTCTTTCATAAACACGCTAAACTGTAGTAATAAACATGCAATGCAGCCATTTCTATCATTCAATAATTAACCCAACCGTTAAAAAGAGCCTAATCCATTCCATAAACCACCATGAGATTATTCAATAATGTAGTTATAGCCTAGTTATCCCCTCCAAGCCCTAAGAAAACGGTCCATTTTCTTTACTACTGTATAAAAGTTATGGTACTGTATGTAAAGCATTTGGATCAGTGAAGGTGTATTGTTACCTGTACACCTAAATTAAGGGATGATACCCTGAAAAAAAAGGTACTGTACTCTCGGCAACGAGTTGGGATCTCGTAAGCTTTTCGTATCCTGAAAATTTTTTCGTATACTGGGGCATAAAAATCTTTGTATCGCTTTTCGTATCCTGAATTTTTCGTAATCAGAAACTTTCGTATCCAGAGGTATCACTGTATATCTAATATTAATACCAAAACTCCCTCAAAGGAAATATGGGACAAGATTAGAAAACTTTAAGGTAAATTCGTCCCTAAGCCTCTACCAATATTAAGGGAAAATAATAGATATACAGTGAACCCTCGTTTATCGCGGTAGATAGGTTCCAGACCCGACCGCGATAGGTGAAAATCCGCGAAGTATTGACACCATATTTACCTATTTATTTAACATGTATATTCAGACTTTTAAAACCTTCCCTTGTACGTACAGTAGTACTGTTAACAAACTACCCTTTAATGTACAAAACACTTAATGCATGTACTACAGTACCCTAAACTAAAACAGGCACAAATATTAAAGGCGATTTTATATCATGCGTTTCCTAAACACGCTAAAAAGCACGATAAAAAATGGCAACTAATGTTTGGTTTACGTTTATCTCTGATCATAATGAAGAAACAAACTCATTTAGTGTACACATATATGTATAGGTTAGTTTTTGCATCGATTATATTGATTATACAGTATGTTGATTTTGTTATTACCAATGTTTTACTTAATTTTTCTTAGGGCTTCCAAATGAAATGTTTTTCTTTATGACACCGCCTGAAACAATGGCGTCATAAAGTACGCTCAGTAAACAACCACGCTCAGAACAAAGAAGGCATTTAACGCGCATGATGAAAGTGATAAATAATGATATTTACAGTAAAAGCATTTACAAAATATGTTATTACAAATATTATTTACCGTATCTATATAAAATCATACAGTACATACTGTACGTAGCAAAGCAGGAAAACAATTTACGAGAGAGAGAGAGAGAGAGAGAGAGAGAGAGAGAGAGAGAGAGAGAGAGAGAGAGAGAGAGAGAGAGAGAGAGAGAGATATTTTGTTTGTTTTACGTACGTAAATGTAAATTTTAAACAAAAAAATATGATAGGTTTCAACATGTATACTCTTCAGACTTTTAAAACCTTCCCTTTAACTTAATGCATACAGTACTAAACTATAAAACAGGCACAAATATTAAAATGTTAGAATATTAAAGTAAAAAATAAAGATTGTTACTGTACTCACCACGAAAGAAGTTCAAGAAAAACTTGAATGATGATGGCGATGAATTTGCTGCACAGTAGAAATGATGATGATGAAGCTGATGATGTCTTCTACTGTGCAGCCAATAATAGTATTTTACGTCTCTTCAGGCGGAGGTGTCTTTTGCTGGGACACCTCTTCAACTTCTTCCTGAGACACTTCTTCAATTTCTTCCGAGGGCATTGTGATCGGAAGTTGCTGCCGCTGCTTCTTTTTTCGCAAGAGCATCCTGTAGGGAGCCATGTGTTCATCGATCTTGGTGCAGAATTGTACAGAACGAACCATATCCTCGTCCCACTCTTGCGACATTTCTTTCACCTCATTCGCAAGCTTGCAGAGCTTGGCAAGCCGTTCTAATGTTAAGCCCGTTTCTTCGACATTTTCTTGGATCTCTTCATGTGTTTCACTGTCTTCTTCACTGCTCGATTTCGTCAGGTCTTCGAGGTCTGCGGCCGCGTAACTTCTACTGTCTTTTAACATATCGAGAAGCGTCACCTTCTCAGCAATCGTCATCATCTTTCGGTGGTGTTTAGGCTCACTACCAGCCTTAGTAGAAGCAGAACGCTTGGGAGGCATTGTACAGTAGGGTTTAACAGAAAGTTCAACAAAAAGTTCAACTTAAAACAGTCACGCACAGCACAGATTAAAGTTCACAATAACTTAACAACGTCAACACAGCGATACGGCGGGAGACAAAGTGACCGCGGAAAGAGATGCTGCGGGTTGGAGAAGCGGTCAAAACACCAATCAGGCTAGATTACAAAACTTGGGTTCTGATTCGTCATCTATCAGCGCTTGAACCAATCACAACCCGTCTTATATGCTACGTAGGTTACCAATTCAAAGTACAAGATACCCTGCGTACAGTATACTGTACAGTAATGATAATACTGTAATAATAATAATAAATAATGATACTGTAATAATAATAATAATAATAATAATAATAATAACAATGATAATAATAATAATAATAATAACAATAATAACAATAATAATTTTAATAACAACAACAATAATAATGATAATAACAATACAGTAATAATAATAGCTTTACGTACGCTATTTTACGCTTTTGTTGTAGGATGTGTGTCTCTCTCTCTCTCTCTCTATCTCTCTCTCTCTCTCTCTCTCTCTCTCTCTCTCTCTCTCTCTCTCTCTCTCTCTCTCTCGCTCTCTCTCGTACGCTTATTCGAAATGTGATTTTTGCAACAAAGAATATTATTGGATGCAGTACTACGTACGTATACATACAAAAGATTCATGGAAAAGAAGCACATCCATTACATTTGTAGTACAGTAGTAGCCAACAGCAGCCTTACACCATTCTAATATGGTATGACTGCATCTGATTTGCGTTTCATGTTCGATTTAATTTTACTACGTACTGTATACAGTACTGAATTATCGTATGATCACATTCTCTTTTCGTGTTTTATTTCTTTCTGTACTTAATTATATGTCATATGTAATGCAATGAACAATCAGTAAGAGCAGATATTACTAATTACAGTATTAATGGAATTACAGATAACGAAATATCGTATTTGGGGTCTCCAGATATCGCGGTATTTTCGAAATTTCTGGAAAATCTGCGATATGTATATATATGTGGGTTATGAAAAAAACCCGCGAAGTGGTGAATCCGCGATGGTCGAACCGCGAAGTAGCGAGGGTTCACTGTATATCTGACCCCAAAGATGTAGCAGAGGTTCTTGCTAAGCACTTTGCCCATGTATCAAGTGCTGACAACTATTCCCCAGCATTTCAACAAATTAGAGCATCAACATCTGCTGTTCCTCCTGCTTCTTCAAACACTGAAGCTTTTAACCTGCCTTTTAGTATGGAGGAGATGCAAAATGCTATCTCTAGCTCTTCTTTAACTGCCCCAGGTGAGGATGGCATCCGGTATGAAATGATATCACATCTTCCAGTGGATACCAAGGAATTTTTATTAGAAACCTTTAATGGTCTATGGGCTTCCCATACATCTCCTGATTCCTGGCATAATTCAATTGTAATTCCAGGCCACAAGTCTGGTAAAGACCCAGAACTGCCATCTAGTTATAGGCCCATATCCTTGACCAGTTGCATATGCAAACTATTTGAGAGGATGATCAACAACAGACTTGTGTGGTATCTAGAATCAAAAAATCTTTTATCTAACAGGCAGTTTGGTTTTAGGAAGAACCGAAGTACTCTAGACCCTTTGCTGATGTTATCAAGGGAAATTTCAAATGCCTTTTCTAACCAAAACCAGGTGGTGGGTGTCTTTTTTGACCTAGAAAAGGCATATGACACCACCTGGAGGGGTGGTATTTTTAAGCAATTGGCCTCTTGGGGTATAGGAGGACATATGTTCTCTTTTATTGAAGAATCTTTATCAAACCACTCAATTAAAGTGAGAGTAGGGTCAGAACTATCTTCATCCTACATACAAGAAGGAGGTGTCCCCCAAGGCAGCGTATTGAGTGTGACCTTGTTTGCTGTTGCTATTAATAGTCTCATGAGTCACAGACCTCCTGTCATACAAGGATCACTATTTGTCGATGACTCTGCAATTTATTGTAGTGGATCATCTGCACTACAAGCATGCCATAATCTTCAAATTGCAATAAATGCTGCTTCCGCATGGGCAAATTCTCGTGGATTCATGTTTTCTCCTCAGAAGACCAAAGCCATTCGCTTTACTCGTACTCGTAAAAGGGAAGAGATCCCCACCCTTTTCTTAAATGATTACATTTTGCCATATGAGGATAATGTCAAGTTTCTTGGAGTCATTTTCGACAAGAAAATGATATTTGGTCCCCATATAAATGACCTATCTATCAGGGTTAAGAAGTCTCTGAACATTCTGAAAGTGGTATCGCATTTTGATTGGGGTGCTGATAGAACAACTTTGCTTAGAATTTATACTTCTTTGTGTTGAGCAAGTTAGACTATGCATGCCAAATATATGGGTCAGCTACAAAGACTTTACTTGGAAAACTTGATATTGTTCACAATGCTGGGCTTCGCATCTGCACAGGTGCTTACAGAACATCTCCCATTGACAGTCTCTATGTTGATTCTGGCATACCTCCCCTTTCCATTCGCAGAGAGGAGTTGAGTTTGAGGTTTTTTGCTAGGTCCCTTGCTGTGAGAAACAATCCTAACTGTAAATACGTTAAGGTGCCTTTAGATTGGGCTCCTAACAGATCTAGAGTGCCTAAGCCTTTGAAGTACAGCTGAAAAATGATGCTAGAGAAGTAGGCTTGTTAACAGCACAGATTGCAGAGGTAGGATATCCCAAGTCTCCTCCTTGGTGTAATCCACCTGTTAAAGTATGTTTTACGGCAGGAGGGAAAAATACCTTACCTAGTAGGGTAATGAAAAGTGAGTTTTTAAATCATGCTGCTCAACATCATGGGAAACATGTTTTTACAGATGGCTCCAAATCGGCTGCAGGAGTTGGAAGTGCAGCTGTGGTGGAGGATATTGTTATTAGAAGGAAACTCCCATCCTCTTTTTCAATATTTATGGCTGAGCTGTACGCAATAATTCTCGCAGTCCAACATATTTTTAAAAATGGCAACCAAAACAGTTTTTATACAATTTTTACGGATTCCAATAGTGTTTTACTCTCATTAAAACAAATTATGCCAGGCCATCATCTAGTACAAGAGGTGCAGGACTGGTTAGTACTTCTGCAGTCTAGGAAGAGTATCAGCGTTCACTTCTGTTGGGTCCCTGCCCATGTTGGGGTGGATGGAAATGAACAAGTAGATAAGGCAGCAAAGAAAGCTTCAGGGCTAAGTAATCCATCCCCCTTGAGTATTCCTTACAAAGATCTTAAAAGTGAGATTCATCTTTACCGTAAAAATAAGTGGCAAGCTCGGTGGTCTGAACTGACCACCAATACAAAATTGAAACAAATCCACCCATTGGTGGATAAATGGTCATCTTGTAATTCTACAAGTAGGATGGATACCATTATTTTAACTAGGCTGCGTATTGGCCATACACATGCAACGCACAATTGTTTAATGAAGAGTGGGGAAGGGAGACAGGCCCCTCTTTGTAATACCTGTCAAGTGACAATGGATGTTAAACATATTTTAGTCGATTGTTCTGTTTTTAATCTTCAGAGGAGGACACATTTACTCCAGGACAAACCTTTAAGAGATATACTGGGGGAAAACTGTAATACCCTGAACTTGAGAAAATTTATACAAAGTATTGGGTTATATTACGAACTATAATTAATTTTATTAATTTATTTATTTATTTTACCCTTTTAATCCCTATTTATTTCACATCTAGATTTTATTGTATGAAAGTGTTGCGATTTGTATTAAAGGTTAAAATGATACTAAATGGTGTGAGTATACAGATATGATTGAATAATTTTCGTTATATAGCGCTGAATGGCCTTTGATGCCCCAGTGCTTGGCTTAATGCCTAAATCCTATATTCAATTCATTTCACCTTCTCATACGAAGCTATGAACTTACCTGCCCTCAGTCGGAAGTGAGACCCCCTCCTTGGAACGTGGTTCGAGTTCTCAGGTCTCTAAAGAGACCTCCCTACGAACCACTATGCCAGGCTTCAGATCGCCACCTTACCTGGAAGACGGTGTTCCTGCTAGCTTTGGCCTCGGCCAAGCGAATCAGCGAACTACATGGTCTCTCATACTACATCGCCCATTCAAGGGGATGGGGGAAGGTAATGTTCAGGTTCGTCCCTGAGTTTGTTGCCAAGACTCAGAACCCGGGAGTGCCGGACCCTCGGTTCGACTCTTTCCAGGTTTCGAGTCTCCGTTCTGTAACAGATGACCCAGACCATCTCCTACTTTGCCCAGTAAGGAGTCTGAGGTTGTATCTTAAGAGAACAGCTGCAGTTCGTCCCCAGGTTCAAGCCTTGTTCGTGAGCACTGGGAAAACGAAGAGAAGGGTCACCAGGAATACCATCTCAGCCTGGATTCGCAAGGTAATACACCTGGCCTTGAATCCTGACCCTTCTCCATCACGTCACCCTAGAGCGCATGATGTCGGGCCTAGCTACGTCCCTGGCCTTCAAAAAGAACTATTCAGTGACGCAGGTACTGCAAGCTGGGGTGTGGAAGCGTCAGACGACCTTCACAGCCCACTACCTGCAAGACATGACACACAGGAGACTCGATACATTCTCTATCGGCCCTGTGGTGGCTGCACAACAGCTGGTCTAACCTCAGGCTCCTTAATGGACAGGTAGCAGAAGGTTGAGGGCATTGTTACCCAGTTTTAGTCTGCATGAATGAAAAGGTTTGTCTGGCCCTTATTCTTTTCTTCATCCTCTCCTCCCTTTGAGAAAGCAGCATCCTGGGTTCTCTGCACAGCTGACCTCAAACCACTGCAGGTAAGCCATGCTTCCTTGTGTTCCTAGTATCAAGGTTAATACTGTCATGTCCCCATACCCTGATGAGGTGGTATTGGGAGAGTCCTAGCCTAGAATTCCATCTGAAGAACTCCAGGTCAACTTCCTAGGACGAGTCACGCTTCTCACCTTCACACACAGCTTATGTAGGCCGCAGCAGTTGCATAGCAATGCTAGCGAGGTGCAGGGACTCCTTATTGCCCGAGTACTTACACACTCAAATATGTAGTCCCCGGGCAAAGCCAAAGCCAGTATGGCAGGGGACTTACCACCCTTCCTAAGGGTTGAGTCACCCATATTAAATAGCGTGATTTGTATTTCAGTTACGAAACAAATGACAAATTCGTAGATAATTTGTATTTTTCCTAACTAGACAAACCTTAGCTATTTAATCAAACTTACCCGCCAGCCCTATCCCCCGTGAAGTCCTACCTCTAAGCAAAGTGAAGTATTCACCAGTGTGTGTGTGGGGAGGTGGGGGGGGGTTGCAAGCCACCCCTCCCTACCCTCCGCTAACTAGCGATGGGGTAGTAAACCCTCGTTAAAACTCTAGTGCCTCGTCATTTCAGCTACGCTGAAGTAATAACCCATATTAAATAGCTAAGGTTTGTATAGTTAGGAAAAATACAAATTATCTACGAATTTGTTATGTTTAACATCAGTTATACGCATGTTAATAATTATATGTTTTTCATTTTGAATGTGATGTTTTCAGGAACTTTTTTTAAACTCTTAAGCTTGAATATCTTGAGCTTTTTGAATAAAGAGTATGTGTATGGCTGTTGGATGTTGGTGTCTCTTATTTGTGGCTGCTGGATCAGCTCTGTTACATGTTTGCTTATCAGAATGATAATCTTATTTAAATATTTTTATAAACTTAGGTTTGTCATAGCTTTCATGAAATTGTTGTCGTCTTCAGTTAGTAACTATATTTTCTTGCATACTGTATTGTAAATTTCTGACAATTGATAAGTTTTAAAAGTACTATAGAGATGTGGCTTATTTGCTAGTTTCTTATTAATAAGAGTAAGAAGTTACTTGCTTAGTTTGAGTGCAAATAATATTTTTGTTGGATCTAGATCTTAACAATAAGACTAATTATTTTGAAGTTCTTATCAAAATCTTTACAAATTTATTAATTTTACAGGAACATCCTTGGAAGAGCATCGTTGCAATTGGATCCGTCTTACGGCTGAGTTCATTTATTGGGACATAAATTCCTCATCAAAATGCAAAGTTTTGTAGAGGAAACTTATCGAAGAATCTAAAAAAGCTTAATGGCGTTGAATTGGGTATGTATTTTTAGTTTCGATTTTGAGGAAACTCAAAAAGACAAAAATCTATGCTTAAATTACTAGTTGTTTCTTAAGTTCTTGCTGTGCAATATCTTTTCATGTTACGGTACTTGATACATTAAGTAATGGTATAAAAATCATACCATATGTACAGTAATTAGATTCTGTTAATGCTTACGCATAAAAAGCTGAACGTTCACCTTGGAAAAATGTTTGGATATCTTGGTGTTTTAATAACTTCTTGTTTCAAACTTAGCGATGTACTTTGTACATTTTGTTTTTAATGAACTAGAATTGACGTAAAGTAATTTACTTAGTTATAAGGATACAATGTACCAGTAACAATTAAACTTATTGATGTTAGTCATGTAGGCTAATGTTTTAACTATTAGAGTACTGTAGCTCTTCATCCTCTTAGGTTTAAGATTTAAACCTCCTTCAGACATAATCAGGAACTTACTTTTCCTTTGCTATTCTAGACAATTTAGGTGAACATTCGCCCGTTGAAATTCACTCTTCAGAATTTGAATTGGCCTACTCATTTCCCGATCTTCAAGTATAACTCGTAATGTAAAATGTTTCTTATCCACGAAGGAGCAACCAAAGGGTATGAAATAGGAACTGAAATTTGGGTAGGTGAATGAATGATTTTTAGTTTAAATATGCTTTCCTGGTACTTTGATCGCAAACACATTGTCAATTTCATGCAGTATTTTTCTTTGTTACGAAGTTTACCATTCCAGTTTTTTATATGTAACCTACTGTACCAGTTTTCATTATAAGTGACTAGATCAGTTCAATAGCTAATCTGATAATTTTTGTTACAACACGGAAAGTGCTCCAAAATATCGTAAATAGACTTAAAACGCATAAAATATTTCTTCATACATTATTTCTTAATGTAATACATCAGGTGAAAGAGACATTGAAATGTGTAATCTTGATATTTTCAAGAGATGCTCATAGCTATAAAGGCCTTCTTTGTGTAACTTTAGCATTAATTAAAAATCCTCATAATAAAATTAGCAAGTTTCTAAAACAAAAAGGGCAACTGAGAAGCAAAGGTCACTTGATATTCAAATTATGTTCATTGGTTAGTGCATTGGAATATATTCTAGCAACTGAGTAACAAGGGAATCTTCTTGGTATTTAAAGATGAGCATAATTACTATTAGGGTAAAAGTATAACCTTAAATAGAAATGAAAAGGGAATTGAAAGGAATCCATGGAATGGGTTGATTAGATCTTTCAACTTAAAACTGAAATACAAAAGCACCCCTCCCCCCAAAAAAATCTTATGTCAACTGCTGAAACTTTTGCATGTGATACATCAGGGAGTTGATGGCGTTAGCATGGGAAAGTAAAGGAGACAGAATGAATTAGAATTAACATTGAGCTAGAAAAAAAGGGTTAATCTAGATAAAAGTGGTTTTTACTGTCTGAGAATACCTATTATCTTATGCAACTAGCTATACAAACAAATTAAGATTGAAGATACATATATCATCCGTTTTTTATATTTGGTGAAGATTCTCTCTCTCTCTCTCTCTCTCTCTCTCTCTCTCTCTCTCTCTCTCTCTCTCTCTCTCTCTCTCTCTCTCTCTCTCTCTCTCTCTCTCTCTCTCATGTTTTAGGTTAAGATTCAAGTGACCTACCATTAAAAATCATTGTATCTTTAATTTTTGAGCGCACATTATCCTCATAAACATAAAAGATGGCTGAATCGTTTAATTTTGTATTCTGGATTTAATAAGAGAACAATTTTATTCACTTTAAGAAAACTTAGACATTTCAACAAACATATTAGGAATATCTTCAAATATTATGTAAGCTTTGAGTAATGAGTGTATAGTTTGAAAATAATAAAACCCTCAATATCTAACTCAATATTATTCCCTTACAGACTACCATGTATTACGACTTAGGAACAATTTCCTATTCACGGGGTCCAATGTAACGTTGAGATGGTTGTAAAAAGGAAGAGGCATCGACAAGATGCCCAGACAAGGATGGTTTAATTTTTCATACCTGCTGTTGTGCAACTCTGCTCTCTCCAGACTTCTTACCTACGCAGGGATCTTGAGGTAACCAGTTTATTTGGATAATATCCGATGGAATATATTGAAGACAAAGACTTCGAGTAAACCAGCTCTGGTATTCTTAAGGTACTGAATTATTTTTTTTTTCACCATTATTTTCTATGCTGTTTTCAAATATATTTACTGGTTCTATTACATCAGAGATTAAGTGCAGTGAGTACAGTATTTCAAGTTTTTCCGTTATTTGTAACACTGTAAATCAGATCTGTTTTAATTGTTCAAAATATTTTGCCACCATATACTTCTCTCAATCTGGATTAGTTATGCTACCAAATATTAATTTGTCTTCAGTGACTTTGGACATTAATTTATTCCAGATCTAGCTTATTCCTTAGGGACTTTGGGTACCTCAACTAATCAGACCATACATAAAGGGAAGTGTGACCCATTTATATAGTAAATGATTTAATCTTGAAAATTGTAATTTTGCTTTTAATAAGTTCTGTTACATGTTCTCTACAGTATTAGGTCTTTAGATTATGCGACATAATTTTGAGGATTATGTTTTAATCGATTGGAATCACGGCTGATGGTGTTTCCAGTTTGAACCGAGTATTACTTCAAAATAACCAAAAATTTAGTTTATAGGGCATTGTAAATTATGTATATTTTTAATTCAGTACCAAATGTGTTATGCTTGATAGATGTGTACATTTTCAAGTCTTGTTATGCAACTTCTTTGAAATAGATATATAGTTCCTATTATAAAAGGGATATTATTTTCGAATATGTGCCTTGATCATCTGAGAAGTTCTGTGTACATTACATAAACTTCAGAGGTTTTCATCTTTTAAAGATTTCGTTTTAAGCGTGCAATGGTTGTCAGTGATGAATTATGGTTTAGGTCACTTAAGTTCCTATGAATTAATTGGCTGCGTTTAATGTTAACATGTATTAGATTGATTACTCTCTCTCTCTCTCTCTCTCTCTCTCTCTCTCTCTCTCTCTCTCTCTCTCTCTCTCTCTCTCTCTCTCTCTCTCATAAAGACTATAAAACCTGGGTTATATTTTCTAACTGTTCTGTTAGTGCTCTTTGTATTTGATGAATTTTTTCCAGATAATTTACCTGTTTTACTTGCAACAGTTTATTAGTATTATAGATCGTTCAAATTGTTTTTGTTGCTATCCAAGATACTACTCTTGGATCTAGGACAGTTTTGTACTATAGTATGTCATCCGTTGAATTAGCTGATTTTCCATTGATTTGTTATAATTACCCGAGGATTTTCTTGGAATTCTTCGATATATCCTGCCGCTTGTTTATCTTGAAATGTTGGAATTTGCTCGGTATATTCTTTAAGAAACTCGTAAAATTTCATTGATATGTAGAGTTTTGAAGTGCTGAAGGACCAATAGATAAGTCTCAGATCTGGTTGCAAGTTTCTCAAACTTTGGTTAATACTAAGTCATGGTCTTTTAAACCAACTGTTATTCAGGAACTTGTTTTAGAACAAGTTTTTTTGTGTCGCGTGACTGTACTCCTGGAAGAGTATGCAAAATATTAAAGCTTCATAATGTGCAAATTTAATAGAACTAATTACTGATCCAGGTATATGGCTGACTGCTGAAGATATACTTACTGTCCTACAATGTGTAATTTTCTCTATCTTGAAGCTCATATCATCATTTATATGCAAAATGTGGGTAAGGGTTAGGTTGGGTAGGGAATGTTGGGCTTTTGTCACTGCATATGGGCCAGGTTCTGAGAAAAGTGAAGAAGAGCGGAATGAGTTCTGGAATTAATTAACTAGGTATGTAGAAGGACTGGGTAGAAGGAATTATGTAGTTGTCATGGGTGACTTAAATGCTAGAGTGGGCGCTGGAGACGTAGAAGGTGTCATTGGGAAGTATGGCGTGCCAGGTGAAAATGAGAGTGGTGAGAAACTGGTAGATGTGTGTGTTGAGCAAGAGATGGTGATAAGTTCTAGCTTTTTCAAAACGAAAGATAAAAACAAGTATACATGGGTAAGAGTGGCAAAAGGAAGAGTGGTAGAAAGGGCGTTAATGGATTGTGTGTTGATAACTAAAAGAATGTTTGGAAGATTGAAAGACGTGCACGTGTTAAAGGGGTATGGCTAACGGTATGTCTGATAATTTTTTGGTGGAAGAAAATTAGTTGCAGCAAAAGAGTGGGGGAATAGAGTAGGTGGATGTAAAAGGGAGCTGGTTAGGGTTGAAGAGCTGATAAAACTGGGGGTAAAAAAGTAAATATCAAGAAAGGTTGAAAATGGCATATGACAAAGTGAAAGTAAGAGAAACTGGTAATTTAGAGGAGGAGTGGAAGTTAGTAAAAGAAAATTTTGCTGGGATTCCTAGTGATGTGTGTGACAAGAAGTTTGTTGGAGGCTGCATGAGGAAGGGCAGTGAATGGTGGAATGAAGGAGTGAAGGTAAAAGTGGAAGAGAAAAAGAGGGCTTTTGAAGAAAGGCTGCTGAGTAATAGTGTAGAGAAGTAGGAAAAATATAGAGAGAAAAATGTGGAAGTAAAGCGCGAGGTAAGTGAGGCAAAGAGGACGGCTGACCTGAGGTGGAGTCAGGGATTGGGTCGTTCATATGAAGAGAATAAGTAGTTGTTTTGGAAAGAAGTGAAGAGAGTAAGGAAGGCTGGTTCAAGAATTGAAGAGACAGTGATAGATGGAAATGGAAGGTTGTTAAAAGGAGAGGAGGCAAGGAAAAGGTGGGCGGAATATTTTGAAAGTTTACTGAATGTTGAGGATAATAGGGAGGCAGATATAATTGCTGTTGCAGTTGTTGAGGTGCCGGTGATGGAAGATGAGAATGAGAGAGAGATTAAAAGAGAGGAAGTGAGGAGAGCACTAGATGAAACGTGAGTAGGAAAAGCATCTGGTATGGATGGTGTGAGAGCCGAGATGTTGAAGGAAGGGGATGTGACTGTACTTGAATGGTTGGTGAGATTGTTTAATATGTGTTTTGTGTTGTCAATGGTACCAGTAGATTGGGTTTGTGCGTTTATTGTACCACTATATAAGGGTTAGGAGATGTGCATGAGTGTTGTAATTCAAGGGGTATTAGTTTGTTGAATGTAGTTGGAAAAGTGTGTGGTAGAGTACTGATTAATAGGATTAAGGATAAAACAGAGAGTGCAGTCTTAGAAGTACAGGGTGGTTTTAGAAGAGGTAGGGGTTATATGAATCAGATTTTTACAGTTAAGCAGATATGCGAGAAATATTTAGCAAAAGGTAAGGAGGTGTATGTTGCGTTTATGGATTTGGAGATAGTGTATGATAGAGTTGATAGGGAAGCAATGTGGAATGTGATGAGGTTATATGGAGTTGGTGGAAGGTTGTTGGAAGCAGTGAAAAGTTTCTACAAAGGTAGTAAAGCATGTGTTAGGATAGGAAATGAAGTGAGCGATTGGTTTCCAGTGTGAGTGGGGCCGAGACAGGGATGTGTGATGTCGCCGTGGTTGTTTAACTTGTATGTTGATGGAGTGGCAAGAGAGGTGAATGCTCAAGTGCTTGGACGAGGATTGAAACTGGTAGACGAGAATGACCATGAATGGGAGTTAAATCAGTTGTTTTTTGCAGATGATACTATACTGATTGCAGACGCAGAAGAGAAGCTTGGCCGATTAGTGACAGAATTTGGAAAGGTGTGTGAGAGAAGGAAGTTTGAGAGTTAATGTGGGTAAGAGTAAGATTATGAGATGTACGAGAAGGGAAGGTGGTGCGAGGTTGAATGTCATGTTGAATGGAGTGTTACTTGAAGAGGTGGATCAGTTTAAGTACTTAGGGTCTGTTGTTGCAGGAAATGGTGGAGTGGAAGCAGATGTACGTCAGAGAGTGAATGAAGAATGCAAAGTGTTAGGGGCAGTTAAGGGAGTAGTAAATAATAGAGGGTTGGACCTGAATGTAAAGAGAGTTCTGTATGAGAAAGTGATTGTACCAACTGTGATGTATGGATCGGAGTTGTGGGGAATGAAAGTGACTGAGAGACAGAAATTGAATGTGTTTGAGATGAAGTGTCTAAGGAGTGAATGAAGGATACAAAGTGTTGGGGGCAGTTAAGGGAGTAGTAAATAATAGAGGGTTGGGCATCAATGTAAAGAGAGTTCTGTATGAGAAAGTGATTGTACCAACTGTGATGTATGGATCGGAGTTGTGGGGAATGAAAGTGACGGAGAGACAAATTGAATGTGTCTGATATGAAGTGTCTAAGGAGTATGGCTGGTGTACCTCGAGTAGATGGGGTTAGGAACAAAGTAGTGAGGGTGAGAACGGGTGTAAGAAATGAGTTAGCAGCTAGAGTGGATATGAATATGTTGAGGTGGTTTGACCATGTTGAGAGAATGGAAAATGACTGTCTGCTAAAGAAGGTGATGAATGCAAGAGTTGATGGGAGAAGTACAAGTGGAAGGCCAAGGTTTGGCTGGATGGATGGAGTGAAGAAAGCTCTAGGTGATAGGAGGATAGATGTGAGAGAAGCAAGAGAGCGTGCTAGAAATAGGAATGAATGGTAAGCGATTGTGATGCAGTTCCTGTAGGCCCTGCTGCTTCTTCCGGTGCCTTAGATGACCTCGGAGGTAGCAGTAGGGGATTCAGCGTTGTGAAGCTTCATCTGTGGTGGATAACTGGGGAGGGTGGGCTGTGGTACCCTAGCAGTACCAGCCGAACTCGGTTGAGTCCCTTGTCAGGCTGGGAGGAACGTAGAGAGGATAGGTCCCCTTTTTGTTTTATTTGTTTGATGTCGGCTACCCCCCAAAATTGGGGGCAGTGCCTTGTATATGCAAAATTATTTCAATCTTTTTGCGACCATAAATGATGACATTTGAGGCTTTACTCGACTGTATTAAGGTTGAAAAAAAAATCTTGGATTTAAATGAAAAAAAGATAGTCTTCCAGCATCAATGTTATCTGCTCCCAATATTCTTTTGTACAGATTTTTTCACTTTTAATTTGAATCACAATAGTTTTATGTCTTTTGCCTAGGCTATTTTTTCCTAATATTATACATAGTTTTCTGTACTTCAGTCTTGGCCTTTTATCAAATACTGTACCTGGTATCTGTAAACATTGCCGCTTTGTTTTCCTTTTCATTTTACTGGAATTAGATGTTATACACGATGCACTATTGGTCGTCCAAATCTTTGGTTTGAAATTTTCCCACTTGATATATTTTTGTCTTTGATTGACTTGTGCACTGGTTTGTTGGCAGTCATATATACTTCATCGATTAGGTCATTATTCAAGGTTTTACTTCTGTGTCTAATATATATTTGCTTGACGTGGCTCCTTATTTTTCACTTGTGTTTTTGTTTCTTTGCGTACTTACTCTTTTTACGCAAAATATCTCGAGAATTCATAAATTCATAAGCTGTAATTAACTATCTCGTGTTCTCTAGTACTAATTGGTACATTTGGGTTGTTTCCACCATATTAGAGAGTCAAGATACTGTAATAAGATGGCACTCTTAGTTCCATTACATTTTTCTCATTGTTGACTGTGCACATAATTTATAGGTTTTTAATTTACATAACGATGGAGGACAAAATGAAAATCGATTATGGCCCAATAGTGCCTTATATACATTTTGTTAATGCGTTTTCATAATATCCTTAAGGATTTTTACAACAAGGGTTTAATTAGTCCTAAAATTTTATGCCCTTGACTTTTTTACTTGGTAGCTTAAAAAGTGTCTAAGCTTAGTTTGATTATTTGATTATTCTGTTAGCCAAATGTCACTTGGGTTGGGATATTTTCCTGTTTCAAAATCTTGAAATTTAGTGGATTCTTCACTGCCGTTACAACTATCCCAAGACTATGCAGCTGTAGGATTTTAAATCTATTTTTCTGAGAATTTTGATCTGATAACAATTGTGAATGCTGTCTTCAAGAAATTGTCATCAATATTTGGTAATCCTACTTTAAAGAGTGAAAAATTTGAGTTTTATATGCAACATAAGGCTTTGAATTTACTTAGTCCATGGCAACAAATATAGTAGATAATTGTGAATTATCGTTCATTAAATACGTTCTTTGGAACTTTGCATTTAATTTTCTTAACCACTGACTCATTTGGATTTCTTATTAGCTTTTAATTCATTAAAGTACATTTTGTTCATTGGTTTGAATATTGTTCGCGACCTGAGGATGTCTGAAATAGCCAGCTGGGGCGACCCATTGGCTAATAGGATAAAGTCTGAAGAATTTTGTTAGTGAAATCTTAGTTACTTCATCTAATCAAATGCTGAGCGTTCTACAATATTTTTTTCTTTTTAGATTTTCTGGGAGAATTTTTCCGTCCAAGAATGTAGTTTTACCGTTGATGGAATTTTGCTCATTGTCATTTGTTAGGGAGAAAGGTTTTTGTCTAAATACACTTTTAACATGTTAAATGTCTAAATACACAAAAATTTAGTATTCTTAATCGTTGTTTTAGGTTAAATTATTATAGCCACATTTTTTCAATTGTTTAATTTTTCATCGCAAAGTTCCTTCTTTTTATATTAGTAGTGTAGGTAGTTTTGTCTTGGTAGGTTTCCTATTCGTTGCTTTACGTTTATTGATTTTTTTTTCTTCATATTCTTTGTGTTGTGAGGTCAATAATGGTTCTTGTTTAGTTTCAGTTTAGTTTTATTTCACGTCTAGTAAGGTCAAGTTTTGTATACGGAATTTATTTCTAATATAAATATTTTGGAGGAACGGTTATGAAGAAGTAAAAGTAAGCTTTAGAAACCAATTAGGTTGTATTTTTATATCTTCAACTTGGTGATTTGCATTTGCATGCAAGAATTATGAAATTAATAAGGGAGAACATTGGGAGTTTTGTTAGCCCAAGTATGCCTGACAACAATTTGTGACATATCAAGCCTTTGTAAGAGGAGGTAGGTTGACCGAATGTGGAATGTTAGTTGTTATAAACGAACGAACAATATACAGCAACAAGGAAGCCAGGTAATGATAAAAAAAAATGCCTTAAGCAGAAGGTAGTGATAGGGTATGTTGATTAGGCATAGTAAATTTAAGAACTTGTGGATAAGATGAAAATGCCGAAAGACAAAATAGAACAGATATAAGGTTAACAGGAAAGGACAACAAAGAACATCAAAGGGGGAGGCTGATGAAATTAAAGACGTTTCCTGCCAATCTAAAACAATGCCGAAAAAGAAGAAAAGCAGTGCTTTGAAATAAAAGTTTGATGATACAGTATGTGTTCCAGGGAGTTTTGAAGGAAATAGTCTAGAAAACCATAGGAAATAAAAAGGGGAGACTGTATTACACTATAAGAAAATTAAAGAAAGCATGCAAGAAAGTTTTGTAATAAAGTATATATGAATGAAGGAAATTGAGAAATAAAACGCGGTGTCAGACTAGGCAGGACAGGTCAGGATGGGAAAAAATATGCTAAATCCTAGCAGAATGGATAGACCAAAACAGAGGTCATTGCTGTTAAAATTAAATCCTAGCAAAATGGATAGACCAAAACAGGTCATTGCGGTTAAAATCAAGAAAGCAAGAGAAAAAAAATTAGTTATTGTAAAGATGCTAGGTAATCAAGCAAAACATTGAGTGTAGGAATTTACCAAAAGATATAGATTGTACTAGATTTAACAGAAAACATAGAGACAAAAGAAACTATAAGGATTAGTTATTAGGAAATATGGACTAGTAAAAAGGGAGCACATTCAAGTAGGTTTGCCAGAGAAATATTGTTACTTATGGGATGGATTAGGAAATACATTTACCTAATAGATGAAAGGAAAGTGAGCAATGTAAATTGCACAATTTATTTAGATAGTGCAAAAGGGTGGATAAAGGATTAGGCATTGGTGATTAAAGTTTTAAATAAAACAATGTTAAATCTCGGCAAAATTAGGGAAGGCATGGAATAACAAATAACTTAGCATAGTAAAGAACACTTTGGTCAAACTTAAACGCACCCATGGGCTAACAACTGTTAGGAGTGTCACAGCATTTTTCAACTTTAGAGGTGATGATAAAGAAGGGACCTATTATTAATGGAAAAAACCAAAGTGAATATATTAAGTTGACAATACTGACATCATGGTAGTAGAGTACTGTATGTAATCAGAAAACTGCCAAATATCACATTTTCTTAGTATATATGTTAAACAGTGAAGGGGAAGTAACTAGAAAATTAAGACTCCATACATGAAGGAACAAAGAAAGCTATGGACCTGTCTGTTATTGATGATACTAGGAGGAGGTTGTCACATAAGTGGCCTAAGAAGTAAAGATCTAGACAAAAAAGGCAGGTACATATCTTGGACCCAGTAGTAATGATACCTCACAGTGCTGAATTGAGACCCTAAATGCAATGGAGATACCATGGAGCAGATTTGATCAGAGCAGCTCTATACAATTTCATCTGGAAAATGGATAAGACCAAAGGTTAGCGCATAATTTAGGTTTATAACAAATACATAATTAAATTATGCAAAGAAAAACCAATAAATTAGATAACTGAAATATACACAAGCAATAAGTCGATACTGTACTTATAGTGCAACCCAAGGTCTATAAAATATTCTATAGACCTTGGTGCGAACAGTATGAGATGACCTCAAAACCAAAAAGGAATCAGTTTGAATCAAAGTTTAAAAAAATATACATTTGTGGCGCATTGAAAAGGAAGGTAACATAAGAAAATTAAGATTATCTAGAAAGTGTGGATCAAAAAGGAAATAAGCCAACAAAAATGAAATCAAAAGTAGAAGACTTCACTCATAGAAGGACCTGCTTATGGTTAGTTGAATAGGTGCTCTGTATGCATTACTTGGGGTATTTGTAGCATTCCTTTTGATCCCCAGATGCATTTGTTTTGTATTCTACTTTACCACAGTTCCTTCTTCATCTCTTCCATCTTGCTGCTCAGTTTCTCAACCTTTACAAACAATGGAATTAGAAGGGTTTTCCCATAATTGCACTTGAGCATTGAATGGTCTCACAGGTCCCAGTGGGGGTTTATATAACCTGAATGACTTGATTCCAGCCATATAGCCCGCAAAAGGAAGAAATGATATGAGAAAGATGAGAAAGCTTATTTGACTTTTGACAAAAATCAGTTGCTAATAAAAAAAGGGCATTTGTAGAACATGAAGGGGAGAGTAAGTAAAGGGATTTTGACGAAGGAAAAATCTATTTCTGGGGAGAGACCTGTGGCGCCCGGTGAAAAGAGTCCTTCTTATATACCTTTTCTGATAAAACCTTCCAATTATACCAGAGAAAGATAAAAGCATGGAATGCTGAGGTTACAACCCTCGCGCGAGCACCTTTAGGGTGTCGTGTATAAAGCAAAGGCGCGTGAAATCCACTATTCACAGGTTGTCTTCCATTTAGTTAATTCCTTCGTCAAAGGGATGGGCCGATACAAAGGCCCTTGCCAACCACCAGCGCCACACCACCCACGCCACGACGCGAGCGCCATCTGAACAACATCCTTCTGTATTGGCCATGATGGCTTGGAAAGGAAAGGGTGGGATTGTGTAAAATAAAGGGGAAGGGTTTCACCGGGCGCCACAGGTCTCTCCCCAGAAATAGATTTTTCCTTCGTCAAAATCCCTTTTCTGGGTCGATCTGTGGCGCCGGGTGAAAATGTACCAGAGAATGCCTTCCAAGCCCAACAATAACTAATTTAAAGAGGGGAAAGAAACAACACCATGTAAAGATAATCATAAATAATTAAGGTAAACAAACATGATAACAGGGAAGCCTCCGAGTATCAGAAGAAACATGCTACAAAACTGACATGGCTAAGAATATCCCAACCCTGTAACAACGGTAATCAATAATAGTTACAAACATAACCTAATATGTAATAAACTTAGGGCTAACGAACCACCAAGGAAGCGGCGTCGTGGTGCGAGTGGCGGGTTGGAGGGAGAAGAAAAGAGATGGATGAAAGGAAGAACAAAAGATCACTGGGGAGAGATACGGCTCCCAGCTGCAACTGTTGGGTATTTAAGAGCCTGTAAGTTCATTAGATAGTGGCGTTTGAAGACCATAGGAGATTCCCAACCCGTGAACTTTATAAGGTCATCAAAGTCCATCTTCTGGGGGAAATGATCCCGGATTGGCTTGTCAAACGAAGTATAGGATCTATAGCCTAATACCACGTATGGGAATGGTACCTCCTTGTTCCCTGATAAACAAGGGGCCAGACGATCGGGTAGCAGTCGTGGCTAAAAAGGCCCTGAGAGTGGTGACCGGACATAGAAAAGTATCTTGGAGAAGAGGAATAACTTTCCAAGGGGACCACCTATTTTGGGGGTTAACGGCCGAATCATATTGGCGAATTGTCGAGTCCCTTTTGACTGATTCGAGTAAGAAATCGTTTTCCGGTTCAATGTTCGAGTCTCTACGAGCTGCCAACTTCCTGTAGTCCACAAAGTTAGGGTTTTGGACATCCTTGAGTAATCTGACACAGTGAGTTTGGAATACTCGGGTCAGTTTGAGGAACGGAATCCGGATGGGACGGAGTTTCCACTCGAGGAGGAGAGGAAACCAACTGTTCTTGGGCAGTGAGGTGGTACTAAAACCACTGCGCCCCGGAAGGAGCGCAGTCGGTGTTAAAGTTTTTAGAAGATTCACTGGGAGAGATAGGGAAATCTTCCTCTAATGATTCCAATCCCGGGGTAATGCGTCCATGGCATGAGCCCGAGGGTCCAGGATTGGGGTCACATAACTAGGAAGTTTGTGATTGATCTGAGATGTGAATAGATCTACCTGGATGCCTGGAACGAACCTGAGTATCCACCGGAGTGAAATTCTGACTCCAGGGAACTCGTCCTGGATAGTGAGCCCGTTCTCACATCCTGGCCTTCCGCTAGGTGAGGTGCTGACAGGAACCAGTTCTTTTCTGTTGCCCAGGCGAAGAAAGTGACCAGGATCTGATTCAGGTTGGGTGACTTGGATCCTCCCCTGTTTCCGTAGTGTACCTCGTCTGTGCTGTCTGACACTACTCTGATGTGGGTCGACCTCGGAGGAGTCTCTCTCTTCAGGGTCAAGAACACTGCCATGGCTTCGAGAACATTGATATGGGACTGTTTCATGGCTAGTGACCAAGAACCTGAAACATCTGATGTTCGGAGAAATCCCCCCATCCACTTAGAGACACGGCTGAATGGAATGTCACTTGTGGAGGTGGGAATTGTAGAGGAACCGCTTTGGAGAGGTTCTTCGTTTCGGACCATGGGCGTAGTCTCATTTTCCCGACAGAGGGGATCTTCGAGACCTTGTCTTCTTATAGGTACTGTAGCTCTCTTTCTCCAAAATCGATTGATGTCTTGAGTTTGGCTTTTATTAGGAGATCTGTTACTGAAGTGAATTGGGAAAGGCCGAGGATACTTTCTAGGCTCTTTGGACACCTGTTTGTGCTTGAGAAATTCTTGATCTTGGGACCTATTCCTCTTACTTTTGGAAGGGAGAGACAACGTGTGCTTCGAAAGGTCCCACTGAATGGCTAACCATTCTAAGTGGCCTGATGGTCGCAGGCGAGACTTATGGAGATTGACCCGAAATCACAGGTTGTCGAGCGATCGAAGAAATTCCTTCGTAGCTCTGTTACCTTCTATGGCCGGCCGGGCCCAAATGAGCCAACCGGCCAGATAAGCAATGATCTGTATCTCTTGGTTCCTGAGTTGTTCTAACACTGCCTCTCCCAGTTTCGTGAATATCCTGGGATCAATGTTGAGGCCGAAGGGCATGTCTTGAACACAAAGGCTTTCCTGCTTAGGTGGAAACCCAGATAAGAAGAGAAGTTTCGAGCTATAGGCGCAAGCTAATAGCGGTCGGTAAGATCGACAGAGGTGGTGACGGTCCCACGGGGAAGTAAGGTCCATACCTAAGAGATAGTCGTTTGATTGCTTTTTCTTGAGTAACCCTGTGGTGTACTCTTTCAGGACGGGAGTGTATTTCTGGGAGAAGGTCACTGGCGGAGGAGGAGGACCTTGAGGCCATTTTCATCTCAAACCGTTAGAGACTATGCTATGATCCCATAGACCGAGTCCAATGGTCACGAAAGTGGTAAAGTCTTCCCTCTACCAGGACCACCGCGTTGTGAGGGAGTGAATCTAGGTCCTTCCCTTCTCCGAGCCCCCTTTTTTCCTAGGTCCGCCTTGATGTCGGGACTGTCTTCTACTCCTGTAGCTTCCTCTCTGGTGTCCATGAAAGGAGCCTGAGGGTTCGGATCTAGGGCTGCATGCAGGCAAAACATCCCAACGGAGTTGGACTGTGTACCTGGGGAATCAGTGAGGTAGACCACCTGATGATGGGGGGTCAGATACAAAATCGTCGAACCAGAGGAAGGCTGTGATGACGAGTGGGAAACCGACTATCAATTCCTGTCTGATAGAGGTCTCAGACAGAACGTACTTCCCACAACTGACCCGATCAGACCAACAAACGTGTAGGTCGAACTGGAAGGGCAGAGCCTGGAATTATCGTACCCCCCAGGCTGACAACATCCTGGTCCAGACAGATCGGGCCTGCCCTTTAGGAAATAATACCGTTACCTTCGGTACCCTGTCTAAGCTAACCAAGGCAATCTCTTTCAATCGAACGAATCCGTTGAATGGGAATTCTAGTACCTGAGAGTAAAATCTAGGTCCCCCAGAGGGAGGACGTCTATGCCCTCCAGATTTATGGTACCACCTATATCCGAGTTCCTGAATGGCACTGACTCACCACCCTACCTTAGAGCTCGTCATAGCCCCTTGGATTTCCTTAGAATGTGTTGCTTTTAGCCGTCACAGTCTATGCAGGGTAACATGAACATTAGGATCCTTTAATGGTCCTAGGTCGGTGACGTAGGTAATTGCAAAGCTGAAGGCTCAAAACTCATCCCCACATACCTGCCCGTCCATGGGGTCGTTGTCCAACCTTAGAGAGGACACTCCGAGGAGATAGGGACCTCTAGATGGAGCATTCCTTCCCAACTTCGATACCCAAGGGTGGAGAGCCTCTCTTTGCAGGCCAGAGAGAATCATCATCATCCTGATGGGAACCATGCAGGCGAACCTTCTGTAACACAAAGGGGACATAAGTCTGGATGTTCCTTGAACTTTGGTTAGCGATCCTATTCACAGGCTGGGATCAGCTGTATACTCTTAAAAAGCCATTTTAAAGACAAGTTATTTAATGTATTATCTTCTGGGGTATAGTGCGACACTTGTATTCATGAAATGTGACACTGTTGGCGCATTCGCCACTGGGTGGAAATTTATTTCTATATGAACACTATGTTGTATGGATATTTATCCATATCTAGACATAGTTAGAATTGACTATGCATAAATATAGGCATAATTAATGTATTTCTATTTGAACACTATGTTGTATGGATATTTAACCATATTTAGACAGTTAGGATTGAATATGCATAAATATAGGCATAATTAATTTAATTCTATTTGAACACGATGTATGGATATTTATCCATATTTATACATAGTTAGAATTAAATACATGCATAAATATAGGCACAATTAATTTAATTCTATTTGAACACGATGTTGTATGGATATTTATCCATATTTATACATAGTTAGAATTAAATACATGCATAAATATAGGCATAATTAATTTAATTCTATTTGAACACGATGTTGTATGGATATTTATCTATATTTATACATAGAATTAAATACATGCATAAATATAGGCATAATTAATTTAATTCTATTTGAACTCGATGTTGTATGGATATTTATCCATATTTATACATATTTAGAATTAAATACATGCATAAATATAGGCAAAGTTACGTTCATAAATAATAATTTTTTTTTTTTTTTTTTTTTTTTTTTTTTTTTTTTTTTTTTTTTTACAGGTAAAACAAAAGATTGGCCACCCGTGGTCTGAGTGATCTCCGACTGTACCGGATCTCCGGTAACCATCCCCGGTACAAACAAAGGTCCGTCATAGTGACAACGTGAACCAGAGGAAATCTAATATTAACCTCAATGCTGATCGCCTGTACGATATCCGGTTAAGCCGGAGATTCGATGAAAAAGAAACCGTAATAATGAAACTGTGAAATCCTCATCGGTATCACATTGTTAACTCCGGTTCTGGACGTCTGCTTGATCTCTGTTTGTATGGGAGATCCGGTAGCAAAGGCTAGTCCCCGTGAGATCGTGACCGTCACCGGTACGATAACATTAACCTCAATGAATGTTTGAGTTATCTCCAGCGTAGCCGGAGATTCGATGAAAAAAGGGGCCGGAAAGGTGTAATTGAGATCAAACATGACAAAGGTTCGTGTGCAAAAAGGTCTCAGCCGGAGTCTGAGTGCCGGATTTCACCGTTGCACTCCAAATATCTGACTAGTTCTCACCCAATGAGTATCCATTATAGCGGCGTATAACTCAAGGCGGAGCTAAACATAACTCAAGGCGGAGCTAAGGGTGTCGGTATAAATCGAACCCAATTAATGACTCATACACCAACGTTCCTACTAATAGTGTTAGCTATATTAACAGTAACCACATCAATAAAACGTGTATAACATTAAACGTACTATCATCAACTCTGATAATAAGAGGAGGCCTGAATAACTCGTGAACGTATAAAAACGGAGAACGGGAAAATCACCTCCCTTACTCGAGCTAATAAACGAGCACCCTATGTTCTCACTCTCAAGGTTACATAATAAAAGCTAACATCACACAATAATATAAGGAAAGTAAAATAAAACTGATTGTTTTTATTTTATTTTTATTTTTCCTTTTTCTTTTTAATTTTTAGTCCTTGTAATAACCAAAAACGAAGAATAACGACAACTTAACCAATAAATAAGGATATAGTCTAAATCGAGCCTTCCTGGGGCGAGTACAAACTAACAGACTAAATCGCAAACGTTTAAATCGCTATTCGGCCAAAACCATTGTTGGCACTATAATATCCAAATGTTTGTATATTTGTAATTTACCTAATGTCTGATAATGACATAAGGATAAATAACTTAAAGCAATCTGCCGACCTGCGAGGGTCGGGGAAGCAGTGACATGCCCTTAAAATAAATATAAACACCAGCCTTAGCTAAAGGCAAGGCAAATATAAGTGTTAAGTGTATGGGCGACCTCCGGTGAAGCCGGAGCGTAATGAGATGTCCTGAATAATGCCGTCTTAGCCAAAGGCAAGGCAAATATAAGTGTGAAGTGTATGGGCGACCTCCGGTGACGCCGGAGGATAATGAGATACTCTGAATAATTCAATTGTGACTAATAATTCAATTGTGAAGATATAAAAGCCAAGCCGCAGCTAAGGGCTAAGGCTTAGATCATAGCAAAGCGTATTTACAAACTCCGGTGAGGCCGGAGGGAGAAGAAAGGTCCTGAATAATTATTGTGAATAAAAACACAATTGTAATAACAATGGCTATTGTGGATATGGCCGTGGCCTGAGACCGCAGTAAGGGCCACCGGAGGGTCGTATCTAAACAATATGAAGCCCGTCCCATGTAGTAAACAATATATAAATATAACAATAGAACGAAAGTCATTGAGAATCCCTCAAGCCGGAGTAAAACTCAAGGCGGAGTGGAAAACGTTCATAAACTACTCCCGAGCCGTAACGGGGAGAGGACGAACACGGACCAAAATAACGCTAACAATTGAAAAGTCACGAAAAATAAATAACTCGTAAGTTATCATCCACCCCGAGGGGGAGAGGTGAGGGAGGGAGAACCCGTTGAACGCACAAAACGGAAAACGGGAAATCCGCTCAGCCACCAGAGCAAAGAAAGAAAACGAGATAAAGGGGTAACTCGTGACTGCGAACAGAAAACGGGGACCCCAATCTCTCGCTCTCTTGGACACAAAAACAGGACTAAAAATCACACAACACTATTATAAACATATAAAATAAAAATGTACATCCATATAACACTACGATCGAAGAATAGCATCTGCTAAAACTTTAAATAAATAGCACAGTCGAGTGACGAACGCCTCGGGCGGTTACTAAACAAAAACAAAGCTAAATCGCTATCTCGTTCGTAGGCTGGACTTACTAGCAAAAAGTACCATGAGCATAAATACACAAAAAAAATAAAAATAATAACGGTTCTAAAGGCATAAGGCCAGGGACTTAACCAAGAACCTAAGTGACAGAGTACTAAACGGGCAAATAAAGATGAATTCCCAAACAAGTGAACCAACAATGGCCGCCATGAAAGGCCAGACGGGAATAATAAAACAGACTATACTGGATATAAAACAAAAGCCCGGTACAATAAAAAACTGTCAAAACAAACTATGGTACTTAACATTGGAATGTGTGAAGATGGAGCTTCGGACATGACAAAATAAATCCATGTCTGTTAAAAACGATCGAGAGCACCACAAATTACACACTATTCTATCAGTCCAAAAAGAAGGATGTTGTTCAGATGGCGCTCGCGTCGTGGCGTGGGTGGTGTGGCGCTGGTGGTTGGCAAGGGCCTTTGTATCGGCCCATCCCTTTGACGAAGGAATTAACTAAATGGAAGACAACCTGTGAATAGTGGATTTCACGCGCCTTTGCTTTATACACGACACCCTAAAGGTGCTCGCGCGAGGGTTGTAACCTCAGCATTCCATGCTTTTATCTTTCTCTGGTATAATTGGAAGGTTTTATCAGAAAAGGTATATAAGAAGGACTCTTTTCACCCGGCGCCACAGATCGACCCAGAAAAGAGATAATGAATAAAAAAGCAGGCACAATATACCTGGGGATACTGTACTTTCAGGATAATAAAATAGAATATATCAAAATAATTAAAGAGAGAAATGTATGCTGAGAACAAATGGTAGACAAATTTAACAATTGATCTAGTCAAATTCCAGAAGACCAAAGAAATATTGAATGAAGATTCAACAGAAAAATTACATGCTGGTTATGATACGGGTATGATTAATGAGGCTCTAAGAAAATGAAAAGAAATATGCTCATCTACATACAGTACTCTGCAAGAATACATGGATGTGGTATTTAATTTAGAAGATAAAGCAACAGGACCTCATGGTTTAGAGTAGTCGTTCTTTGAAATGTATATGAAAACATACTTATTCCAATGATTTGCAGAAAATTTTAATTGTAAGGTAGAACCATCCCATGAAGAACATAGGCTATCACAATTCGCAAATGTCAAATGAAATATTTAAGGAGATATACAGCATAAGGAAAAATATGATCTACGATCAGGTTTTACTGCGCCTATGATGTGAATAGATGATTTATACATTGTTGTTATGCTCAAGAGTCTTCTCAATTAAAGACATCTTATTCATAATTTCAATATAATTTTTAAAGGAGAAAAATTTGATTCAGTAGGTTGATAAAAAGCTAATAGAAACCATGAAAAATACTACTTGCAGTGGTCAAGAAATATAAGGACACAGTTGCTGCCTTAAGTTGTCTATTCTGCTTCGTATGATTTGTAAAAGGTTATTTTTTTCACTTAGATTTTGAGCGGCTTTTGGTAAATTGTTTAAATACACATGTTGATAGTAATCACCTGTTTCTTGGTTTGCAGTTAAAAGTTTTGTAAGGGCCTTGGTGCATGTAGTGTTGTTATCACTATATCCAATGTCATATAGAAATCCATAGGATTTTAGTCAAGTTTGTATTATTGATTTTGCATTGAGTTCATCTTGGACCAACCATGTTGATCATGATACCCTTGTTTTCAAATTCAAGTGGATAGGAATAGGCATATTATTTCTTAGTATGATTATAGAATATGGGACTAAAAGAATCTGTAAAGTAGTTGTTAAAAGGCAACTAAATGGCTAATTTTTGTATTGCAAGGTGTATAGTTTGTCTTGGAAAACAGGTTGTTAGTAGTAACTATTGTTGATGGCATTACTGATTTCATCAATCTATTCTTCAGGGTTGTTGAATCTATCAACAGAAATATAGCATTTTTTTTCTTATATGGGTCAAATTAGGGGGAGGATGAATTTAAATCTTAACTCTTAAATGTATGATTGCTAGTAGGTCTAAATTATTACAGCTACCTCTCCTAAACTGGGAGATGTGTTAATATTTCTATAACTTCATTCAATCTATTTCGAAGCACATGTGTTATTCTTTATTTCATATAAAGTTTTGAGCAACTTATCTGGTCTTTACAGTTTAATTTCTTGAACAATTGATATTGAGATCTACTTTCAGTATATTTTAGAGGGATAGTTATCGTGAGGGAATTTGTTTATTGTATTCCTATATTTTTTTTTTAATATGGGCCACACATCTGGTCCTCCACAGCTTCCAGTCTCATCTTGAAAGTATGAACAAAATTCAAATGTTTATTGAATTCCTTACCCTTAGTTTGATATTAATTTCTGGCACTGTCTCAATGTCATCTTAGTTGAATTTATAATGTTCTCTGCAAAATGTATTCGGTTTTCCTTGTATTGTGTATTGTTTAGACAATTTTTTTTTAAATGCTATTGCATGAGGTACTGCAAATGATACTGAATTTGAAAATATACACGAATAGGCAATAAAAAGTATTGTAGGTTAGAAATTACAAAGATTTAAATTTGTAGAGATCAAAAGTAAGAGAATATATGATTGCAACAATCAGACATTTCAAATATGGAGGATTAACATTACATATGCTCTGTTGACTCCTCTTCTGCAGCTTAATTTTACAATTTATTTAAAGTAAACAAGTATAGAAATATACTATAGTAGCCAAAGTCTTACTTTGCAAAGAGAGGAATACCTCTGTTGTTACTAGATAGATACTTCTAGAAATTCTTTCACTGATATAGAATAAAACAGGTACTGAAGTAGGAGTAGTGCTATAGAATGAGGTATCCAAAGTGAAATGCACAAATAATTTAAGATATTGGACAATGTGGCATTAAGGCAGTCTATAAAATGTTCAAATACTTGACAACTTTTCCAGATTGAGAGGTATTACAATGTAGGCCTACTTTAAATATAGCAACAATATTTTTTTAATTTGTATTATAAGTGTAACAAAATTCTGATATTACAACTTAGTGGTTATTTAAAGTTGCTGTATGGAGGCAAAATTCTTGTGAGATGTTTTCTAAACATAAATAATCTGCTCCTATTGTATATTCCTGTAGTTTATCCGTAATAGCTCTGGTTAAAAGTGATTGGCTTGCTCTGATTGTGATGTTCAGGTATTATTTGAAATATCATTCGTAAAAGTCTCTTTGCCTTTCTTTAGTCATTAATTTGTCCAATAAGTTTTATCTTAGTGTTTCATATATTTTATATAATTATTATAAACTTTAATGATAGTAAATATAGCCTTGCTAATCTCCAGCTACACGCCCATGAATTCTTTAATTGCCAAATTTCCAGTACAGGTATTACAAATATCAGTATAGAGGACAATCTTACTAAATCATGTGACGGCTTTAGTTCTAGTGGACATTTACAGTACATTTCATGAATTTCTGTACCTATCAGGGTATGTGAAGTAGACACCTGGTAACTTCACAATATTTGCAAGGGTACGATATAAAGGAATTTTTTTTTATTCCAACAACCATGACTTATGGTGTTCTTTTACTTATACAGTAATATATTATCCATGGAATAATATCATTGCTTACCAAGGTTTACAGTGTCAAATTTTTTGTTGCCTCACACACCCTATGGTGTGAACCAACACTTAAAAATACCTGCTGGTCTCCATCTTTCACGAAAATGATGGAACGTCAAGTCTCTTCCATATAGATTGGTTCATTTAATTTTTTGTATGGTGGTGATTCTCAATTTGAGCTTTCTTGTGTGTGATTTTACCTTTTTCCCTTTAAGGGGATTAGTGCCATCAGCACACCTCATTTTGGTGTACTGTGGGAAACACTTGAGAATTTCCATCGTTGCTAAGGCCCCTAGCTTTACTTACCTTATTTTCTACAGTACTTTATTTGTTCTCTCTTCCATCTTGATGTTCAACCTCATCAAATTTTACTTAAATGCAACTACAGGGTTTTCGCTTAGAGCATATGGGCGCTAGATGGTCTCTCATGTCCCAGTGCTGGGATATGTAACCTGAATTGAGAAATCCAATCCAATGCCTTTCCCTGATCATCCAATGCCTTTCCCTGATCATCCAATGCCTTTGAAGTAATGGAAAGTGGATTGTCCGGAGTTTTTTAGGAAGAGCAAACTGCTTCTGCACTCTGTCTTTATGTGATGCATATTTTACTTTCCTTAAAGATGCTTTCCCGGGCTATTTGTTATGGGTTTTCAGTAGTTCTTGATCTATATAGCTTAACGGTTTCCAACTTTAAATTAAAGATTTGCTCTGATTGAGGTGGTTTTTTACTCTTGAAGACATTCTTTGAAATATTTTACAATTTAATACCTTTTATTCTGCAATGCATAAGCTAAGCACGGAAATACTAGTGATTGAAGTGTATGTACAATAGCAATCTCCATGTGTACAAAAAAATACCAAACTTAATGTTAGCATTACCTCTCTCATAAAGCTAATAGAAACTAGTACTGTATAGGATTTTATGGCAATCTGTAAAACATCTGAAAAATATATTGATGTAATTTATTAATTTCATATCTTCCTATGACCCACAAACAAAATAAGGCTGAAATTTATTTTTTGATGAATTGCAACTTTTCAAAAAGTGACGGTACTTTTCAGATCAGAAAGTTTGGTTTATGGAATACAATGTTTACTCTAACTATACCACACTATTTTACTGTTTCAGGGTATCCATATCTTTTTCAATCCCTTGTAAACTGATTCATATTTTTGTAATGCATGTTTCTGGAGCAACATAATTATTTCTCTTGCTCAGCTCTAGATGTAGGTTTCAGAATTCTGTGTACTTGGTTTATTTTTCTTATACTACACAGTTGAAGCTATGACATATTAGTCCATAACTAATACCCATTGTGCCCATATACAATCTCTGGAATTCAATAGGTAAAAGTTTCTTGATAGCAAGGTTTTGTGGCTGTAGGTGTTTTAACGAACTTGGCCGAAATGAGATAAGTTGTTAATAGATTTAAATCTACAAGTGGAATAAGATTGCAAGGCATATTTCAGTAGTTTCAATTATAAGTTTTCAAGCTATGTTTAATTATACAAGCTGAATTTCTCCCAAATATTTGCTCTATGTTAATGATCCCTGTTGATATGATTATAAACTAGTAAAATTTTTAATTTTTCCAGAGCAGTGTGTTGACAGGAAAACCCGATTAATGATGATGGAAGGACACACAAGGTGAAGGACATTAGTAAAAGGACCATTCTTGAGTTTCCCAATTCCAAGCGGGGCCATTATTGAATGATAGCGATATACTCGAGGCAAATTATTCGTGGTATTCCAGCTTAGCAGTTGTTTATTAACCAAAAAGAAAACAGCAGCAGTTGTCAAACAAGGAAACTCAAGATTATTTAAAATGCAAGCTTTGAGAAAACACTATAGAAATTCAACTTGACCAGCAGTTGAAGATTTTTGAAATGGGAGAATCCAGAAAATAACCCTCAACATTTGAACTGAAATATTCAGCAACCACGCACATGTCAACAGCAAGACTATTTAGATAAACTGGAGTATGTATAGTTTGGTTGGAAAGTTTGTATTATTTACCAAAAAAGCAGCAATGACTCAAGACTAAAGGGTAAATATGATACAATACTCAGCATGGTTATCTGTAATTTTACTATTAGCAGCTTTAAAAATTGTAAAGTTAACTGACATCAGTTAAGAAATTGTTGGGTATTGCAAAAGTCAGCAGTAATCACAGCAACAGCAAGTTTTGTAACCTCCACCATCAGCAGCAAGCCGCAAGAGAAGTCGCCTCCACCATCAGCAGCAAGCCGCAAGAGAAGTCGCCTCCACCATCTGCAGCAAGCCGCAAGAGAAGTCGCCTCCACCATCAGCAGCAAGCCGCAACAGAAGTCGCCTCCACCATCAGCAGCAAGCCGCAACAGAAGTCGCCTCCACCATCAGCAGCAAGCCGCAACAGAAGTCGCCTCCACCATCAGCAGCAAGCCGCAACAGAAGTCGCCTCCACCATCAGCAGCAAGCCGCAACAGAAGTCGCCTCCACCATCAGCAGCAAGCCGCAACAGAAGTCGCCTCCACCATCAGCAGCAAGCCGCAAGAGAAGTCGCCTCCACCATCAGCAGCAAGCCGCAAGAGAAGTCGCCTCCACCATCAGCAGCAAGCCGCAAGAGAAGTCGCCTCCACCATCAGCAGCAAGCCGCAAGAGAAGTCGCCTCCACCATCAGCAGCAAGCCGCAAGAGAAGTCGCCTCCACCATCAGCAGCAAGCCGCAAGAGAAGTCGCCTCCACCATCAGCAGCAAGCCGCAAGAGAAGTCGCCTCCACCATCAGCAGCAAGCCGCAAGAGAAGTCGCCTCCACCATCAGCAGCAAGCCGCAAGAGAAGTCGCCTCCACCATCAGCAGCAAGCCGCAAGAGAAGTCGCCTCCACCATCAGCAGCAAGCCGCAAGAGAAGTCGCCTCCACCATCAGCAGCAAGCCGCAAGAGAAGTCGCCTCCACCATCAGCAGCAAGCCGCAAGAGAAGTCGCCTCCACCATCAGCAGCAAGCCGCAAGAGAAGTCGCCTCCACCATCAGCAGCAAGCCGCAAGAGAAGTCGCCTCCACCATCAGCAGCAAGCCGCAAGAGAAGTCGCCTCCACCATCAGCAGCAAGCCGCAAGAGAAGTCGCCTCCACCATCAGCAGCAAGCCGCAAGAGAAGTCGCCTCCACCATCAGCAGCAAGCCGCAAGAGACGTTGCCACACATAAAGCAGGCTGCAGCACATCAAGGGGTTGCGAGAGGACCTGCTTTCCCGTTAAGGAATGCAGATTCTTTTTGTGCTGGGCACTTGAATGCAAACAAAAACTCGAGCTCAAAACAGAACTTCCGCTATGTCTGCTAATTCAATCCTCACATTTTACTGGAATAGAAAAAATAAAAAATTTTGTAAAATAAGTATATTCATTGGTCCTTAATCTCTTATGAAGCAATATTTCAGAATCCTTGTTATTGAATTTTAATATTTTCAAATCATGGGGATACTAACCTATAAAAAAAAGGCAGTAAAGCAGTCTTATGTTGACCTCCTCACACAACATAACTCCATGTAACTAGACTGATTTCCTCGAGTATGCAGGTTGTGTGCTGGGCACTTGAATTACTCTGAAAGAGAAATGAAAAATAAACTCTACACTGCAGCATATAACGTACTGTACTGTACTGTGAACAAATGGAAATCATTAACAATTTGGTCTTTCTATGCTTACTATATCTCCAGAATTGTCTAGTGTACATATGCAGGTCTACATGCTCTTGACATGAACATCTTCAGCGATCAATCCTTTATACTACATCTGCCAATCAGGAATCTTGTAGTTATGTCCACTATACACAAACACCTGAAATCAAAGAAATTTATTTCATGTTTATTATTTTTATTTACCAGCAGGTGAATATGAAACAAGAGTTCAAATACCTTTAAAGTAAATATGGATATCTCAAGATGCCTTTCGAGTCAAAATCATTAATAAACTGACATTATGATGAGCTACTTTTGTACATGTAAAGTGATACCTTGGTATATGAGTTTGACACATTCCAGGAGCAAGCTTGTAACTGAAAATTCTTGTAAACCAAAAATATTTTATAAATAGAAAATCATTTGATGTATTCTACATGTCCATAAATACTTTAATGATAATACAGATAAATACTTGATTATTAAAGATTTGTAATGTGTATTTAAAGGGATAATAATAACCTAACAAAAAATTAATACAAATTAATGATTCACATTAACAAAATGGCCATTGTTACGACATGGCACTGTTTACAATACAGCACAAAATGTCTATGGTGAACATTAGTGATCTCAACTCAACAAGGAACGTCCTTCTATAGTTCTGCTGGGCCTGTGAAAGACTTGGGCTCTGAATAATTAGTGTAGGGGGTTGCAAGCTAATACAAAATGGCAAAAAGGCTTATGAACTATGTGTAGGTGGCATATGGGTATGCATACTGATTTCGTTAATACTTGTCCACAAAATATGTACGTAGAGGGAAATTTTTGCTCACAGACCAAAACAACAATTATACCAATTTGATATTTCATGCTCGTATTCTAAGTTACTCTAATTGAAGTATTACATGTAATTTCAAGTTGAGAAATGAGAGAACTACAATACATTCAGTCCATTTCCCTTTCACTTATCATGCTTCGTGGTATCTCATCAAAAGATAATTCATACCTATTTTTCATTCCTATGGATTAAAAACTATTTACTAAAAAATCATGCCCTATTTACCAGTGAATTGAAAGTCATTAAATAATATACTGATAGTCAATATTGACAAAAGAGAGGGAGACATCATGAAATTTTCTCAATGGTGTGGAATAACAGTACTTGTGATTAGTTTCTCAAAATACAAAACCACATTTTGAAAACTTCCTTTCTCTCTGAAGAAAGAGACCCCTTTTATTACCATGGTTGAACGTACATAAAAGTCAACGGATATATGAAGGGTAGGCCTATACTGTATGCAACTATAGCAAAATGAGATAGAGAGGAGAGTAGAGGAGCCAAAATGAGATAGAGGAGAGTAGAGGAGCCAAGATATGAGAGAGAGGAGAGTAGAGGAGCCAAGATATGAGAGAGAGGAGAGTAGAGGAGCCAAGATGAGAGAGAGAGAGGAGAGTAGAGGAGCCAAGATGAGAGAGAGAGGAGAGTAGAGGAGCCAAGATGAGAGAGAGAGGAGAGTAGAGGAGCCAAGATGAGAGAGAGAAGAGAGTAGAGGAGCCAAGATCAGAGAGAGAGGAGGGTAGAGGAGCCAAAATGAGAGAGAGAGAGAGAGAGAGAGAGAGAGAGAGAGAGAGAGAGAGAGAGAGAGAGAGAGAGAGAGAGAGAGAGAGAGAGAGAGAGAGAGAGAGAGAAGCCAAAATCTAAGCCCAAAATCAAGTAATATAAGTAGTGTGTGAAGAGGACTAGACTGTAATGCTTAAGAACAAAACATGTCAACAAGGACTTTCAAATCTCAACTGAAGGTCAGGACTGGTGACGATTTGGGACAAAAATAATTTACAGTATAAAGAGATTTAAACTAACCGGCATTTTAAAATATTCGTATAAACAAAAATTGCTAGTCCTCTGATATCACTGATAAATGTTAATTACATTAGGCTAATGATAACACAAACAATCTAATAGGCTTACTTGAAATTGAGTCTTATAAGATTGCATCAAAATTTGCCCTTTCGAATTTTGCTGTTGAACTGCATTCCCCAGACTCGGTGATTGCTGCATCTGGAATCAAATATTTATTAGCCATAAGTTAAGTTATCAGCTTATGGAACATTTACTTTGATATAACGTTTATAATAAAGCACTACAAATGGTTTAGTAACATTGAAAAATACTGAAAGAAAACTATCTATGAGCACTGAAAAAATGTATATGAAAAATGGAGATAGTTAGATAATTGAGAAGAAAGACGTAGCCTACGCAGGGAGACGAAAGGACAAGGGTAATGAGTCTGAAGGTAAGAATACTATTTGGCAATGGCGATTGAAATAGAAATGCTAAAGGCACTGAACGCAACGGATTTATGGGTATACGATATAGTCATAGAACTTCATGAATGGCCCCTAGGTATATAAAGTCTATTCGTACGCTTATATTAAGCAAAAAAAAAATGTGTATGAAAAGTATTAGAGAACCCCACAAAAGCAATATATTTAATCATTTCATCCTCCAAACCACTTTAGATTAATTGTAACTTCGTTATTTATCAAACAAATATAAGAAACGGCATCAGCAGATAAATATTAAAGTGTCGAAAGAAGGATGACTCGAAAATAATAACTTCTAGGAGTCACGAACACACGGTAAGCACTTTATGAAATGAGTGATATAAAAAAAGTGTGTGTTTTTAATAAAGTAATGTAAGACATTGCAAGAAATGGTAAAATAGTTTATTGAAAGAATATCAATGTTATTAGAAAGAGCAAAAAAAAAAAAAAAAAAAAAAAGCCACAGGCAAAATTCTTTATAAAGGAAATTATGATATAACTAGAATAATTGCATTAATTATTAGAGTGAATTGGTTTAATATTTCTAAAAGCACTGAAAAATTTGCTACATAAAGAGAGAGAGAGAGAGAGAGAGAGAGAGAGAGAGAGAGAGAGAGAGAGAGAGAGAGAGAGAGAGAGAGAGAGAACAAAAATCTTATCTGTATGAATGCCATAATAAAAACAAACCTAATTAAAACGTACATAGTTTGACTTGAGATTCTAGAAAGAACTAGGGAGAATAATAAATTTTAAATGATGATCAGGAATTAATTGATCATATATTGTATAACAAGACAACAGTTTATCTTGGTAAAAATATATATGCAAAGAATTTAGGAGTTTGTCATGGTACTAAATCTAAAAAGCACAAATGAATACCATAAAACAGATCTATTTAAGCATTGTAAAATGAACCTAGCACCCAACTCTGACTGATTCAAGCAATACACTATGCAAGCGGTATGACAAAGAACTGGGACAAAATGTACTTCTTATAAAATCATAATCAGATAAAGTTATGGGTATAGAAGACTAAATAACTAGGGTTAATGCATGCAATATAGTTATAAGTTTGAATCAAAAGCTACACAAAGTTATTAGCAAGAATGATAAAAGGTGTCCCACCAAGTTATCAGAACCGGTCGTCCAAAATACTTTAAAATTGCTACATATTGCGCAGTCAACAAATCGTGTCGACATGAGAATAGTTACAGATGGCTTCAAACTGCTGGAACCTACTGTAGATATGTGTCTACTTTAGGCTCCCGAGCCTTTAAATACGCGGCCCCGAGACTATATAAGCAGCTCACACGAAACATTTGAATGATTGAAGAAATTAAGGCTTTCAATAGGAAACTGAAGACTTTCTTATTTGAAGTCTTACAACAGTGAAGATTTAACAGGAAACGAACAATACGCGATATGAAACGTTTATACTCTGAACGAACAAGGTAAAACGACAGCAGAGGTCCTGTAGAGAGTGGGGTTCTCTTGATGTATGGGACCGGAAAGGCAGCCATCACAGTAAAACTTCATTCCAGCAAGAAAGGATGCATGCAAGAGACAAGACTAAGTAAAATTAGTCATTAACGAAGATAGAAACCAATGGAAAGCTTTGCAATTAGCGGTTTTAATATTTTTTTCAACCGACATGTGGGCCAGGGCAATTAGTTTTCTTTAATAAAAAGCTATGTAGACTAATCAACTACTTAAGAGACGAGCTGGTCAATTCTAAATAACTTGTCCCGACTTAGATAGCTACTACTGAAAGTACCAATTGGTGACCTGACCTTCCTTAACATCCTAAGTTATCTTCTGAATAAATTAAGTATGTATTTGAAGCCAAATCTAAAGCAAGTTTTATATCTGGTAACACAGCATTTGGAAACTATAGAGGAATTTGCAGCACCTCGGAATTATGAAAATTATATACAAATAAATACTTTCATTACCACTACCGGCTTAGATGATCCCTATTTAAAGCACTATACTAATTAATCTACTTGTGTTATCTTAACCCAGTATATGACATTTATATTAAAATGGATAATTTCAAAGTTCGTCCTAAAATAAAATTTTGAGAACGCTCTGGAAAGTGACAAATCGTATGGGATTTTGTTGGATATCTGGAATTGTCTCATTTGTTCTTAAAGTTCAAACCAATTGGATTTATATAATTTGAGCCTAAAGATCCTGCAATGGGGAAGGTCAATAGCTCATGGAATTAATGTTTAGTCACTTCAATAAGACTTAAATATTTAATTTATAAAACTAAGTCAGTCAAGTTCAAAAGGGAGGTTTAAATATTTTAAAATTTTCTCAAAATCTATCAAGAAGCTGAATTTTATAGGCAATAAAAGACCCCTCAGTTGGTGTATCTGATCATATAAAACTACTTTTTGTACCTTTATAGTCATCTTAATTTCCCTTAATTAAAGACAAAGGATCCTAGTGTTATTAATGAACATTTAATATAACAGCACCCTGTAATCTGATGAACTAAACATTGTTGGTTAAAAGTTGGCTCATAAATCTCCTTTAGTGACTGAACAATACGGTGGTCTTATTTTTCAATAGCCTTGGAATTTTTCCATTATTAGAGATCCTATGGAAATAACAGAACTTAGGTACAGAATGGCCTACTTTCATTAGAAAATACACAAACCATATTTCACAGGATATATTTTGATCCACTAGGACAATTACTTTTCCTTAGCTCTTGAATGCGGTAGGCCTAACCTGTTATGGTATGAAATCTATTTTACAATATAATGTGTTGAAGTCTACATGGCCATAGAGAAATTTTCCATTTTGCCTTTTACTAGGTATTAAATATTACAAGACTAGTTTTTCTCTATAGAATAATGTTCAATTGTTCCCCATTCCATGGTGAACTATCATGAAGGAAAGCCTTTAATAAATTTAGCAAGATATGCCAATGCCTCTATTACATCTATGGTTTATTCGATTAATTCTGCCTTTCTAAACTTTACTATTGAACATTACTCAATTTTCGGAAAAAAAAAACTTTTCCTCATTGTCTAGCTCAAGTTAACCAAGTTAAATAAAGCTCTATGAAATATAATTGGCATTTATTTATATTACGATTTTCATCAGGAAATAAAGATTAAACTTGCTAAAGCCCCATTTTATTATTACCAATTGTGTAGCAAAATAATTTCTAAGGTTTCATTACAGCACGAGTTTTAAGATTCAGTCAAATACATGCAATATAGCAGGTTCAACCTAAACTACCACACTTTCTGGCAGACCTCTAGTACGACTCGCCCCCTCATGAAAACTGCTTTGCTCAGAGGATAAAGCCTATCTAGCAGTTTTTCGTCTGGGCATGCATTAATTTAAGTATATCCATGAGCTTACTTATATCTGACAATAAGTTCCCCGATTTATGGTCTAAGTTTTAGACCTTATGACTAATACCTGCCACCTATGGTGTGCTCAAATGCTTCCCAGACTTGTAGGCAGTCGTGAGAACGTCTACAAGACCAATCATTGCTTGGTGGCCAATAAAAGTTAGCAGAAAGCTATTAATAGCGATAATGAGCACATCCCTAGACCGTGCTAACACCTGGGCAAAAATAACTGCAGTTTTCTCATTCCTAGGCGAGAAAAAATGGTAGGCACATTGCTCCAGAATTTACACTTCTGGCTAACTTTGCCTCGCATATTGCTAACTTTGCCTCGCATATTGCAAAGTGGTTGAGCAATTTAAATATAAATTTAACTGTGCCTTGTCTCAACCTAAATTCAGATTTATGGCCAGGCTATTGTAAAACTTTTTAGTCAGTTTTCAAAGTACCAAATACAATGCTTATGCGCAGTTTTGATTTTATTGCGTACCTTGCTAGTAAAAGTTATTCAGTTACTGTATACCCACAAGTCTCCAACTATCCCTACCAGTCTGACATGTGAACGAGTACACATGGCAAAGATCTGTTAGCCATCCGTTCCTATATAACTAGTCTAACATTACTGTTGCTTATTCTGCAACCAGAAATAGTGTGGCATCAGGTTACTCGTATACCATGGCACTGCCAAATTTAGTTTTTAGTATTAGTTTCAAAGGTAATTTAATTTCAAAATAATTTCAATTGTACAAGACCAGTGTTTTCTTTCTTCGATCTTACAGCATAATTTCTCTAACCTTCATGTTTAGGACTTTCAGCAGAGGACAGCCTTATGGTATAGTATCCTACATAAGACTACTGCAGTCTAAAGTTTTCTTTTTCAAGTGAAAACTTTTCTTATCAATTCAGATGACCAAGTATGTAACCAGACAGTTATGATAGAAGCATTTAACCATGATGCTCCAAATAAAGTTAAACGGTAGATACTCTTTACTTCAAAGGTTAACAGATGCTATGAATCACAAATTCTTCATAACCCTCAAAATTTAAATTCGTTTAAGAGTTTATACTAAGCAAGATTTAACAATAATGCCTAAAATATTTAAAACAAAATCCATATAGCCTTTTATTGAGTTTAATTCAAGCTAGAATATCATTCCTCTCAGTGTCAATGGTCTGGACAGCTTAAAAATTTTTACAAATCAGGTTATATTTGCCTAGAATTCAATTATGTTTAGCACTAAGACTCATCGAATCTATGATCCTAGTTTATAATCCCAGGCAACTTCAAACTATGTAATAGTACATGCAATTTTGCAATGCAAAAGTTCCCTTTATCTGCCTTGTAAATTCATAAGAATTAGCGCCCAGTAGTTTCGACGGTTTTCAGTCTTATTACTATTTCAATAAAGCATTCAGTATTTGAGTTTGATATTTTTTTCTTATAATTTATACAATTCTCCAATGTTTAACTTTGCTACATCTTTCATGCTTTACATAAGAAACGACAGATAAGTTAAGTCAAATTTCAACCTCCATAGGGTAATATAAACAGGTGTTTAATGCTTTATAATAAAAGTATAAATTTGCAAATAGTATTAAAGGCCATAACCAATCTAGGTTTTATCTGATACAGTCAAGTAAAACTAAAGTTGATCAAATTGACAATACTTAAAAAGACTACCTGAAGAAGTTCATTAAATTACAGTAAATTATAGTAAAAGGACCAGCCAACATTGATACATTAAAGAAATTCTAATACAACTAAAACAAACTAAAATAAAGGACTAGACTAGAGCTAGTACTTCAGGTACTTGAAGTTTCATAAAAATTTCATAACTTAATCTTGCAAAATTTCAAACTTTCACAGAGGAGCTTGCAGGAAAAGTGTCAAACCGGTCTAATTAAGTTTTATTGAAATAAATGAACACTAAAGCAAAATTATAAAATTACATTCCTCAAGTCACTATACATTTTGGTAAAGTGACTTTCATGCTAGTTTGACTTATTTTCCAAATTCCATGTCATTAACATTTGCTTCCAACTCTCGAACCAGGGTTCCTTAAGCTTAAAACTTAAGATAAAATTATCCAGATCCATATGGCCCCACCCAAAGTATTGGAAAATTGGTTAAATTCTTTTCAAAGTACACTAGCATCTGTCAAATGACTAAGTTCCAAGCAAATTTGAAGTGTCAAATTCGGAGTTTCAATCTTTTGTAGTGAAGAATGTGATGTTTTCTTGGGAACCCTACTTCAATAAATTTGCTAACGAATCTTCCAGTATTCGAAGCCTCGTACCAAAGCTTGCTCAGTCTAGTCCTGGAAGAAAAAAAGTACTAGAAAAATATAATCACACCTCTCCCAATAACCAAACAACCAAGGTTAGAGTTTTGAAATAAAGGGACTAATTTCTAAGATGTGAGGTTAAGTGGATAGAGTATTAACAAATTTACGAGAATTTGTTTTATAAGTACATAGCCAGCCCCAAAACAACTGGTACAATTAGTTTGGGTCACAGCTACCTTCTTTCAGGAACTAACATTAGTAAAAAGGGTAGAAGAAACCAGAAGATTGAACAAAGTAATAAAGACAGACAATAAATCCCAACTAAAAACTAACTAATAAATAATGGGGTAAAATTCTGAAGAAATCAAATTAGAAGTGAGAAGTACTCAAATGTTGAAGGGTTTTATCCATATAAAATGAAACTAATTAAATAAGCACAAAAAACTGCTAAGACATTGGAGAAAACTTATTCCTAGGTTATTAAAGTGATATAGTTAAGTTTAGTAAATGAGCATCCTATTACACAATGGAGTAATTATATACAAATACAAATAAAAAAACCTTTAAAGGCAACTTGATCCACCTATTTTAATATCACTTAAAACAATTCAAAGTATGTTTCAATATGTAGAACAGATGTACAAAAACAAAATTTACCATGAAATAAATTTTAAATGATCTTTAATTCACTTATGGAATTAACATGTAGAAATTATTTCATATTAAAACTTTTTTTTAAATTACTCAAGAAAAACTCCCTTACCTTAATATAAAACAACTAAGTTTCAATAAACTGCTCTAAGATGATCTATCAAGTATTATATTTTTCAATGACTAGAATTAATCTGTTTGCCCTGAGAATAGTTCCCTATCAAATTAACTATTACTCTAGGTCTTAAAATTCTAAATGAATCATACAGCAGTGCATCGGCATGAGCGTGTTTTTCCTGCTAAACATGTTCGCAGAAACTAAATTTTAGAATTAAGACTATAATAGTCTGTGGGCTTGATTTAAAAAAAAAAATTTAACCTGAGAAGGAATTAGAAAATATTATAATGCACAGTTATTCAACACAATGTTATTGGAGATTTACTTTAAGTGGTTGAAGACTACATTGTGCCACAAAAATAATTCAAATAAGATACTAAATTGCAGTTTTAAATTTATTAATAAAAAACTAGCCTACACCAACTAATTTCATTTATAGCTTCGCTACCCAACAGCGAACCTTTCCATTTACACTTATTTTAAAGAACTCTCCACTTACCAGCAAAATTCCTCTCAAAGGTTCTCTTCGGTTAAATATGTAACTGCTAAACTGCTTACCAGTGTCTTTGAATCTCCTGCAAGTATTGAAACAAAATTTAAGAACCTAATACAACAGAAGCTTGTGAATGAATGCATAAAATATAGTAAATATGCATTTGAAAAAGTACAAGCATTTTGAAATTTATTCAATTGATCTAGCAGTACTATTAAGTTACACACTAATTCTTTACCCTACAAGTATTATGGATTTAACAAAATGTAGAACAATCAACTATTTTCCTTTAAGTCAAAATACCTTTTGATAATAGTTTATATCCTTCCTGAAAGTTTGCATCCTTCTTGAGTAATTTAATATCCTTTCTGAACCAGAGTCCACACTTGTCCATATGTACAGTACATGCTCGAGTCGTCTTTGCCGGTAAAATCCGTACCTGGAATTAAAAATTAAAATGTTTGCAATGAAATTATATATAGCTAATTTTAAATCTTTTCTACCTAGAGAATGCTTTATTGGGCCAGTATCAATTTATACGGCCAGTATCAATTTAGATTTTCATCACTAAAATTTACTGAAACAATCATAGCATGAACTATTGAATGCTTCAAGGAAATCTTATTTTTAAATGAGAGTGCAGAGCCCCTTAGTCCATGCTACCTTCATACAAGGAATTTTTATATGCAGAAGCCAGTGCTATTATAAAATATGGTCACACGAAAGAAAATTACCGAACAGTATGTTCTATTATAGTCAATGGTCACACGTAAGTGTAAATTACCGAACAGTGTTTTAGAAGTATGAAAACCATTGCAAAAATTTGATGTGGTCAACAAGAAACTGCAATAGGGTTAGGATAGTATACATCTTAGGTTTTGCGCTGCAGTATCAACAGTAGGAAATATGAAGAGAATTAAAGACTGCTGCTTTAGTTCGGGGGAAAGATTGGAAAAAGGTAAAGAATGAAATTTGAATGTTAGTAGCCTCAAAGGAAAACTACTAAGTAACTGCTTCGCAGGGGCTTGAACCTACATGAAAGCCTTCATACCATGGGCATCTCCTTCACAGCCCTGTGGCGACTACCAGCAACTTGGTCGTTCAAATGTTACCAGACAAGTAGCCTGCCACCTACCTAACTTACAGTTCAACTGAATCTTGACTTAAGCATCACAAAGTACTGGTAGAAAAAGGCTATTTAATTTCTATCACCATTTTGCCCTCTTACTTTTAATTACAGCAGGTTCGGTCCTTCAAAAAGCATGCACCACCTTTCAATGCCTTTTGGACCAAATCAGAATTAAAACTTTCACATCTCTATCCTTACCTAAAGCTCAATCTATAAGCAGCACTTAAAGATTTAAAAGAATTTTGGTTAATAGTAAAAAAGATGAAATTGGGTGAAAAAACTAATCAAAAAAGCCCTGAAGGTCTAACTCAGCGAATGTCCAATATTGATAATGTACCAATGTCAGGAATATTCAAATATCTGCGAGAGTTTGCTAGCTTCAAATTATAATCTTGCACCAAACCTGGTTAGAATAAAGTCTCCCTTATACATATGGTAACAACTAAAAACATTGAAGACTAGGTATAACATTAATCCAAAAGGCCTTTTATGCAGCAACAATAGTTTTCTCCAATACGTCCCTTACACTGACCATACATTTTAAGTAGCACGGCAATGGGTGTGGTGCTACAATTTGATACAATACTACTGACAACTAGCATTTTACCAGAAGTTACTTCTGGCAAATAGCTTAATGTATACTTTCACAAATATTTAAAGACTGCTGGTCAACACTTGCATATACAACTATTTGAGATCTCAATCTTGTACAATTTTATACCCGATTGGAATATACCCTAAGTAATCTTACTATAGGCGACCAATACCTACAGGGCAGCTTTAATTAAATGTCAGCTCATGTTGGAGAATTTCCAGTTAACTTGTCTGGTAGATTAGCACTGGACTTTCCATTGGCTTTGAAGTGTTTTTAACCTTCAACAATTTATCACAATCTGCGTGCTCCACCAACCGTATGTTTAGAAACTAATTTGGAGGGCAATACACATCTAGAAATGGGCTCCTGGGTGTTTACAAGCAGACTTTTCAAGATCACTGTGCACAATATGAAATAGGGGGATTAAAGCAAACTGATAACCACCTCACTTGAAACAATGTAGGGCCTCTAGCCCCTTGATGGGGGTGTAGGCTACAAACTTTCACAATCTGACCTATACCTGTCAAACTGCACTTAGTTGAACTAGTCTAATAACTTTAGTAAAAGAGCACAATATTAAACCATTGATGGGGGTTAATTCCACATCTGCCCAAAGTATTTTCTCGTTCCCAGCCACAGGACAATCCATGAAGACAGCATAACCCCTAAGCCAACAGCATGGTTCAGATATAATGGCTCACTGCCAAACAGACAAGGTGGGTAAAAATATTTACTTTGAATGCTATTATGGCCAAGAACTAGACCCCCAGTCCTGTACCATTCTGTAGATGCACTAAATTCATTATTGTACTGGCAAACTTTGTTCATGATTCAGTGCACCACCATTCCCTTAAACATCTTGAGTAGTATGATAACATGCCACTAAAAACCCGACCAGGGATCCTTTCATCTGTACCAAATTGTCCTAGTAGATTTAACTGGACTCCACAAAACACTAGTTGGAAGACCCAGACCTACATGGCGGAGAACTATGAAGCGTGATGCGAGAGATTATGAGGAGATATATTTAAGTAAAAGCTCAGGATAGAGGACTGGCAAAGCCTAACCAATGCCCTTATCAATAGGCGTAGGAGATTTAGATTCCCACCATCCCCAGTGTCACCCTCACTCAGGATATTGAAAGCTACAGCACAAAAAAGCTAAGATTTCGGTGGAACTAAGAACTACCTAGGTATCTAGACTTAGAGCAGCACAAGAGATTAAGTAACTAGTGTGGGGGGAGGGTAGTTTTTTTTTTATACAAACTGTTAGCAAACACTGGGACAGTATCTTACAGCAAAACTACACGGGGACGGCATGAAAAAAAGCAAGACCATTATGAGCTACGATCTTAAAATATCCTATGTTTATTAACTTTTCAATATACAGAAATACCTTAGCCTTTTAAATGAAAATATTTCCAGCTGACTTTCCGTTTGCAGGAGTAGGGTTAGTCAGCTTTGTGAAAATCTCATTTTGTACCTGCCCGCATTTCTATGCAAAATAACTAGCATAATCCTATGAAGTTTAAATTTTGATCAAAAACTAACTTTCTTCACGTGCGTACCCATAAAAAGGACAACTTGCCCGATGACAATTTCTAATTATAACCTTTTTAGATGTTACACCACATCTATTATGAAGATTTTTTCTAATGTACCTTTATTGACCATGAATGAAATTTACATGTTAGGATTATGCAGACTTCAGAATTTTTAATACGAGTAGTACCAAGATACTCCTAATGTTTAGCTTTCAAACACTAATAGAAAGCTTTCTTGGTCTAGGATTAGGAGATAAAATACTCAAATACTAATTTCTATCCTAATAAAATCTTTCCAAAATAATTGAAAGCTACCATAGACTTTGATGGTTAAAAACTACTTGTACAATATTAAGTGAAATTCAAGCAAGTTGAGTTGGTCAATTTCAAATTTGGGTTGGAATATTTTAAGATCCTGGTATGAATGCTCGAGCATAAACTATCCTAAGTCCTGCAAAAACAAGAGAACCACTGCAACAGTCAACCTATATACTTCCAGGCAAACCCTAATGGGTATTCTGCCACAACGTCCACTATGGTCCCTGATCGTAAGTTTACCCAAAGCATTTAGTTTAAGGTATTTTATCTACAGAAATGACTGCCTAAAGAATTTATTCTAGCATTTTCATTGCAGCTCTACTATTCTACACTAATTTTAAGTCAAACTCATGGAATTGCGATTGCTTTATCAATACGAGAAATCATTCTAGTATTTTCATTGCATCTCTACTATTCCACACTAATTTTAAGTCAAACTAATGGAATTTCGATTGCCTTGTCAATACCAGAATACAAGCTAGTTTTATCACATACGCGTCCAGCAACCAAATGCATCTATAGAAAACTACATATTTACCGCGAAGAGGTAAAAGGTTGGACAACACTTTAATGGGGAACAGGTAAAAAGGAATTTCAGCTAGGGGCCGAGGGAACACTAAAGTAGTCCTTTACGATGCCCACGGCAAACTGCGCTTGTTAAATTACACTACATTCACCATAAGTGTATAATTAAATTTCTAGGTTACGGTTCTCAACGTCCAAATGTTTACTTTTCTAAATGGTGCTTACCATACCTCCAGATTATGGATATTCTTAGGTAAAACCCAAACTTCAATTAAATGGTTTAAGATTACACAAGTTTGCAGTTAGCAAACCAAAGAACTTTACTTATCGGGAGCAACACCACTTTCTTCGATTAAAGTATACAATTTTTAACCTGATTCAATATTACATTACTAACTGCTTTAATATACTTAGTAAGTAAAAATATGCGGGGAAAATCAAATACTAGAAGTATTACAAACCATCGAAAAGTTTCCATGGTACGCATAACATTGAATTGAAACTACCAGAAAATGGACAGTTAAGCCAAAAATTATATTTTATTTCTAAAGTTAAGTTACTTCAAAACTTATGAAGATTTAAATACCAATTCACAGCAAACTCAGACGAAGTAGGTGACGAAGTAGGTAACTAACTTAATCCTGTATAAGTGCCAAAATTACCGAACTTTAAAAAGAGTGAAACGCTAAGGCAGGCCTACACTCAAAATTAGACTTTCAAATGAATTACACTGGTCGCCTAATGCATGCCCTGAAGACTACTTTAAGTGAAAAGCCAAGTGTCTTAAATGTCTTATAAATCAGATTTGTTCACCTATGATGAAAACTAGTAGAAATCTCTAAAGTGATTGGGCTTTTTAGAACTAACGTGGTTTTGAAGTTAGCGGTCCTAATAATCTTTGAAAACACCCACCATGGAATGGAACCGCTCTACACAACGCAAGGTTTTTAATTCTCTACGTACATTTGGACTTTTCAGGAGTCTTTTCACTCAAATAAGAACTTGGCATGCTTTACGAATATGCTAAGTTTAGGTGGATTTTCTCAATCTGACAAGAGGTATTGTCTAGGGATTACTTCTCATTTGACCGATTAGCAATAGCAGCTACACAGTATGAACAAAAATTCCCGAAAAAGGTTAAATTAAGTCTTGTCAACTTACAAAAATAGTCAATGGATGTCATAGGCACCAAGATTATGAAGAAGCGCTTGTCCATTTGAAGATTTTGCGGTACGCTGTCAGATGAGAATTTTTCAAAAACCATTTAACAAAAATCACAAAATTTTTAAGCAAGCTTAAAGGAAAGGGGGTCACCTTTAAAGTGACTAGTCGCCTGTCCAAGTACCACTTACCACAGGGATAATGTTCAATCTAAAGCAGAGGCCCCCGTCGGAGCAAAAAACCGATTTAATAGATGACTAAATTCACTTTATGATAGCCCATGAGACTATGGAACCTGACTGACCATCTGATACCGAACCGTCTGATTATCAGACTAGAGTAGGCTATCGTACCTCCGGCCCCAAGGAGGGTTAGATATAATAAACACTGCCCAAACATCGCTAAATACCAACCAATACAGTAACATTTCTGAATTAGCCTATTTAGACAGTACACGACCAGACAAAGTCAATTCCAGCGTCAAGGGTGAAAAACTACTATACTGAACACTTTCCGAGCTAATTACTTCTGTTCAACCTTTAGTTTTGTCAGGTGGAGTCCTCGAGCGACAGACAACATTGTTTCGAGTACACATTTCTAACAACTTTCTTTGCCCCTGAATATTCCAATAGAATTATAAATTTAACAAACTATATACAACCTAAAGTCATAAGACCACGATCCAAGAACCGTCAACTTTCAAAAGTTTATTTTGCATTATGACAGCCGTCACAGTAAATAAATGAACACCAATCCTTAACAAAATAAAGTTTTGAATGGTCCATAACCTATAGACAACGCTTCCACAGCTAATACTTAATTTGCAACTATAAACTAGTATTTCTTCAGGCTTCTTACATTACCAGACTCATTCCTGTTTAACAAAATATCTACAAATTGCCAGATTCTTTAATTAAGAGTCATCGGTGAAAAGTTTGGCAATATCAAAATGCTTTTATAGTATAACTTTTGCACCATAGCTAATATTAATATATCTAATTACTGGAAGCTACACCATCAAAACAGTAAATTATACAATTCTAAAAATCATTTGATAGGAAAGTTTAACCTATGATTAATCAAAATATTTCAATCTATGAATATGGGTTACAAACCAGCGATGGTTATAAAGCTATTCAGCGTCTGCCATAAGTATTTGATCAGTACTGCCAGACAACTGCACTTGAAAATATGTTCTGGTTATAGTTGAAGGCTTTTTTACTCCAATATTCCTGTCAATGTATCTTGTTAATGTCATGCAAGATTTAGGAGGTACCTCTTGATATAAGTGTTCACTCAAACTGAGTGAAAACCCTAATACTATGGTTCTTACGTTCAATCTTTTTGCGTACTCAACCGCGGTAGTTTTACGGATTCCATAAGGAGAATATGGTAACCTTTGCCTAATTTTGTTTGTGGATTAGCTATCCTTAGATTATAAATTTTATCAAATTAGTTTGTACTATAAAAATCCATACGAAATGCGAAGTGGTTAAAATAAATTATAGAATATTAAAATCTTTAGGTAGAATAAAATTGATATATACGAGAATATTAAATACAGGAATTACCAACAATATTTCCCAATCATCGCCTTATAAAACCTACGAAAGCAGAATAAAAACTACTGATTACGAAAATAAAAGTATCATAGACCCCCTAGATTTCTTTCAATTTTTTGAGCTTTGTCCATAACAGCTGTGAAACTATCCAATAACTACTAGGAGATATAAAAATTACACTGCCCCTCCAAATATTAAAAGCTACACCACAATGCATCACGCAAAATCTCCAATCTTTATAGCGTTTTTAAGCTACTTTAGAAATTTGATTAAACTAAAATTTAACCCTATACGTGATTAGATTTTGAATAACCACGCCAAAGACAATACTTTATATATTTAACCCATTTCGTAAAATTGCTATCAGCAAAACAGTGGACTTGAATTACAGAAAGTCTTCAGCTAACCAAACTAGCTTCAATTAAGGTTTAAGTTTACAGTATTAAGTTGAAACAAGAATATAAACCATTCTAGCTTCACTAATGTGCATTTTAATTTAAATTGAAGTTTCCTAAAAATTGAATCTTACGAAGCAGAGACCCAGAGATAAAGTATTCTAACTAAATTAAAGATAAATGCTTTGCCATTTGCATTAAAACCATGTTTGCGAATCACATGCTTCAACATCCAAGACCCTGAGGCATAACTGCAGATACAGTTTAATTGGTCGTAGTTATATTCGCTTTGTCTAATTTTTATTTCAAAAGAAATTTGACCATTTATATTACTGACCTTGAACTAGATGATAACCAGCTTATATCTGTCCAAATATAATTACGTCCAATATACCAGAGACTGATAAACTGAAATCCTTATTTCGGTCCCAATGGAATTATTGCACATTGTTTAAATTAATTTTTAAGTTCAGACTAATTACATCTTAATATGCCATCTGAAACATATGGCATCAGTTTTGTAGACATGCCAAAGTATATAAAATTGACTGGGCCCGTAACAAGCAGTTTTTCACTTGCTACTTTTAGCTATCAAAAGGAAAAAAAATCCCTTAATGGCACTCAATGATAAAGAAGCAAACCGCTTACATAACACTGCCGGGGATTTAACCAAGTGTCAAATTTAAATAAACTATTCCTATAGTAATTCAAAATAGTATATCATTAAACTAAATTAATTAGACAGTCAAATTTAAACAATGTAAATAAATTGACTATGCAACTAATGCCTGTAACAGGGAAAAAAAATCCAAGGTTTAAATGTCCTGAATCTATGCTTTGGCATGAGCGTAGAAAATTAATAATTGCTAGTTTTGATGCATTGTAATTAATACTTTAGTAGCCTACATGGCTCGTGTTGTAATAATGCATAAAGTAATCGAGGCATTTTTTTCAGTAATACTATCTAAAGCCTTGGAAATTAATACGATTGAAAAGCTCATTTGAATAACAAGACTAAATCCACTAGTTACAAAATCACCATAAACTCGATGGATTAAATAAGCATTTTTTTGTAGCACAATTAACAAGATACATGCCCAGTCATAAAATTTTCTAATACTAATGCGATTAATTTAACCGAAAACCCCAAAACGCAAATACGACGCGGCAGTAACGAGAAAAACATCCTTAGGCAAGAACCAAGACTATTAAAAAAATCCATAGTACTGGCGGAAAAAAAAAATCCATAGCAGTGAAAAAAAAAAAAAATCACTATTTATACGAGCACTTCGTCCAGTTCCCTGAACAGAAACAAACCCTTTTCACCTTCAATATACAATGGGGTACGAACAAATAAGTATCATTTCGAATATTCCTATCATTAGCAACCAAAATTTTGAAATTTCACGACCTACCGAAAAGATTTAAATAAAACATACTCAAACTGGTTAAAAATACCCAACAATAAACTTTACCTTGATCACTTTAAACACAACACACTAGTTCAAAAACTGAGGAGCCAAGAACCTCCCATTACAAATGTTAGTCAAAGGAAAACTTGGTTTTCGTACGAACCCAGGGATGCAGAATTAAGGGAGTTATACTTTTGATTCTTTCGAGTCCGTGGGAGACAGGTAGCCCCATCTGCTATAGGTTAAACAGTTAAGATATTTTTTTCACTTTAGTGTCCTTGGGGAACATTAAAATTGATAAAAAATTAATTTTTTTTCCGTAAAACATCTCACAAATGACATCTTGAAAATAAATCATACTACAGAGACAAATATATATCATACCTTGCACGACATTACAGTTAATATTTCCATATTATATAATTATTCAGAAAATAGGAAATTCATCGTAAGAATTTTCCTGCAGAATTTCAAATAAAAAAAGTGAACATGCGCCAAAATTAAGGATAATATATGAAATTTTATGATGATATGCATTCATCAAAGCTAAATATATTTGCTATGTACCTCGTTATTAGTCTACTTATATGGGTCGCATATGGGTTGGGTACTAAATAACAGAGAACAGAGCTAATTAAATTAAAAGATAAAAACATCAATATTATTTAGAAAAAAAATCATTTGCATTTTAAAGCTCTGTTATGAAAAAGTGAGGTCTCTAAGAAAGTATTTTTCACCTTTATTCTGTCAAATAATTTTCAGATATTCACATAACATTAAGTCCTTCAAATTTAATAATACATTTGATCGTTACTTTATCAAGATTTCTCCTTCACCCTGGCCTCCCTCTCTTTCTCTCTCTCCCTTTTTCAAACTAAAAAAATATTTTGCATTGCATATGAATTCTTTTATTAAAACCTAATTACTATATAGATGTATTCAATATTATCGTTACTGCATACTCAAATGTCTGTCGCCAATAGGCGCAATAAATTTATTAAAACAAAAAATCTCTCTCTCTCTCTCTCTCTCTCTCTCTCTCTCTCTCTCTCTCTCTCTCTCTCTCTCTCTCTCTCTCTCTCTCTCTACTTAATTCCAGAACTTTGTAATACAATTCAACGTGACTTCATCAAGATTCCTCTCACACATCGAAAACAAAGCACAGAGGAAATTAAGCGGCCAGACTTAGTAAAGGTCTGTAGTTCTTCAAGTGAGAATATCTACGGACTCCGTAAGGCCTAATGAAAAAAAAGAGGGGAAGGGTGCCAGATGAACGACGAGGGTCTGTTAAAACATGAGGATGTTAATGGTTGTTGTTTTTAGTTTTCTTCTTTATTTTGCTGACAAAAGGTTACTTGGAAGAATCAATAGATTTTTTAAGTTTGTCAAGGTAATTTTTCTCCTTGAGAGATACTGTGGGAAAAAAAACTCGAATTAGAATGAATATACAGGAATATATCATTGTGGGTAACACATGTCTTTTAGATTCATTCTATATTTTACCGACGAAAAGTTACTTGTGAGAATTAAAAGATTTTTTAAGTTTGTCAAAGTGATTTTTCTCCTGGAGAGGCTGTATAAAAGTTCGAATACTCTCACATTAAAATGAATATACAAGTATATATAATTTCGGATAACACGTGTGTTTAGATTCATTAAATATTTTGTTGACTAAAGGTTACTTGGAAGAATCTAAAGATTTTTTAAGTTCATCAAAGGGATTTTTCTCCTGGAGAGGCTGTATAAATGTTCGAATACTCTCAAATTAGAACGAATATACAGGAATATATCATTGTGGGTAACACATGTGTGTTTAGATGCCTTCTATATTTTGCTGACTAAAGGTTACTTGGAAGAAATCAAAAGATTTTTTTAAGTTTGTCAGAGGGATTTTTCTCCTGGAGAGGCACAGTATAAAAGTGTGAATACTCTCAGTTTAGAATGAACATACAGGAATATATAATTGTGGGTAGCACATGTGTGTTTAGATTCCTTCTCTAATTTGTTGACAAAAGGCTACTTGGAAGAAATCAAAAGATTTTTTAAGTTTGTCAAAGGGATTTTTCTCCTGGAGAGGCACAGTATAAAAGTGTGAATACTCTCAGTTTAGAATGAACATACAGGAATATATTATTGTGGGTAACACATGTGTGTTTAGATTCCTTCTCTAATTTGTTGACAAAAGGTTACTTGGAAGAATCAAAAGATTTTTCAAGTTCGTCAAAGGGATTTTTCTCCTGGAGAGGCACAGTATAAAAGTATGAATACTCTCAAATTTGAATGATGAATATACAGGAATCTAAAATTTTGGGTAACGCATATTTCTAGATTCCTTCTATATTTTGGTTGACAAAAGGTTACTTGAAAGATTCAAAAGATTTTTTAAGTTTATCAAAGTGATTTTTCTCCCTGAGAGGCACTGTGGAAAAAGTGCAAAAACTCAAATGAGAATGAATATACCGGAATATATAATTGTTGGTAACACACGTGTTTCTGGATTCCTTCTATAAATTGTAGACAAAAGGTTACTTGAAAGAATCAAAGGATTTTTAAAAGTTTATCAAAGGGATTTTTCTCCTGAAAAGGCATTGTGGAAAAAGTGCAAAAACTCAAATTAGAATGAATATACAAGAATATATTATTGTGGGTAACAAATGTATGTTTAGATTCCTTCTATAATTTGCTGACAAAAGGTTGCATGGAAGAATCGAAAGATATAAGTTCATCAAAGTGATTTTGACTCTACAGAAATATATGATTGGGCTTTTTAATATCTAAGACTGACACGTTATAGCATTTCTTCTGAGTTGTTGTCATTATTATCATTGTTATTATCATTGAAATAATGATAATTCTCAAAAGTTTTGTCTTTTATTATTATTTATCGAATAGATTTTAGTTTTTCCCTACCATCTTTCTTATGTCATCCAGACAGACACAATATTGCTACGCCAATATTTGGGATACCGTGCAAACTCAAAAATATATATTTTTTATGTTTTAGTTAGATATGTTTCACTTATTTGTATTTGAAGGTTTGTAGTAAAATGTTTACTAATCACCATTGCATAAAAGATTAATTACTATTAAGATTAATTTTATAAAGCTAAAATAAAATTTTTGCACATATATACCGGAAGGCCTACATATCTATAAAGAACGAAATGTTAAATCTAAAATAACTGGACGCTTTCTATATCCATAGTAAGTATATCACAGAATTACCATGATTTAATTGCATGGCGATAAATGATGAGTAAAATATGTGACATTAAAGTCTCTGCATCCAAGGAATGACTGCATGAGCCACCGAGCGAAGAGGGTTATAGATTTTGTTCGAGTCGTCTGTCTGCTTGCCTGTCTGACTGACTGCTTGTCTGGTTTTAGCAAGATTGTGTGAATTTAGCGAGCAGATGTTTAATGTACAATTTTGATTGCTCGCTTTCTGGGAACATAATCAGAATGTCCATTATATATTGATCTAAGTCTATATCTAAATAAGGGATTAATTCTTCGATTGTTATTAACAAGCCATGGTTTGTTTAAAGAGCAGACTATGTCAGCCGAATGGTCAGATCGCTACGGCGTCAAATAAAACGCAAAACAGGCCCAGTCATTGAATATAATCAAGATAACTTACATTTATGTAGAAAAAAATGAGCCTCATTACTCGTCAGTCAATAAAGACGTAAATGGAAATAGGTATTTGAGATAACGCAAATAGTAGCCTACTTAAAGTTAGCTAATCCAGTAGTGAAAGAAAGTGTAAATGTTTAAATCTTTGGAACCACTAGCGTAAGTGTGGCTTTCAAAGAAAACGTAAATAGAGAAAACTGTGACACAGACTAAACTATTTATATGTGCGAAAGAAAACGTGATGTGGGTGACTATGGTAATCACGCCTGCGATATAACGTAAATTGTATTCGGATTACTGTTCATCAGTGTTACGGAATTGTATCTATGATTGATATCCGATTGCTATTAAAAGTTTTCAACATATTTTCATTCATTTTCGGTTTTTTTTTGTTTTTTTTTTGGAGTTTTCATTGAAAATATAGCACTAAGATTTTATAATTCTATCAACTAACGGTGCACCAAATCATGATTTATAATGGAATGTTGGTATATCAAGAAGCAAATACTAAACAAATATGTTTTAAGACTTTAATCGTAATATTTAATAGTTTTTAGCCAGATACACGACGCGTATTAGTAAACAAAAAACGAATTATATATACAAATCTCAACCTCACATCAGTATGGAAACTAGGGGCTCTCAGATAAGAATACAAATATGTCTCCTCCCCATTCCTTTAATTGAAAATTCTGAAAAAAGGTTTGAAAATAAAGGAGAGTTGTAATATGGCTAGCCCCACATCAAGTAAATCCGATTCCTACTTCTCCCTACTTGAGATAAAAAAAAAATTAAAAAATAAGATAATTCAATGGAAATTACAATCTATTGATAAATAAAGCAAAGGATAATTATATGGAACTTACAATTTCTTGATAAATAAAGCAAAGGACAATTAAATGGAAATTACAATCTGTTGATAAATAAATCAAAGGATAATTATATGGAAATTACAATCTGTTGATAAACAAAGCAAAGGGTAATTAAATGTAAATTGCAATCTTTTGATAAAGAAAATGATAATTAAATGGAAATTACAATCTGTTGATAGATAAAGCAAAGGGTAATCAAAAGGAAATTACAGTCTCTTGATAAATAAAGCAAAGGATAATTAAATGCTAATTGTAATCTGCTGATAAATAAAGCAAAGGATAATTAAATGCTAATTGTAATCTGCTGATAAATAAAGCAAAGGATAATTAGATGGAAATTACAGTCTGTTGATGGATAAAGGAAAGGATAATCAAATGGAAATTCAATTCTCTTGATAATTAATTAAAGGATAATCAAATGGAAATTGCAATCTCTTGATAAACAAAGAAAAGGATAATCAAATGGAAATTCCAATCTCTTGATAAATAAAGCAAAGGATAATTAAATAGAAATTGCAATCTGTTGATAAATAAAGCAATGACATACCCGACTTCCTCTTCACATTAAAGTAATAAAGAGCCCCAAATGCGAGGGTCAAGTGAAAGGCTGTTCCTCGGAAGGCAAACTTTAATTTCATATTGCATGGCACATCCCCAAGCTTTACCTCCAAAATTGCGAAGGCGGAGGCCAAACTTTAATGGAATTTTGCACTCGGAGCTGAAATGCTTCGAGGTCAGCTCAAGACATTCCATCTGTTCCCACATACACTCACGCACTTGAGGAGTGAGGGGGGGGGGGGGGGACGAAGTATTTGACCTCGTATGTAATATTTTGTTCAGAAGTTGTGGTGGAAAATGAAGGGGAGTTTTCTTAAGCTAGCGAAGCAGTCTTTCTCATATTTGCTTATTTTCTATATAACATAATTGGTTTGGTTTAATAAAGTTATAATTCTAACTATATTTTTTAATGCAATTTGTATCATCTGGGTTAAACACACACACACACACACACACACACACACAAACACACACATATATAAATGGTAAATTTTGCACAAAACGTGTTTTTCATATTTCAAATAAGCCATATATTCTAATACATTAAAGTCTGGATTCTCTTAACGACCTCGGGATCAGAGCCGCAGGCGATATCACTCAAAGATTATAGTATCTGATCGGCCGGGTTTCGAACCCCGGTCCAGGATACTTGTATCACAGTGGCCTTACTACTTAGCCATATATATATATATATATATATATATATATATATATATATATATATATATATATATATATATATATATATGTATATATATATACATTTATATATATATATGTATATATATATATACATTTATATATATATATATATATATATATATATATATATATATATATATATATATACATTTATATATATATATATATATATATATATATATATATATATATATATATATATATATATAAGAATGTCTCAATACAATTCAGAAAATTTATTATAAAAGTATATGAGTAAGATATGTGGAAATGATTATAAAATGTGGAGTAGATATTGAAGTTTGTTTTTTTGCATAATTTGATACACCACTATATGAACAAAATTAGTTGCACAACATGACGGTACTTGTTTTTTTTTTTTTTTTGCCAAGTTTGTCGTAGCATAACTTCATCAATGGTGATCTTTTACTTGAGATGAGTGATGTCCCGGATCTTTATTCGATATACGATATGTATAATATATCCCAAAAGAAAGAAGTCCAGGGGAGTGATATCTGGTGAACGAGGTGGCCAGAATATTGGTACGTCCCTTCCGATCCACCGGTCTTCAAATGTTTGATTTAGGATCTCATGAACATTCTGTCCCCCAATTTGGAAGAGCACCATTTTCCGAGAAAATTATGGTTGGTTGAAGGTCATCTTGGTGTGGCCCAACGTATTCAGTTAAAATGTCAAGAAAGATATCTACAGTAATTTATGTCCCGTCGAAATATGATCGAAGGATTGAACTGGATTGGTAACAGGAAATTAGCTAACCTAGAATATGCTGATGATGCTCTCCTTATTAGCAGAACGCCACAGGACTTGTAAAGCTTGCTTACCAGAAGGCATGAAATATTACAGAAGTTAGGGCTCAAGATAAATAGAAGAAAGACAGAGATGATTAGAACAGAATATGCAATGGAAGATGAAATATCATTGGCAGGAGAAAGGATTAATGAGGTGGAATTATTTAAATATTTAGGAACTATGATATCTAATACAGGATCTTTAGAATTTGAGTTTAATGAAAGATAGAAAAAACAAAAAAGACAATGGGTGGGTTTAGTAAAATTTGGAAATCAAATCGCCTGAAACTACATATAAAAATCAGGCTAATATATCAGTTCAGTGAGATCGGTGTTACTATATGGACATGAGAGTAATGGCATGACAATGAAACAATGTCAAACAGATTGTGTAGATTTGAGAACAAAGTCCTCAGAAGAATATTGGGAGTTAAATGGATTAAAAGGATTAGAAATGCAACTATAAGAGATTACTCGAGTGCCACATGTGGATGAGATCATGGTGAGGGGCAGATGGAGAGGGTTTGGGCATGCTCTTCGTAATCCCCAAGAGAGATTAGTTCACCAAACTTTCAATTGGGCTCCACAAGGCACTAGAAGAGTTGGAAGACTCAGGCCTACATGGCCGAGGACTATGAAGCGTAAAGTAGGAGATGATGAATGGATGAGTATTATTTTAAAAGCTCTAGATAGAGACGACTGGCGAAATCTAACCGAGGCCCTTGTGTCAATAGGTGTAGGAGATGATGATGGTGTTGACATATAATGGACCTCAGATTTTATAGATTTTCACATTAAGTCATTTGCGGTATAATTACACAGCAGAAATAGAAAACATGATTCTAACAAGACTATACCAACAACGTGAATGTAGATCATAAGGTATGTGAACACTCTGATAGGCATTGCATTATTCTAGGATAATCGAAAGTCATGTCAGTTCGAGCATCTTGTCAATGGCAACATAATCCTGTTGGGACGAATGAAGTTTTGGCGATATGCAAATAATTTCAGAGCTGTTAGCAAGGAAGATTGACGCATGATATCACCAAACGTTGCGAAAGGAAAGTTTAGAAAAAAAATACCGAGTCAAAAAAGAGAAAAGAAAATATGTTATGAAAGATAACGAAACAGATTTTTGGCATGACAGCAAGAGGGAATTTCCTCTCGGTTGTTGAAGATACCTTTGAGCGAAGCTGGGAAGGACAGGAATCATGGAAAAGTTTGCATTGGAAAAGTTTTTTCTTTCCAGATAAGCTATTGGCTGCAGCATACATGAAGGATATACACAAATACCGTTTAAACGAATTTACCAATTCTTATTCTAGTATTCTATTCATGGTTTGAAGCGTTGATTTCAATATCATTATTTCCACCAATATTATCATTGAGAGATAAGTTATAAGCTTAGTAGAAAAAGTAGTATAGTTCCCAGCATTGTCATGAATAAATGGATTCTTTTAAGTCTTTGAGTTTCCCTTCTCTCATCATAGTTCAGTTATTAGGATCACAATTTCCCATTCTCTCAATATGTCAGGGTAATTAATAATGATATAACGACTATTTAGTTTTTTTAGAATAGAAGTTGAAAGCAACTATATCTATATGGGTTTGTAGACCACTTTTCCTCTCTTTAAATAGTGCCAAAAACAGGTATGCCTTATCAAAAAGGATGCACAAACCATCTACTTATAGAATGAAAAACTCACTTCTTGAAAAGTGGTCGGTTGAATAATTTAGGAAAACCAGAGGCATGTAGAGAATTCTGAAGTATGGAAGTAAATTAAACAGTCTGTGCTTGGAACATAATATCTGTATCTGTGGAAGTATGAAGTTTGGCCGGTCTAAAGCCGTGGAGGAAGATGGATGTAATTAAACTGTCATGGGCACTGTTCAACGTAACGACTGTACCACAGTTATAAGTAGGTGACTTTATACTCAACCTAAAGTAAATCTAGGTTGTGAGTAAGAACTGGGCCGCTTATAATACAGAATGTTTTGTCTACAATTCTGCCCCGAAATGAGGCCATGAATAGTATTTCCAGATAATATAACAGATAATCTATTCAAGAACAAGTGTGTTTCATGCTAATACTGATGGATCAAACACAGAAACACGAATTTACCATCTTTAGGGTATCTAAAGTTCCAACTGGAACTAGAAAACCCGGAAGACGAATGGTACTACTAGAGGAGTTCCTGGCAAACTTCACTCTGAGGAAATGCACCTTTTCACACCATTACTGAGCAGAGTTCCTGCGTGTAGTCCCAATGACCACTGATGCCGTTTCTCACCCATATTTATTTGTTCGGTTACTCGTCGCGCAGTAAGGGTGTGGGAGGATGCACTTTCTCAGTGTACTGTGACAGGAATTTCTGGCGTCTAACTGTACATTATATTACCACTGATACGCCCGAATAACTTTGTGATAGGAAAAGAGTCAACGGATATATAGCCTATTCATCTCATGCTGAAAATAATAACTTATTTCACAGTGAGATTGAATAAGTATCAATTCTTTTCATAAATGAAACGGTCTGATTATGAGTTAGCCGAGTACGTCTAAGTGTCCAGATGAGAATGAAAGAAGATTCACCTCCTAACTTCATTTCATGAAAGTTATTTTCAATATAAATTCAATAAAAATCTTCACTTTCAATCAGATCTCTCAATAAAACATTTAATTCATCACCTTGAATTCTTCTTCTTTTTCAACATCTTTTCCCACTTTTATGTGGGGTCGATGTTGTTACCTTGAATTCTATGTGTTGCTATATATCGGCAAAACCTAATCATACATACATACACATTTACAAATCTGAGATTGAAAATTAATCATAGCAAGCCTTATCAAATGGGTCAAATATGAAAAGCAAATTTATCGATAAGAAGGTAAAAAACATGAAATATATTTT
>NC_090751.1:6347496-6352496 GCF_036898095.1 Palaemon carinicauda
TTTACGTTTGATTTTCCAAAATATTGTTTGTGTGTTGGTATTTGTAAAGAAAATTTCCTGCAAATGTACCAAGTATGTTTGTATGCTGAATTTTAAATAGTGTTCATGAACAAATATACAGTATTTGGAGAAAGACAAAATTGCATATTCCTATAATTATTTCATTAATATTTGATAGAATTTTTTCGGGGGGGGGGACAAAAACAAAATTGCATCTTCCTACGATTATTTCATTGATATTTGTTGTTGTGTCACTTATTTGGTCTTGATCCCACATTCTGAATATGTTATGTTTTATAAGAAATTCTGCATAGTCTCATTTGTATAGATGGATACTGCAAGTTGATACACAATACGAAAAGAGCCAGTGCTATTTTTGTCATTAGTTCATTGTTGTCATAGAATTCCTATATAGGTGTTTATATACTTTATTAAAGATAACTGCCTTTAAATGTAGCCAACTTTTAGAATTTACTGGGAATGTTTCCATGATTTTTTTTTATTTTTATTATTTTATCAACTGGACAGAAACAAAATATCAATATTTTGTGAATAATAATAAAGTATTACAATTTGATACTTTATATAAATGACCTGAAAAACCTGTAATTTTATATAAATGACCTGAAAATAATGTAATTTTGTTATCAAAGAACTGTCTATTTATCAGTATGTCTAGGGTGGAAATATGATTTTCCTTGAAAAGATAATAGATTTATCTTGACATTAAGGACACTTTTATACCTGGAAAACATGCAGCGTTCTTTGACGCTTATATTCCTGTCAAAAATCTTTCTATCCCGGCATATTCGAAAATGCTTTTAACTTTATATCTTATCCTTAAGCCGGCATTGCTTTTCATATTTATGCATTTTGCTATTATTTAAATGCTGTATTTTTTTTTGGTATCACAACTATAATAAACAATATTACCGACAGTAATTTTGGGGCGGTAATATTTAATAATGTATTTAAATACTATCAGGAATACAAAATTATATTTTTATTTGAAATAACTTTTTGAAAATTTCCAAAGTGCCTATATAGATAAAAAAATATTCACAACTTTTAGTTGATTGCGTTATCTTCCAATTTACATTATTGTTTAAATCAATGTTAAGTTAGCGAAGTAACATTTAATAATGTATTTAAATACCACCAGGAATACGAAATTATATTTTTAATTGAAATAACTTTTAGAAAATCTCCAAAGTGCCTATATAGATATAAAATATTCAAAAATTTTGATTAATTGCGTTATCTTCAAGTGTATATTATTGTTTAAATCAATGTCAAGTTAACTATGCAGTTCATTAACGTTATCTTTAAGTCTACATTATTGTTTAAATCAATGTCAAGTCAGCTATGCAGTTCATTAACGTTATCTTTAAGCCTACGTTATTGTTTAAATCAATGTCAAGTCAGCGATGCAGTTCATTAACGTTATCTTCAAGTCTACATTATTGTTTAAATCAATGTCAAGTCAGCGATGCAGTTCATTAACGTTATCTTCAAGTCTACAATATTGTTTAAATCAATGTCAAGTCAGCGATGCAGTTCATTAACGTTATCTTCAAGTCTACATTATTGTTTAAATCAAAAGTTAGCTATGCAGTTCATTAACGTTATCTTCAAGTCTACAATATTGTTTAAATCAATGTCAAGTCAGCGATGCAGTTCATTAACGTTATTTTCAAGTCTACATTATTGTTAAAATCAATGTCAAGTTAGCAATTCAGTTCATTAACGTTATCTTCAAGTCTACGTTATTGTTTAAATCAATGTCAAGTTAGCTATGCAGTTCATTAACGTTATCTTCAAGTTTACAGTATTGTTTAAATCAATGTTAAGTTAGCGATGCAGATCATTAACGCTATCTTTAAGTCTACATTATTGTTTAAATCAATGTTAAGTTAGCTATGCAGTTCATTAACGTTATCTTTAAGTCTACGTTATTGTTTGAATCAATGTCAAGTTAGCTAAGCAGTTCATTAACGTTATATTTAAGTGTATATTATTGTTTAAATCAATGTCAAGTTAGCCATTCAGTTCATTAGCACTTATTGTCAGAATGCAACCAAAACCAAGTTTCCCAAGACTTCGAGGCATGGATACTTGGGCCGGGTACATTCGTAACTTTCTAACCGTGAACATTGTCCAGAACAGGTTCCCAGTAAAGTTAGAGCCCGCCAGATTGTCGGCCAAACCTTGAACCAGACATATGTGCTGGCTCGTTGACAGTGTTCCTTGTAAACAGCATATATCAATTATATGAACATTTCAGAATACTCTTTAGAAAATTTGGTAGATTTAGATTCATAAACTGATAAAAAACCCGTAAATCTAATCAGAAATTCTCCGTAAAAATCTACCGTTCTTAGCCCTATTTCAGTAAAATACAGGCGAACGTAATTTTACCATACTTTGTTATTATATTTTACTGGTCGGTGACCGTAATATCACTCCTATACGTCAATGTATCCGTTTTTAAAACGGTAAAGATCCTGGAATAAATGTTGGCAGGAATTTCCGTTATCTGATGCAAATTTTTAACAGTGTATGGTTAACAAAAAGCTTTACATAAATTACTGGCTCCCCAAAATATATCCACATACGTATATACACAACGTACATACACGATACCCAAACACACACACACACACACACACACATATATATATATATATATATATATATATATACACGACACAAACACACACACTCACACACACACACACACACACACATATATATATATATATATATATATATATATATATATATATATATATATATATATGTGTGCGTATGTATATATAAGGAGAAGTACTGATTTAAAACATGATAGAGACGACTGGCGAAATCTAACCGAGGCCCTTTGCGTCAGTAGGCGTAGAAGATGATGATGATATGTGTGTGTGTGTGTATTTGCATTCACATTCTATAATACACCTTTAGTAAACGAATAAATCTTATCATTTTGAATAACTACTCCCCTAAAAGGCTTAAAATCACTTAGTTTCCTCTGTATACAACAACTACGAACTCTGACTGCCTGCATGTCTCTTTCATTCTCCCCTGTGTTTATCTACCTGTTTATCTCGGTCTGCTTAGCGCCTCAGTCTAACAAACACTAATGATGTGCAAATGGTTGTTAGAGAAAGGGGGTGGTCTCGGAAGCTTTCACTGGGCTGAGTGCGTAATTGGGCTGATGAAATTCTGCGATAAGAGTCCATTTCGACCTAGTGACCTACACACCCCTTTCCCATGAACCCCCCCCAATTAAAAGGAAAAAATAAATAGGCACCAGTAATTAAAATCTGTTTTGGGTTCTGGTGGCCGATGCGGTAACGTCCTTGAATGGTGAACGCCAGACTGGGGTTCGAGTCCGGCTCAAACTCGTTACTTTGGTCGTTGCAACTTCACCATCCTTGTGAGCTAGGGATGGGATTGGGGGGGGGGGGGGTTTGAGGGAGCCATTAGGTCTATCTGCTGAGTCATCAGCAGCCATTGCTTGGCCCTCCTTGGTACTAGCTTGGGTGGAGAGGAGGCTTGGGCGCTGATCATATGTATATAAGGTCGGTCTCTAGGGCATTGTCCTGCTTGAGAGGACAATATCACTGTCCCTTGCCTTTGCCATTTATGAGCGGCCTTTAAACCTGTAAGAGTCGAGCTTGACTCATTGTGAGAGAGAGAGAGAGAGAGAGAGAGAGAGAGAGAGAGAGAGAGAGAGAGAGAGAGAGAGAGAGAGAGAGTGGAGGTGAGAAGCACAATTTGAAATAGCTGTGCCGTAATTTGAATGTAAATTTAAGACCCATTCTCACTGTCTCATTAGTCAGGGGGATCCCAGTTTAGTTGCCAATAGGTTTCCAGGCGCCGAATTCTCTCGAAATAATGTTGGAGGAAAAGAACCTTGCTTTGTATGCTTCAAGCAAACACGTAAAATTAAGTTTTTTACTATTATTATTATTATTATTATTATTATTATTATTATTATTATTATTATTATTATTATATGCTAAGTTACAGCCCTAGTTGGGAAAGCAGAATGCTATAAGCCCACGGGCCCCAACAGGGAAAATAGCCCAGTGAGGAAAGAAAACCAGGAAAAATAAAATATTTTAAGAAGAGTAATAGCATTAGAATAAATATCTCCTATATAAACTATAAAAAAAAACTTTAACAAAACAAGATGATGAAAAATAAGTTGGAAAAGTGTGCCCGATTGTACCCTCAAGCAAGAGAACTCTAACCCAAGACAGTGGAAGACCATGGTATAGAGGCCATGGCACTATCCAAGACTAGAGAACATTGGTTTGATTTCGGAGTGTTCTTCTCCTAGAAGAGCTGCTTACCATAGTTAAAGAGTCTCTTCTACCCTTACCAAGAGGAAAGTGGCCACTGAATAATTTCAGTGCAGTAACCCCGTAGTGAAGAAGAATTGTTTGTTAATCCTAATGTTTTCAGGTGTATGAGGACAGAGGAGAATGTGTAAATAATAGGCCAGACTATTTGGTGTGTGTGTGTCTGTGTAAGAAAAGGGAAAATGAACCGTAACCAGAAAGAAGAATTCAATGTAGTAATGTCTAGCCAGTCAAAAGACCCCATAACTCTCAAGCGGTAGTATCTCAGTAGTTATGCTCGATAAGTATTTTTACATTATTAATGATTATAAATATTTGCCTGCAAATTCCTTGCTCTACGTTGTATTTCATTTAGTTTGTTGTAAATTCCTACTGTTTTTGATTGCCTGGCTCTTGTGGCCAAGACCTGGCTCTTGCAAATCAGCTGCCCGTAGTATAATTGGGACTAAGCATGAACTATACGGTGCATTTTTATACTGGAATCATGCAAAAGTACACACACATAAACAAACATACACATATTTTCTAGTACTGTGACTCAATAATTCTTAACAATAATTGCAAATTAACTAAAGTCCATTATATTAGTACTCCAGTGAATACAATACATTATCAACCTTATTTTTAAAAATATAT
>NC_090751.1:6357496-6362496 GCF_036898095.1 Palaemon carinicauda
TCAATTTATATATAAAATACTCATAAATGATTCGATAAATCTTAGATAAAATTATGTTTAAATTTATTTCCATTGATGATATTTCAATCTATTTAGTTAAATTTTAAATAAGTCCTCTTGCCTGAGGGTACACTATTCTATTTTATCTTTCTTCCATTTATTTTTTGAAGTTTTTATAGTCTATATATGAAAGAGGGTACACTTGGGCACACTATTCTATTTTGTTTTTCTCCCTTTTGTTTTTTGAAGTTTTTATAGTCTATATATGAAAGATTTATTTTAATATTGTTACTGTTCTTAAAATATTTCATTTCAGTAGTTCATTACTTCTCTTGTGATTTATTCATCTCATTTCCTCATTGGGCTATTTTTCCCTGTGGGAACCCTTGGGCTTATAGCATACCACTTTTCCAACTAAGTATGTATGAATAAGCTTAGGGATGAGGTTGCTAGCCATACGTCCTATTATTGATCATGGCTAATTCTGACACCTATTTAGAATTATGTGGACTTGTGAGTGAGAGAGATAACCCCCAAAACTATAGAAAAAATGTAGCTGACACATTCCTCCCTTAACTCCTGCATTTTGGATGAACCTCCTGTAAACTAAACTTCCATAGCAATAGTTGCTTCAAAGATGGCTCATCACAAACACGTCAAGCTCTTTTAAAAAACATCATGCCATTCACATCTAGCTTGCAGGCTCTCCTGTCAGGCACTGATATCAAGCCTCTTCATTTCCAATGCACCTTTCATTCCATCCACCCAATCCTTTCTAAGACTTCCCTTCCTTACTACTTCATAGTACTCCAATTCTTATCTATTCTGGGTCATTCTTTCTACATGACCAAACCACCTCAATTTACCCTTGTTGCCCCTTATAAGATTATACTCAAATTACACAACACATTCTCTAAAAACATTTCATTTTAAAATGTTAAGAACTTTTCTTTAGTTTGTATTTAATGCCTACATTTCACCTCCATAAACTATAAGTTTTAAGAATCCCTTCATATGTTCCCATCTAAGGTTTCCACAGACAATCAAATGTCTCCTCTCAATCTTTTGTATACATACTGTATACATATTGCATAATATTTGCTTCGCCTGTGCTTTGACAAACATTTCCTCTAGTCTTACCCTCAACTATTGCATTTACTTTTGAATATTATATGTGTGTATATATATATATATATATATATATATATACATATATATATATATATATATGCATATCTTTGTGTGTACCATATACTCTCTCTCTCTCTCTCTCTCTCTCTCTCTCTCTCTCTCTCTCTCTCTCTCTCTCTCTATATATATATATATATATATATATATATAATATATATATATATATATATATATATATATATATATATAGTATATATATATTTATATATATATATACATATATATATATGTATATATATATATATATATATATATATATATATATATTGTGTGTGTGTGTGTAATTTAGCAAACGTTTTGTTTATCATCCTAAATATAGCCTACATCCCGATTTTCTAATTAAAATGACGTATAATTATCAGCCTCATATATGTAAAACGTTCCAGTTAAAACGTTTGAATAAGCGTTTAGCACCCAAATAATATCCCCTAATGCATCAACAAAACTGTTCCTTAATTCACTTGTAATTAACCTCATCTGCAGTGAGCAAGCAACTGTAGAACGCACTAAACAGCGACGATTAGACAAGAATACGCAAATTGTTCCTCTGATAATGGAGACTTATGTGAACATCTGTTCTGCTAATTATGCTAATAAAAGGATGGGGGAGTCAAGCTATACGCTTACTATTTATTCGTTGAATATGCACTAAGTGGGAGAATGCAGAGAAAATTAAGCATAGATGCTGAATTTGGTTTTATTGATGCATTTTTACGATATCAGATGGGTTGTCTAAAAGGATAAGTTTGTTTTACTACATTGTTAAAAATTTGCTGTAAAGAAAAAAAAAAAGAAAAAAAAAAAAAAACAGTAAATATCCTGGAATAAATGTTGCAAGACATTTTCCATTTTAAATACGGATGTATTGACATAAAGGAGTGATATTACGGTCACCAACCCGTAAAATATAACAACAAAGTATGGTAAAATTACGGTCGCCTGTATTTCACTGAAATACGGCTGAGAACCGTATACTTCTAAGGAAAATTTCCGATTAAAAATACGGGTTTTTAACTGTAGCTCTAAGCCCAAGGAATCCACCGGAAAATAGCTCAGTGAGGAAAGGAAATAGGGTAACAGGTAGAATGGTGTGCCAGAGTTTCATAAAGTTTTCGAGTGAAAGAGGAAGGAATATAAAATAGGGGTTTCTGAAAATATTGAAATTATACAAAGTGTGAATTATAGGTAAAAGTTGGAAATGAAGAAAAATTATGTATAAGTGGATCAAATGGCTGTTGGTGATGATGGGAAATTATTTTGTATAGGGATCATCCAAAATTTTATTAATCATTCATTATCATTTTATTTCTTCCCTAACACTATCTTTTCATCCTTAGAGTTGGGTCCAATGTGCGAAGGTGCATACAGTTCACTGATGAAAATATCCTTTGTAATGGCCCTGTACCCGCACGCATTTGAAATAACAAATTACATGAATGAAAATTAGAGATATTCTAAAGCCCTGTCCACAAGATCGAGCATGCCCGACGGGCAAACAGTGATACCAGGCCACAATAGTTAGTGAAAATGAAGGTTGATGAAGTCAGGAGTGGGAAAACTAAAGGCAGGGATCTGGCAACACTGTATGATGCCAGATCCCTGTCTATGGTTTTCCCACTTCTGACGTCATTAACCCTCATTCTTACTAACTATTGTGGTCTGGTATCACTGTTTGCCCGTCGGGCATGCACGATCGTGTGGACAGGGCTTAAGAATGATTAAAAAAAATCTAAAACATTAAGAAGAAAAATAGATGGTGGCTGAGTGAATTAGATGAGTTTGCCCTCAAAACTTACTTCATTTAAATTGATTTAAAAGAAAGAGTTTCGTGACGATAAACAAGTCTTCAATGACGTCATCATGAGAACAAGTAAACTTATCGATAGCAAAAAAGGAAAAAAAAAATGGATATAAAAAGGACGCTTGAAGCTATTTTTTTTCAGGGTTATCTAATACACATAAGCAAACATTAATAGAGAAAAGGGAAATTGTTTGGTGCACGCGAATAAATGTAACTGACAGGCATACAAAAATACTCTAGAAAACTTGAACATAAGATATGCAAATTGATGATTAGGTTTTCTAAAATGACAGAATAGTTAATATTCGTTTGATGAATCGTTAAAATTATAAGTACAGTAAAATGAGTTATCACATAAAATCACATTATTTTCCAATAAAAAAAATTGGAATGTAATAATGTAATTACATATGACACATGTTGATTACCAAAAACCTATCAGAATATCTATAGTCAATTTATTTTAGCGAGGCAAATTTGCACCGACTAGCAGGGATGCACTATGAGCTCAGAAAAAATTCATAATTGCTGATTGGTCGGAATTATTTGGTAATTATTTGAAAAAAATGATGGCATTCGGACAAAAATAATTCCGACCAATCAGCTATTAGGAAACTCTTCCTAGCTAAAAGGGCACCCCTGCGAGTCGGTGCAAATCTGCCTCGCTAAAGTAAATTGACTATAGTGATTGTAATCTGGATCAACGTATTTCCCTATTAAAGGTTTAAAGGCCGCTCATGAAAGGCAGAGGCAAGGGACAGGGACATTGCTCTAGAAAGCAGGACAATGCCCTAGACACTGACCATGCATACATATAATCAGCGCACAAGGCCCCTCTCCACACACCCAAGCTAGGAGCAAGGAGAGTCAGGCAATGGCTGCTGATGACTCAGCAGATAGACCTATAGGCTACCCCAAAACACCCCAGCTTTTAGGATGGTGAGGTTTCACGGACCAAAGGAACTAACGAGTTTGAGTGACGTTATCAGATCGGCCACCACAACCCTTTAGTTAGATTACATGTCCTGGAATTTCAATACTCCGACCCGTATTTTTTTTTTTTTTTTTTTTTTTGAGAGAGAGAGAGAGAGAGAGAGAGAGAGAGAGAGAGAGAGAGAGGAGAGAGAGAGAGAGAGAGAGAGAGAGAGAGAGGTTCACTATCTAGGGTGAAATTTAATTTTGTTTAGTTTATATTTATTTTATTCCTGTACAAGTGTAAATCGCTTCCTGTGATTCTGGGGTTCGTAACATATATAGGTTTTAAAAAATGTTTATAAATAGAATAAAGGTAAGCTCCCAACAATCCTCCCCCCTTCTCTCTCTCTCTCTCTCTCTCTCTCTCTCTCTCTCTCTCTCTCTCTCTCTCTCTCTCTGTTGTTATTTACTATCCTGAACCAACGACCGTGGTAAATAATTTAGATCATTATGTTAACTTCGTGGAAGGAATCGTAAACTTCAATTAACTCAAGTCGTTTGTCAATAGATCTTAAAGCTCTCTCTTTCTCTCTCTCTCTCTCTCTCTCTCTCTCTCTCTCTCTCTCTCTCTCTCTCTCTCTATGGCTGAGTTGACTAGAATGATCAAATATACACATTTGGAGCAAATGTTTTTATGTTGACCAGGCTGACATGAGTCTTTTTATAGTATATATATGACATATCTGTTTTTGACGTTGTTAATAGTTTATATAGGACATATCTGTTTTGACGCTGTTACTGATTTTAGAATGATATATTGTTAATTTATTCCCATCATTTATTTATTTCCTTTCCTCACTGGGCTATTTTTCCCTATTGGAGCCCTTGGGCTTATAGCATCTTGCTTTTCCAACTAGGGTTGTAGCTTGGCTAATAATAATAATAATAATAATAATAATAATAATAATAATAATAATAATAATAATAATAATAATTATGCAACATACCAGTTTACAAAAGGTTTATAATTTTGGGAGAAGAATAGCTTAACGTTTATAGAACTGAGACCTCAGTTTCCGATTTACTTTTCTCA
>NC_090751.1:6367983-6370483 GCF_036898095.1 Palaemon carinicauda
CATGAATGAAAATTAGAGATATTCTAAAGCCCTGTCCACAAGATCGAGCATGCCCGACGGGCAAACAGTGATACCAGGCCACAATAGTTAGTGAAAATGAGGGTTGATGAAGTCAGAAGTGGGAAAACTAAAGGCAGGGATCTGGCAACACTGTATGATGCCAGATCCCTGTCTGTGGTTTTCCCGCTTCTGACGTCATTAACCTTCATTCTTACTAATTATTGTGGTCTGGTATCACAGTTTGCCCGTCGGGCATGCTCGATCGTGTGGACAGGGCTTAAGAATGATTAAAAAAAATTCTAAAACATTAGAAGAAAAATAGATGGTGGCTGAGTGAATTAGATGAGTTTGCCCTCAAAACTTACTTGATTTAAATTGATTTGAAGGAAAGATTTTCGTGACGATAAACAAGTCTTAAATGACGTCATCATGACAACAAGTAAACTTATCGATAGCAAAAAAAAAAGAAGAAAAAAAAAATTATTGGATATAAAAAGGACGCTTGAAGATATTTTTTTATTTTTTTTTCAGGGTTATCTAATACACATAAGCAAACGTTAATAGAGAAAAAGGAAATTGTTTGGTGCTCGCGAATAATTCAAACTGACAGGGATACAATAATACACTAGAAAACTTGAAGAACATAAGATATGCAAATGATGATTAGGTTTTCTAAAATGACAGAATAGTCGATATTCGTTTGTGAATCATTAAAATTATAAGTACAGTAAAATGAGTTATCACATAAAATCACACTATTTTCTGTTAAAAAAAATTGGAATGTAACTATGTAATTACATATGACAATGTTGATTACCAAAAACCTATCAGAATATCTATAGTCAATATATTTTAACGAGGCAGATTTGCACCGACTCGCAGGGATGCACTTTTAGCTAGGAAAAGTTTCCTAATAGCTGATTGGTCGGAATTATTTGGTAATTATTTACAAACAATGATGGCATTCGGACAAAAATAATTCTGGCCAATCAGCTATTAGGAAACTTTTTCGAGCTAAAAGGGCACCCCTTCGAGTCGGTGCAAATCTGCCTCGCTAAAGTAAATTGACTATAGTGATTGTAATCAAGATCAACGTATTTCCCTGTTAAAGGTTTAAAGGCCGCTCAGGAATGGCAGAGGCAAGGGACAGTGACAATGCCCTAGTAAGCAGGACAAAGCCCTAGAGAATGATCATACATACATATAATCAGCGCCCAAGGCCCCTCTCCACACACCCAAGCTAGGAGCAAGGAGGGCCAGGCAATGGCTGCTGATGACTCAGCAGATAGACCTATAGATTGCCCAAAACACCCCAGCTTTAGCGTACAAGGATGGTGAGGTTGCACGGACCAAAGGAACCAACGAGTTAGGGCAGGACTCGAACCACCGGCTGTGTTCACCAGGCAGGGTCGTTATCAGATCACCACCATAACCCTAATTCTTTTATTCGAATAAATTACTTTAGTTAAATTGCATAGCCTGGAATTTCAATACCACAACCCGTATTTCTTTTTTTTTTTTTTTAGAGAGAGAGAGAGAGAGAGAGAGAGAGAGAGAGAGAGAGAGAGAGAGAGAGAGAGAGAGAGGTTCTCTATCTAGGGTGAAATTTAATTTTGTTTAGTTTATATTTATTCTATTCCTGTGCATGTGTAAATCGCTTCCTGTGATTTTGGGGTTCGTAACATATATAGGTTTAAAAAAATGTTTACACATAGAATAAAGGTAAGCTCCCAAACGCCCACTCCTTCTCTCTCTCTCTCTCTCTCTATCTCTCTCTCTCTCTCTCTCTCTCTCTCTCTCTCTCTCTCTCTCTCTCTGTTGTTATTTACTATCCTTAACCAACGACCGTGGTAAATAATTTAGATCATTATGTTAACTTCGTGGAAGGAATCGTAAAACTTCAATTAACTCGAGTCGTTTGTCAATAGATCTTAAATATCTCTCTCTCTCTCTCTCCTCTCTCTCTCTCTCTCTCTCTCTCTCTCTCTCTCTCTCTCTCTATAGAATACACACAATTTTGCTTAATTTCATGATATGCAACGTACTAGTTTGCAAAAGGTTTATAACTTTGGGAGAAAAATAGCTTAACGTTTATAGAACTGAAATATTCGCTTCAGATTTACTTTTCTCAAAACAAAGATTTTAAACACTATTTTTATCAGCATTTTTTGTTTCGTAAGATACTGTTTTGCCTTCATTAAATAGATCCAAGAAATGGAACAACATAAACAAGGATATTTAACTCTTTCGCCTCCCCTAAATTTAATTAGTTAAAGAAAATAAACCCTGATTTTTGTATTCGCAAAGGACTGGATCACTTCAGTGAACTAACTTGATCGATGTAGTAATCCTTATTTTCTCTAATGTTATTGTTAGCTTGTATAGATTTCACGTTTCACTGTGCATGGCAAAGAGAACTTAATCGATTTACAGAGTCGTAACCCGTTTACAGTCAGACTTTCTTTGCTGTAAATCATCATCATCATCTCCTCCTACGCTT
>NC_090751.1:6392014-6399514 GCF_036898095.1 Palaemon carinicauda
CCAAACTACCACATTCAAACCAAAAATCGTCAACCTAATCTCATTGCCATATCATGATTAACTAAAGGTAGTGATTTCAGTACTCTATTGATACTGTTCATGAACATCGACCCCACGTAGAAGTGGGAAAAGATGTAGACAAAGAAGAAGATTGATACGGTTCATGGAATGGCAATTTTATAGTGTTAGGAATCCTTTTAGAGTAGATAATGTAGTGACTATTTTTGTTAGTCTGTTTTAGTGATGCATTGGAAACCTGAAATTCTGTCAAATGGCCATGTTTCTAAATCAATAGACAAATACCAACGTAGTATTTTTAGATACTACGCTAGAGTGTTATGGCGTCTTTTAACTTGGCCAGACAATACTACATTGGATCCTTCTCTCTGGTTATGGTTCACTTTTCCCTGCCTAAACATACACCGAATAGTCTGGCCTATTCTTTACAGATTCCCTTCTGTCCTCATACATCTGACAACACGGAGATTACCAAACAATTCTTTTCCCCCAACGGGATTAACTATTGCAGGGTAATTGTTCAGTGGATACATTCCTCTTGGTAAGGGAAGAAGAGAATTTTGCCATGGTAAGGAGCTCTTCTAGGAAAAAGGACACTCCAAAATCAAACCATTGTTCTGTAGACTTGGGTAGTGCCATAGCCTCTGTACCCTGGTTTTCCACTGTTTTGGGTTAGAGATCTCGTGCTTGATGGTCACTCTGACGCACTATTCTATCTAATTTCTCTTCCTCTTGTTTTTTTTTTTATATTTTTTTAGTTTATTTAAGATATATTCATTTTAATGTTGTTACTGTTCTTGAAATATTTAGTTTTCCTCGTATCCTTTCCTAACTGGAAAACTTTCCCAGTTGGGGCCCCTGGGCTTATAGCATCAACTTTTCCAACAAGGGTTGTAGCTTAGCAAGTAATAATAATAAAATAATAATAATAATAATTATAATAATAATAATAATATTAATAATAATAATAATAATAATAATAATATACTTGTCTATCAAATATTTTTAAGGTATATCTATATAACTTATATATTTATTATGCTATATATACGCAATATATACAAATATATACGGGTAAACATATACATATATATATATATATATATATATATATATACATGTATATATATATATATATATATATATATATATATATATATATATATATATATACATATATATACATATATATATATGTATATATATATATATATATATATATATATATATATATATATATATATATATATATACATAGGCTCTTATATATACCTATGTGTACAGATATATTTACCATGTTATTTATGTACACACAAATATGTAAGGATAAATATATATATATATATATATATATATATATATATATATATATATATATATATATATATATATATATATATATGTACACACACACACACACACACATATATATATATATATATATATATATATATATATATATATATATATACATATATGTATGTATATACTGCATATATATATATATATATATATATATATATATATATATATATATATATATATATATATATATAAAAAAGTATATACATATACTCCTTTAACGAAATAAGTATGTATATATATATATATATATATATATATATATATATATATATATATATATACTGAATATATATATATATATATATATATAGTATATATATATATATATATATATATATATATATATATATATATATATATATATATATATTTGCTTATTTATTTATATATATGTACGTGTGTAATCAACGTTAAGTAAGCCCTTGCTCTAAGAACTGGGGATTTCAGCAACAGAAAAACAACAGCTTTAACTGCGATAATCATTCTTGAATTATCGGCAATAGACAAACCCTCTGTGTAGTAAATCTCCCCAACATTAATCCATTTACATAATTACATAAAATGTTGATTGTCACCGTCTCTATCCCGCCCCTACTCATGCTAACACATTCACTCCAAACTTTCAGACTCTTTTGCTTAATTTTAAGGGTATTCCTTTGTATAGAGTTTTTCATTGCATTTATTATAGTTTCTTGACTTTTTTCTTATCCTACCTCATATTGCTAAAAGATATACATTATTTTAATCTATTTATTGTCCTCGATAAGAGGAAATTATTCCAAAGTATTGTGACACAAGATCTCATCAGTGATAATTTTGAGTTAACTCTACGCATCTCTATATACCTTGCCCTACCAAAATTATTTACATCTCATTTACGATGCAAACAGTTTATTTTCACTTCAACATTTTTTATTTGTGCATAATATCTAAATCTCACTTCATAAAAAGATGGAAAACTATTCCATCCATACATTCAAGCAATTCGTTTTCCTAATCTTTTAAAATGCTCTGGTATCTGTCTTATCTAACTTATTCTGGGAATCACACTTTTTTCCTAACTTGCTATCAACTATTAAATTTACCTTCAAATATAAATTAACTACTTTCAATCTTCCACCATTCAAGTTAACATCAACTGATTGTCCTTAACTTACTTTGATGTACTACAACTTTGTATCAACATCAACCCACCTTCGCTAACATCAACCCACCTTCGCTAACGTATTCGTATCACCACATCTGTGTTATTATTCTCATTATTATTACTATCATTATACAAGCTAAGCTACAACCCTAGCTGGAAACGCAAGATGTTATAAGCCCAAGGGCTCCAACAGGGAAAAAATATCCCAGTGAGCAAGGGTACATTAAAAACGATACACAACCATATAAAACTAACAGAGGAACACAAGATCGTTATATTTTGCATATCTCTTAACTACCCGAAGTTTGCATCCACATATACATAGAAGTTATCATCTTTCTTTGTTTCTGTGATAACAATCATACCTGTTAACGTTTTTCATATATCAAAGGTAGTAAACGATCTTGTTATGGGTAATATTGCCTTATTTTTCAATATCATTCGGATATTAAAGCAAACCTATAAAAGTAATTGATATTTCTTAACCTGAAATTGCATGACACTCCTGTTGAGTAGAAGTTTATAATTGAAGTTAATTCTAAGTAGGGATAAAGAAGGAAGAAAGTGATATGACATTTCAGGTGATATTTGCAATTGTAAAACTTTCCGAGGTGTCCTCGTGACAATCTCAAATTGGGTTTTCATAACAACCCTGGTTTTTCCAGCCACAAATTTATTTTTCCCAGCTGACCTAGCCATTAATAAATGTAATTTAACTCTGTTACTGCAGTACCAGGGAACTAAGAACATAACACCAAAGGCAACCATACTCTTGAATTTTTTACTTTCCTTCAACATCATATTCATGCCATACTGTACAGTGTGTAAAATATTCGTATTTGGAAAAGTGTGTAAAATAATTTGAAAAATTCCTCATATCTTTCTCTCTACTGGAAAAAAAAGGAAAATAAAGTTCCTTGATATTCTGTGTGCAAATAAGATATTATATGCCCTTTTTTCATTGCTTCTTCATAAATATCATACTCATGCCATACTATATATAGCGTGTAGAAATATTCGTATTTGGAAAAATTCCTAATATCTTTCTCTTTATTGGAAAACAAAAAGGAAAACAAAGTTCCTTGATATTCTGTGTGCAAATAAGATATTATGTGCCCTTTTTTCATTGCTTCTCCATAAATATCATATTCATGCCATACCATAAAGTGTAAAATATTCGTAATTTGAAAAACTCCTAATATCTTTCTCTCTATTGGAAAACAAAAAGGAAAATAAAGTTCCTTGATATTCTGTGTGCAACTAAAATATTATGTGCCCTTTTTTCATTGCTTCTTCATAAATATCATACTCATACCATACTATATATAGCGTGTAAAAATATTCGTATTTGAAAAATTCCTAATATCTTTCTCTTTATTGGAAAATAAAAAGGAATATAAAGTTCCTTGATATTCTGTGTGCAACTAAGATATTATATGCCTTTTTTTCATTGCTTCTTCATAAATATCATACTCATGCCTATAGCGTGTAAAAATATTCGTATTTGGAAAAATTCCTAATATCTTTCTCTTTATTGGAAAACAAAAAGGAAAATAAAGTTCCTTGATATCTGTGTGCAACTAAGATATTATGTGCCTTTTTTTTCATTGCTTCTATAGTCAGCAAAATCGAAAACCAATTTACTTTCGTACTCAATGATATCATCTTTACTACTGGAGATTTTTTTTGACGTAGTCCCTGTTAAAAGACAAGAACTGAGACCAATTCTGACAGTCTATCGGCAATTTCTGATAAAAGCTAATAAAATAAATTCAAAAGGGTCATTTTATCTAATGGAAGAAGGAAAATGGACTTCAGGGAGGCTATTATCTAGATATAACGAAGGGAATTTCTTCCCGCAGTTGGGTAACAAAAGGAAAAAATTATTGAAATTATGAGAGAGGAGAGAGAGAGAGAGAGAGAGAGAGAGAGAGAGAGAGGAGAGAGAGAGAGAGAGAGAGAGAGAGAGAGTGGTGTCATTTTCTTGCAGCTTCTGATCAGACCACACCTGGAAACAGACCTCCTTGCAGTTTTGAGAGAGAGAGAGAGAGAGAGAGAGAGAGAGAGAGAGAGAGAGGAGAGGAGAGAGAGGAGGAGAGGAGAGAGAGAGAGAAGGGTAATTTTCTTGCTCCTTCTGATCAGATCAGACCTGAAAACAGACCTCCTTGCAGTTTTGAGAGAGAGAGAGAGAGAGAGGAGAGAGAGAGAGGAGAGAGAGAGAGGAGAGAGAGAGGAGAGAGAGAGAGAGGTGTCATTTTCTTGCTCCTTCTGATCAGACCAGACCTGGAAACAGACCTCCTTGTAGTTTTGAGAGAGAGAGAGAGAGAGAGAGAGAGAGAGAGAAGAGGAGAGAGGAGAGAGAGAGAGATGAGAGAGAGGAGAGAAGGGTCATTTTTTTTATCCTTCTGATCAGATCAGACTCGAAAACAGTCTTTACTGCAGTATTGGTGACAATAGTCATTTCTGGTTAGCACAGTGGTAAGCACTCGCATAACAGGAGATCAATTCCAGCCCATGACCGTGAGTTTAAGCTCTTTACCGGGAGGCGACTGTTGTAGTTGGGGACCACAGAGGGGTGGGGGGGGGGGGGGGGGGGGCTCGACTCGGCTGACGTTCTGGTGAACTGAAACCAGACACCTTTAACCTTTAATGATTCTGTTGACATAGGTCAGTGAGCGTTCTGATTGAAATCTCTGATAAACATTTTACTTTTTAAAAGATATTTTTATTAATACAATACCTTGATAAGTAGTCAGAAAGATTTCATAAAGCTCTGTACCTTTTCTCGTTGCCATTTCCATAACAGAATATTAAAAGATCGAATAATATTTTCTAGGTAAGGATGGTTTGGAAGCTAAGGATGATCTAGATTCTAGAAGACGTATATATTTCTTATTGCTTAGAGCCATCTGAAGGAAACTCGTAAAAATAATAATGTTTAAAGTAATTGACAAATAGATTAAATATGTTTTCTAGATATAATTCTCTAGATAATGATTTATGAAAGATCTTCATTAAACGTTTGATATAATCATATAATTAGATTATGTATATTTTCCTAACAATTTCTTATTACTGGCATTACGACATAAATGGAAATAGGAATTTAAGATAATAAATGAGAATACAAGCGGCATAACTTCAGATAGAATGATATTTTCATAATTAAGTTATTATGGTATAAATTCATAAATCAAATAATTTTAGAAAAGGCTTTGCACTATAATAAAACCTAATAAATTTAAATAATTAACAAATCAAATGTTGTGTTTAATTATTGATTGTGAATTTTCACCTGTTTCGTATTTTTTCCTTCCCCTTAAAGTTAAAAGGACTATTGATGTTTACAGTCATGCAAAGCGTAATCTTTCATCTTCTTCATCTCCTGCCACGCCTATTGACGCAAAGAGCCTCGGTTAGATTTCGCCAGTCGTCTTTATCTTGAGCTTTTAAATCAATACTTCTCCATTCATCATCTCCTACCTCACGCTTCATACTCCCCAGCCATGTGGGCCTGGGTCTTCCAACTCTTCTAGTGCCTTGTGAAGCCTAGTTGAAAGTTTGGTGAACTAATCTCTCTTGGAGGGTGGGGAGTGCGAAGAGCATACCCAAACCATCTCCATCTACCCCTCACCATGATCTCATCCACATTTGTTAACATTTAGCCGAAGACATAAAAAATATTTCTAAAGTTTAGTTTTAAATGTAAAATTTAGTAGCAATCTTCAAAATACATAGCATAATATATTGCGTACCACCTTTCCTTATTTGCATTTGGCATTTTGGGATTGTTGTGGCCTGATTGGTAACGTCTCTGCCTGCTGCTCGTCAGACGGAGGTTCGAGTCCCGCTCAGACTCGTTAGTGCCTTTAGTGTCTACAACCTTACCATCCTTGTGAGCTAAGGTTGGGAGGTTTGGGGGAGCCTATAGGTCTATCTGCTGAATCATTAGCAGCCATTACCTGGCCCTCCCTGGATGGAGAAGGGGCTTGAGCGCTGATCATATAATATATAGTCAGTCTCTAGGGCATTGTCCTGCTTGCTGAGGCAATGTCACTGTCACTTGCCTCTGCCATTCATGATCGGCCTTCAAACCTTTAATATAAGGTCAGATCGGCAATCACAACATATTTTCCTCTGGTTATCTGAAAACACTCTCTCTCTCTCTCTCTCTCTCTCTCTCTCTCTCTCTCTCGTCTCTCTCTCTCTCTCTCTTTAAAAGTCGTGTTTTATATTATTGCCTTCAAGAGACGAACCCCAAAAAGAAACAAAAGATATAATGTTCTTAGGAGTCTCCGCCTCAGGACCCCAGAGATTCGTGCGTCTTGAAATAAATACCCCAATATGTTCTTTGTTCAATGGTCCACTTCCCGTCGTTTCTCCTTCTGACAAATTGCAATGGTTCAGTGTTTTTATTGAATCACGACACGAAAAAAGCTCGCCGGTTGTTTGTTGACAACGAGTCACTGCGAGTGTGTTGATTTTTCGAAGTATCTATTTCTGATATTCTCTATTGATCTTTGCGGAGTTCAATAAATATGGCCTGATTATTGATTGATTGATTGATTGATTTAAAGTTTTCAGGCATCCTGACATCTAAGGTCACTGACGCCGATATAATTTAGTTTATATATATATATATATATATATATATATATATATATATATATATATATATATATATATATATATATTTATATATATATGTAAATATATATATATATATATATATATATATATATATATAAATATATATATAAAATATTCAATTAAAATCATAAAAGTTGAATGTCAATAAAGTTAAATTGTTTTCAAAAGACCTGCTTCTGAAATAAATCTAAAAATGCCACTTGCATAGTAGGACACATCATGTCCAAGAATCTTGGCAAGGATGAACCTGCCACCCTCACCTCGAGCCTCAAGCAAATATCTATTCCTTAAGTTATTATAATTGGGGCATTCGTTCAACA
>NC_090751.1:6402014-6404514 GCF_036898095.1 Palaemon carinicauda
GAGAGAGAGAGAGAGAGAGAGAGAGAGAGGAGAGAGAGAGAGAGAGAGATACAAGAAATGGTTTGCAAATTAGGTAACTACTGCCAATGTAGCCTGCAGTGAATTATCGAATTTTGGAAAAAGAAATAAATATCCATTTCATCTACCATTTGGATTAAAGCAAGAAAAACCAATATTTATTGATAGAGAGGTGAAATGCCAATAACATATCAGAAATGTAAAGGGTGATTTTTTTTGCCTCATTGGATATAAGATAAACTTCAAGTACTTTTTAAACTAAAAGAAAATATTCCATATCATTAACCAAGATAAAAAAATCCTGAGTAATGAACAATTCTTAAAGCCAAGAAGTGCTTTTATAACGATAAAAAATGCTCTTCAAAGACAGTAGCTAGCATAAAAAATCTAGGAAGCTTAGGCAGTGAATAATTCAGTTGAACTTCAACGGCCTTTCAAGGAAAAACAGAAAAGAATTTCTATTGCTAACAGGAAGGATTTTATCTTCTTGGCTAGAAAAACTCACATTGCTTTAGCACGTGCCAATGAATATCACAGTTGAAATGCTTGTACCTAGAAAATTTTTACTTTTGAGAAGTTGTGAAGAAGAATCAAAATGAAAAGAAAAGTTCAAATTTAGTTTTTTTTTCTTTTTATAAGTAGTGAAGAAGAAATCAAAAGGAAAGGAAAGGTTCAAATTTAGATTTTTTTTCTTTTTATAAGTATTGAAGAAGAAATAAAAAGGAATGGAAAAGTTAAAATTTAGAAAATTTTTCCTTTATATAATTAGCCTAAGTAGTAACGAAATCAAAAGCAAAGAATATGTTCAGTTTAGAAAAATTTTCCTTTATATAAATAAGTAGTGAAGAAGAAATAAAAAGGAATGGAAAAGTTCAAATTTAGAAAATTTTTCCTTCATGAAATCAAAAGGAAAGGAAAAGTTCAAATTTAGAAAATGTTTCTTTTATATAAGAAGCGAAGAAGAAATCAAAAGGAAAGGAAAAGTTCAAATTTCGATAATTTTACCTTTATATAAGTAAGTATTGAAAAAAGAAATCAAAAGGAAAGAAAAAGTTTTCAATTTAGAAAAGTTTTCCTATATAAGTATGTAGTAAAGAAGAAATCAAAAGGATAGGAAAAGTTCAAATTTAGAAAATTTTTCCTTTATATAATTAAGTAGTAACGAAGAAATCAAAAGCAAAGAAAAAGTTCAGTTTAGAAAACTTTTCCTTTATATAAATAAGTAGTGAAGATGAAATCAAAAGAAAAGGAAAAGTTCAGATTTAGGAAATTTTTCCTTTATATAAGTAAGTAATGAAGAAAAAATCAAAAGGAAACGAAGAAAAGAAAAGAAAAAGTTCAAATTTAGAAAATTTTTCCTTTGCATAAATAAGTAGTGAAGAAGTTAGAAAATTTTTCCTTTATATAAGTAAGCAGTGAACAAGAAATCAAAAGGAAAGGAAAAGTTCAAATTTCGATAATTTTTCCTTTATATAAGTAAGTAGTGAAGAAATTAGAAAAACTTTTCCCTTATAGTGAAGTAGTGAAGAATAAATCAAAAGGAAAAGAAAAGTTCGAATTCAGAATTTTTTTCCTTTATATAAGTAAGTAGTGAAGAAGAAATCTAAAGGAAAGAAAAAGTTTTTAATTTAGAAAAAAACTTTTCCTATATATAAATAAGTAGTGAAGAAGAAATCAAAAGGTAAGAAAAAGTTCAAGTTAAGTTCAAATTCAGAAATTTCTTCCTTTATGTAAGTAGTGATGAAGAAATCAAAAAGAAAAAAAAGTTTTCAATTTAGAATTTTTTTCCTTTTTATAAGTACTGAAGAAGAAATCAAAAGGAATGTTAAAGTTCGAATTTAGAAAATTTTTCCTTCATGAAATCAAAAGGAAAGGAAAAGTTCAAATTTAGAAAATGTTTCCTTTATATAAGGAGTGAAGAAGAAATCAAAAGGAAAGAAAACGTTTTCAATTTAGAATTTTTTCCTTTAAATAAGTAAGTCTTGAAAGAAGAAATCAAAAGGGAAAGAAAAAACTTTTGAATTTAGAAATTTTTTCCTTTATATAAGAAAGTATTGATAGAAGAAATCAAAATGAAAGAAAAACTTTTCAATTTAGAAATTTTTTCCTTTATATAAGTAGTGAAGAAGAAATCAAAAGGGAAAGAAAAGCTTTTGAATTTAGATTTTTTCGTTTATATAAGTAAGCATTGAAGAAGAAATCAAAAGGAAAGAAAAACTTTTCAATTTAGAGATTTTTTTCCTTTAAATAAGTAAGTCTTGAAAGAAGAAATCAAAAGGAAAGAAAAAGTTTTCAATTTAGAAAAAACTTTTCCTATATATAAATAAGTAGTGAAGAAGAAATCAAAAGGAAAGAAAAAGTTCAATCTAATTTCATATTCAGAAATTTTTTACTTTATATAAGCAGTGAAGAAGAAATCAAAGGGAAAGAAGAAGTTTAAGTCTTGAAAGAAGAAATCAAAAGGGAAAGAAAAACTTTTCAA
>NC_090751.1:6409514-6417014 GCF_036898095.1 Palaemon carinicauda
GGTGCAAAATTACATTGCAGAAAAATGGTTAATTGATAAAAGTTATATTATTATTATTATTATTATTATTATTATTATTATTATTATTATTATTATTATTATTATTATTATTATTATTTCCTAGTTGGAAAAGCAGGATTCTATATGTCGGCTCCAACAGGGAAAATAGCCCAGCGAGGAAAGGAATCAAGGAAAAATCAAATATTTTAGGAATAGTAACATTAAAATATTTCCTATATAAACTATAAAAACTTTAAAAAAACAAGAGGAAAAGGAATAAGATAAGATATTGTGCCCGAGTGTATCCTCAAGCAAGAGAATTCTACCCCAAGACAGTGGAAGACCATGGTACAGCGGCTATGGTTCTAACCAAGACTAGAGAAACATGGTTTGATATCGGAGTGTCCTCCAAGAAGAGCTGCTTATCATAGCTAAAGATTCTCTACTACCCTTATAAGAGAGTATTGACGGCTACAGAAAGTGAGATTAATAGTGCAGTATGAAAAACGTAACAAATTAGAATAAAGAAGTTTATGAAGAGTCAATACAAGAGATAAATGGAAAGACTCGCTGAGTGGTTATGTATAAGAAGAATGTGGAAGTGGAATTGTTGTAAAAAACAGACAAAGTTCCAGACCAACAAAGAAGGTATTTCAATGCGCTATTGTCAGAAGATCAAAGGATAATCGATAAAGGAAAAGAAAATGTTAATCGTTCGAAGGACAAAGTGACGTCGGATACATAAAGTGTCAAGCGATTAGGAATGGTAAGTAACTTACTTTTAAAATATTCCCAAATGAATACTTAGATTCTGGAGTTATTCTCTCATACATTGTTAAAAAAGAATTTAATTCTAATTGGATATTCTCCGTGAAAATACACTGTTCTCAGCCCTATTTCTGTAAATACAGGCAACTGTAATTTTTACCCTACTTTGATATTATCTTTCATGAGTTTTTGATCGTTATATCACTCCTTATCGTCAATATATCCCTTTTTAAAACGGCAAATGCCTGGAAACATTTATTCCAGGATTTTTACCGTTAATTTACGGCAAAGTTTTAAAAGTGTAATTTTTACCGTACTTTGTTATTATCTTCTACGGGTTGGTGACCTTTATGAAACGGTAAATGCCTGGCAACATTTATTCCAGGATTCATACCGTTTTTTTTTACGCCAAATTTTTACAGTATACGTAATTCTTGTAGATTCAAATACTGGAGAATATAAAAGAGAAGGATGATTCCGTCACAAATAATTTCCATAATTCCTGGATGATATTGACCGTCGAGGTATAAAGTCGAAAATACTTTTGAGTTAAAGGAAGGATTCACCAAATAGATTTAACTTGAACTTTAATCTGATTTTCTTAATTTATCCATTAAAAAACGATCAAGATTATTTAATAAAAAAAGAATACTTTGCTTTTCTTATTACTTAAAGACGAAAATACTTTTGAGTTAAAGGAAGGATTCACCAAATAGATTTAACTTGAACTTTAATATGATTTTCATCTTTTATCAATTAAAACCGATCAAGATTATTGATTAAAAGAAGACTTTTTGTTTCACTTCTTTCTTAAAGTCGAAAATACTTTTGAGTTAAAGGAAGGATTCACCAAATAGATTTAATTTGGACTTTCCTTCGATTTTTCTCTTTTATCCATTAAAAACGATCAAGATTATTTATTAAAAGAAGACTCTTGGTTCTCTTCTTACTCCTTAAACTAATCATCATCATCATCTCCTCTTACGCCTATTGACGCAAAGGGCATCAAATAGAGGATCCATTAGCTAAATCCATTAAAGGATAGCCAGTTCCTCATGATGCGCAGTGCCTATGTAACTAGGGCAAGTGACCCCTGACGGTCCATACTGATTCCAGTAGGATCATCTTCCAGGCATCGAGAGTAGAAGCCGAAGAGAAATATTGTCTCTCGCCTTAAAACCAGTCTGTCACCCTGCTGCCAGTGACTTCATCGAGATTTAGGGGGGCATTTCCTCCACGCTCAAAGTTCTCTTTACTTCACCAGGTGCTATAATTCAAATTAATCTACTGTATAGTATTTATTTACAGTTGTGAGGGATAAAACGTATCCTATTATCTTTTCCTACATCTCGACTAATAATTTTGTTTTTCTGGTGTCTTCCCTAATCGATATAAGATATAGGTTTGTTCCGCCACATAATTAATTCTGGCTCTATCCTTACTTCCTGTATGGAAGATAGCAATCATGACCTAAATAGCGCTGACATTAAGATGGTTTTACTTATTAATAATCTTCTTGGCAGTATATCTTTATTCTTTTTTTCCTATTTATTATTGATCTATAGGAAGAATATAGATGTTCGTGAAAAAATTATGCTGTATCTATAAGCTTTCCGGGCAATGAACATTCATTCCCTCAGACAATTAAACAATATGATCAATTCAGTAATGTTAGAACTATTTTACTACATATCTGGAATTTTTGTGTGTGTTTTTAATATTACCTATAACATCAAACCAGGAACGAGCGAATTTGATACTTAGGCAATTTTCAAAAACCTTCCTTGCTAAAATATATGCATCCAGCTTTCAAGGAGCTATTAGTCACAAATCAGCGCCCAAGCCCCCTCTCCTTCAAAGCTAGGACCAAGGAGGGCCAGGGAATGGCTGCTGATGACTTAGCAGATAGACCTATAGGCTCCCCAAATCCCCCATCCTTAGATCCTAAAGATGATGAGGTTAAAGCGACTAAAGGAACTAACTAGTTTGAGCGGGACTCGAACCCCAGTCTGGCGATCATCAGTCAGGGACGCTACCACTTCGGCCACCACAACCCTTTTAATTATTAAACCTCCAACAAATCAATGAAGTAACTATGAAAATAACACTTCGGTGACCCTATAGACTCCTCCGACCCCCCCCCCCCCCGCCCACCATTCATAGCTCACAAGGGTATTGAGGTTACAGCGACCAAAGGAACAAACGAGTTTGAGCGGGACACGATCCCCAGTCTGGCGATCACCAGTCAAGGATGTTACCACTTCGGCCACCACAACCCTTTTACTTTTTAAACCTCCTACACATCAATGAAGTAACTGAAAATAACATTTCGACGATGAAAATAACACTTCGACGGCCCATCCCTTCGATTATCACCAAGGCGCAAGAGAGTCGTGTATGACACTCACATCATCAATCTCTTAAGGCTGCTCATTTCCATTGAAGATGACCTTCTGCTGGAACTCATTAACATCGTCTGTCTTCCGGGGAAGAGAAATGGGTTCATTCGTCTTGGATGATAATGTAAATTCTCTCGGCCTGGATGAATCATTTCTTTCATTTCACCATGTGAAATATCTGCTTTTTTCGGCTCACACCTCGAAAAATTTATTCAGATGAGATTCGAATGATTTTTGGCCTTTTTTTAATTATATATTTTGGAATTTTTGATCGATCTCAGTGCTCAAAAAATATAGCAAAATGAGGTATATGTTATTTACATTGTCGAAATTATGACCACTTCGATACATTTTACATAAACATTTCTACATTTTAAGAGATTTTTTATCGGTCTCAATGCTCCAAAAACTTAAAACAAATACTGTATTCTGTAAATCATTTAAGCTCTTGTTCAATTTATAGACACTTCTATACATTTAATATTTTTTGTCGGTCTCAATGCTAAAAAATAAGCTGTATATCATTTACGTTCTTCTCCAAAATATAACCATTTCTAAACATTTTACATCAAAGTTCAAAACTTCTTAGAAAGGTTTAGAGGATGTGTTTGCTATCTTAAGATAATTCTAATAACGCTAGGTAGTTTAGACCTGTGCCACCAGATTTTATCTTCAAATAGTTTAGAAAACAAAAATATGCTTACGATTTATAATATATTTTTCTAAGATTTAAAATTTGTCTCTCATTTCAAACGTTAAAATTTCATACGCAACAGCATCGACTGACATGAAATGCATTCTACTATACTCAAATTTTTTTAATGAGGCATATTTGCACTGAGGTGCATTTGCACTGACTCACAGAGGTGCCCTTTTAGCTCGGAAAAGTTTCTCATTAGTTGATTGGTTAGAAGTATTTTGTCCAACCAATCAGCTATTAGGAAACTTTTCCGTGCAAAAAGGGCACCCATGTGAGTCAGTGCAAATACACCTCATTAAATAAAAAAAAGTATAGTGACCTAATTTTTCAATACCAAAGTATTTCAAAAGCCTTTACGAAGACAGCCATTGAATCACCTATATTTTATTCTAGCACGAAATAAATCGTCACTAAGGCCCTGCACTTCAGCCCTAAACTAAATGGGTTCCAAGAGCCCTAAATTACTCTTTGGAAGGCATAAATGTCCTGACCTGCAGTTTCTCACTGGGACCCAGAGCGGGGGACTGAATAAACAGAGACATGGGATCCAGGTCATGGGGACCTCCTAATGGCCTCTTCAGGGAACATGGCATCTTGCAGGCAATTTCGCTTCCAGCAGTTACGTGATCCGGGTTTCAAGCCTAAATCTCGCGAATGAGTTTCGCGAGATTTGAAGAAATAAAAAATGAAATGGAATCTATTATCGGAATAATTATTGTTACTGCTAGGGGAAATGATATAATGGTTTTGCATTTTATATCAAATTATACTCGTAAGTGAATTCATATACACATTATATATATATATATATTATATATATATATATATATATATATATATATATATATATATATATATATATATATATATATATATATACATATATATATGTATACATATATATATGTATATATACATATGTATAAATATATATATATATATATATATATATATATATATATATATATATATATATATATATATATATATATATATATATATATATATAAATTATTTATGAATATGAAAATATAAATATATATATGTATATATATATATATATATATATATTATATATATATATATATATATATATATATGTGTGTGTAAATATATATATAATATATATATATATATATATATATATATATATATATATATATATATACATATATATATATATATTTATATATATATATATATATATATATATATATATATATATATATATATATATATATTTATATATATATGTATTTATATATAAATGAATATATACTCTCATTTTGATAAGCTTCCTTGACAAATGGGGGTGAACCTCAATAGAAAAACCCTAACTCTCACAAGAGTATCCATATATATGTATGGCTACTATTTCGTCTACAGATCGGTATTCCCCTTATTTAGGGATTGGTCCTCCCCATATTAATCTACATTTTCTCTTCATTAATTCCTATACCTTCAGCATACCCCTTCTTGCATATTTCTAAATCTCCCTTCGTTTTCACTTATCAAAATGTAATGTTATACACCCTTCCTACATACAAGAACAATGCAATGCACTTTTTCATTTGAATTTTGTCTGTGATGATATTCGGTCCCCTTCCCCATGCTTTCTACATTAGCTGGATGACCAATATTCTCTCTTTTTTCCTTATGGCATCATCACTTTTGTTCATCATATTAATACCTTTTCTTGATGATCTGGTGGGGAAACTCACTATAGTGCATTAGATACTTCATGTTTCTATGATTAATTTCACGAAGTTTAATAAAATATAACATTCACTCGATATGTCATTTCCGACTTGAAGTAAAAAAATGCTTGAATCAGGGATACGTTTTTAAATGTTGATCTATAAAGAGTTGATTTTTTTTAATGAATCTACAGTATAGCCTGTTGTTCTTTCCCTCATTTATCTCTAGGTTTCTGGTCACAAGGACCAATTTTGTTTGAATATATAGTAAAAATATATCAAAATAACTTCTCTTGACTAACATATCATCTAAAAAATGCATGAAAATAGCTGCCCTTGACTCACATCTCTCTCTCTCTCTCTCTCTCTCTCTCTCTCTCTCTCCTCTCTCTCTCTCTCTCTCTCTCTCTCGTTTGAGTAATTTTGTTTGAATATATAGTAAACAATATATCAAAATAGCTTCACTTAACTAACCTCTCTCTCTATCTCTCTCTCTCTCTCTCTCTCTCTCTCTCTCTCTCTCTCGTATGCGTAATTTTGTTTGAATATATAGCAAACAATATATTAAGATAGCTTCACTTAACTAGCATCTCTCTCTCTCTCTCTCTCTCTCTCTCTCTCTCTCTCTCTCTCTCTCTCTCTCTCTCTCTCTCTCTCTCTCTCTCTCTCTCGTTTGCGTAATTTTGTTGTAACATATGGTAAAAAAATTATCAAAATAGCTTCACTTAACTATCATCTCTCTCTCTCTCTCTCTCTCTCTCTCTCTCTCTCTCTCTCTCTCTCTCTCTCTCTCTCTCTCGTTTGCGTAATTTTGTTTGAATATATAGTAAGCAATATATTAAGATAGTTTCACTTAACTAACATCTCTCTCTCTCTCTCTCTCTCTCTCTCTCTCTCTCTCTCTCTCTCTCTCTCTCTCTCTCTCTCTCTCGTTTGCATAATCATGAGTGTGTGATTTAAAATGATTTTTTTTAGACCAATCAACTACCCAGACTGATAATTTCATTAATTTGCCTTCACTTACTAAGTTCAATATAAATCCGTTGATTAGATCAAGCGTTATTTTCACAAATTTTTTTTTTTTTACCTTGCTTAGCAGAGTTCATAATTACTGAAATTTATTCACCCTGGCCCTCTACCATGAGGGAAAAAATATGACATGTTAAGGGCGTTACCTAATTACTCCTTTTTTCATAAAGGTCTATCATTTTCCTTAATAAACTGGTAGTGAATGTTATAAAAGTAATGAGAAGTGAGAAAATAATCTATGCAACATTTGGATTAAAACGCGAAGGGGTTATGCATGATTACCCATTGCATTAAAAAAAATAGGTCAGAGGAAGTAAATAATTACATTGATTTTAATAATGATGATAACATTATTTCACATCAAAGAAATGAGCTCACTAGTTTCGAGGGGAGGTGTGTGACTTAAAGTCTGTGGACAATAGACGCTGCTACCACAGTTTTTATTTATTATTTGATTGCTAGTTATTCTTTTTCCCCCTTTCCCAACATAGTTTTTTTTGTGTGTGTGTGTGTGTGTGTGTGTGTGTGTGTGTGTGTGTGTGTGTGTGGCTCCATTGCGAGCGAAAAGTTTCCATGGTTTCAAAACTTAAGAGTAGGCGCTCGTTTTATAATTGAGTAGTGGTAAATCGTTAAAATCCAGATTGATTCTTTTGGTATTGAATTCTGATAACAGTCGATTTTAAGCGGATCAACAATAGGATTACATTCTAATTGTTTTAGGATTTGTATTGGGTTGAGAGGAAAGTCCTTCAATAGGCAGAGGGGAAAAGGAAAAGCGACCAATCTTTGACTGTGGAGTGGGGAATCGGCTGGGAAGAGTCGACCCCCTAAAATGCAAAAGACTAGGTCAAATAGTACACTAATTTAAGAACGCTTTAGGTGTTAAAGACTAGGTCAAGTAGTACAC
>NC_090751.1:6437014-6442014 GCF_036898095.1 Palaemon carinicauda
GTCCCTAGTAATGGTCTGTAGTTGAAAGCTATAATTTACGGATGGCTGTAATGTTTTTGAAGTAATGTGCACACTTTTTTTAGAATTTCACAGATTATAAGAAATATCCATTTTAATCTTAGGTTGATAAGCTATTCATTGAAATATTTCTGTATATTAATCCTCGATTGCCTTCGCTTTCGTACGTCGACTCCTCTTTTGATTAATCCAACTAAAAACGTCTTTATGTGGTATAAAAATGATAAATCTATCACACCAACGATTATCAATTTCAATCAGAGAGAGAGAGAGAGAGAGAGAGAGAGAGAGAGAGAGAGAGAGAGAGAGAGAGAGAGAGAGAGAGAGAGAGAGAGAGAGAGAGAGAGACAGTTGAGTAATATGATCCTGGCTTTTATTTGCCTGACGTATTTGGATAAATTTAATGTAATCCTTGAACTATGAAGTAGAAAAAAAAAATGTTGAAATTCACCTTTCGGATTCGAAGCTTCGAAATCTGAAAGCGTAAATGGATTTAACGCTTAGCGACGAAAATATTCCCTTTGAACATTCATTTTCATTCATTTCCATTCATATATCTAACGAAGTCAGACATTTACTAGAGATGGAACAGATTTATTCACGTCACAGTACCTAATGTCCATTTCCTGAATGCCATCAATCCTTTTTGCGTATTGCATCATATTCTTTTAAATTCACTGCACTTTATTCTGACTGCGCCAATCATTTTGATAGCCGTATTTCGCCATATTCAACGATAGAATGTAACGTGATAATGAACGTCGTTCATAGGATTCCATTGAACTCGAATAAATCTATGGATGCGTCATCTATAGCGTTAGCGTTCCCTCTGGTTTATTGTTATTTCAAATATATACTGACAGCTCGCAGCTGCAGTAATGCAATATAGAGCGTAAAAAAAAAAAAAAACAACATACGCATCCCTTCCACTCTCTCGCCAATGGTATATCTGTGTCACTCTTTCGAACAGAAATATGTGCCATTAGTTAGAATTATTGTGGGTCCAAATGGACATCCGGCTTTTACGTTTCTTTAAAATATAGAAACACAATTTAATACAGTCGCCATTAGTGACGATAAGGGGTTTTTCCAAAAGCTACGATGCTACTGCGTGTTTGGCGTTTTGTTGACAATGGACCGCCAGACATTCGTGCAATTGCAAACGCGGGATTTTATCGCCATTTGCACGATATTTAGTGTTGGTCTGAACTTTATTTTACATGGAATTTTCGAAGAAATGATGATGAACAAGGTTTTAGATGTAAAATCTTTATTTGATCGAATAACACAAAACATTGTTGGTTAGAAAATTATGATCCTTGTTCGGTTGTGATATCATCAACGTAATGTTACAGTCTCCGTCTGTCTGTCTGTCTGTCTGTCAGTCTGTCTGTCTATCTAATATAATCACCTTGATTTTACAGTCTCTCTCTCTCTCTTTCTCCTCTCTCTCTCTCTCTCTCTCTCTCTCTCTCTCTCTCTCTCTCTAAACGTTCAAATCTACCCAAGAGCAAACAGCGTCTCCCCGGATGGACCAAAAAGTCTTTGAGACATCTAAAATCCTTGCAACTCCTAGTACCACATACTCTCTCTCTCTCTCTCCTCTCTCTCTACTCTCTCTCTCTCTCTCTCTCTCTCTCTCTCTCTCTCTCTCTCTCTCTCTAAACGTTCAAACCAAATTGATCTACCCCAGAAGTCTTTGAGACATCCAAAATCCTTGTAACTCTCTCTCTCTCTCTCTCTCTCTCTCTCTCTCCTCTCTCTCTCTCTCTCTCTCTCTCTCTCTCTCTCCTCTCTCGGGAAACTTTCAGTAGCCTGTCAGGCTATGGAGCAGCGTTCGTATCCCGTATTGGACTAGAGGGATCAGATTGGACCATTCCTGAACATTGATATTGCCTCTGTTCACATAAGCAGCCAATTACGTACCTAGCTTTTGTCCAAATTAGTTAAAAGCACTTAAACACCATATTCTATAAAAATAAAAATTATTCCAGATTACTTTTAAAAAGTTATGTAACTTTATTACCACATTTCGTTTTGGTTTTCAGCCGGGGATAAGAGGGTACAAAATATTCAAGTATACTTTAAAAATATATCCTAATTACCAGATTTTCGTTGTTTTCTTCTTCCTGGGATAAGAGAGGAGACTTTTTTACCGACTCATTGCACTTGGAAGTAGTTAAATATTAGTTAGAAAAAAATATTCATTAAGTACAAAATATTCCAAATTACCTTAAAGAAGTCACGATTCAAATAAGCATAAGCATAATTGGTAACGCCTGGTGTTTGCCAGGTTGGGCGGTTTTGGGGTGAACCTATAGATCTATCTGTTGAGTCATCAGCAGCCATTGCCTGGCCCTCCATGGTCCTAGCTTGGGTGGAGTCATACAACAAGTTTTTCTTACAATTTTCAAGCGGGGAGAGAGAGAGAGAGAGAGAGAGAGAAGAGAGAGAGAGAGAGAGAGAGAGAGAGAGAGAGAGAGAGAGAGAGAGAGAGAGTTGTTTTTACCATATTAAACCTCTTAGTCACCTGAGGATTTACATGGGGCTTGGGCGCTGATCATATGATATATGGCCAGTCTCTAGGGCATTGTCCTGCTTGGTAGGGCAATGTCACTGTCCCTTTCCTCTGCCATTCGTGAGCGACCTTTAAACCTTTAACGTTAGGATGTTCATCTCGTGTACCGGCATTTTCCAAAACTCCACTGACAAGTAAAAGGGAAATAATAAAGCAAAATTACACAGACAAAAGATTTATGGCCTTCCAACCCTGAGTTGATGGTATGTTAGTGTCGCCCATTCGGAAGCATCAAAGAGAAATATTGTAGGTCCATAAGGATCGAGACCTTTTTTTTATTTTAGTCATTAAAGTTCCGAAGCATGTTGGGAACATCAAACGCTTCAAGCGTCGAGCATGTTTTATGCTTCGTCGAGCGAGGTGTGGTTTGCCTATTCTAAAGCAAAAGAAAAAAAAGAAAGGGAAAAAAAGAACAAAAACAAATTCAAAATCTCCTACATTTTATAAGATAATACAACCACAAAAAAGAGAAAAAAAAAGAACAAAAATAAATTCAAAATCCACATTTTACAAGATAATACAACCACAATAAAAGAAAAAAAAATAAAAGAAAAATCTCCTACATTTTACAAGATAATACAGCCAAAATAAAAGAAAAATAAATTCAAAATCTACATTTTACAAGAAAATACAACCACAATAAAAGAAAAAACGAACAAAAATAATTTCAAAATATCCAACATTTTACAAGATAATACAACCTCAAAAAAAAGAAAAAAAGGAACAAAAATAAATTCAAAATCTCCTACATTCTCCAAAATAATACAACCACAAAAAAAAAAAAAATTAAAAAAAATTATACTAATAGTGTCCAAAATTTATATAAGCGAGTCTTATTTTTGGCGAAAAAAAGTTTATATCCTTTTAATATCTGTGTATTTATTTTCGTAATACAATCACAAAATAAATTGATACCATACTTTCTGACATAAGTTTCTTTAAGCGAGGTCTAATTTTAGCGAAAAAAAGTTTACATCCTTGTAACATCTCTGTATTTATTTTCGTAAAAAAAAAAAAAAAAAAAAAAAAAAAAAAAAAGCCATACCTTCTGTTAACGATTTCTTTAGACGAGTTAAAAGTTTATATCTTCCTAATATCTCTGTATACATTTTCGTAATACAGTAAAAAAGAAATTAATAATATACCTTCTGTCAAAACATTTCCTTAAACGAGTATATATTGTTTTAACGAAAAGAAGGTTAATATCCTTTTAACATTTCTGTATTTATTTTCATAGAGTTAAAATGATACTAATGATGTGCAGGAATCTGTTTCTTTTTAGTATTTTTTCCTGTATATCAGAAAATACTATTGAAAGTTTTCGGTTCTGATAAAACTTCAATGAATCATATACTCATATAATTATAGTATTTTAGGGACTACGTACCCATTAAAAGTTTAAAGGTCGGACATGAATGGCACGGGCAAGGAACAGTGACATTGCCCTATCGAGCAGGACAATGCCCTAGAGACTGACAACATATAGTTACGATCATAACCCAAGCCCCCTCCCCACCCAAGCTAGGACCAAGGAGGGCCAGGCAATGGCTGCTAATAACTCAGCAGATAGAAATATAGGCTCCCCCTAAACCCCACCCCATCCTTAGCTCACAAGGATGGTGAGGTTGCAGCGACCAAAGAAACTAACGAGTTTGAGCGGGACTTGAACCCAAGTCTGGCCTTTACCAGTCAGGGACGTTACCACATCGGCCAACAAAGCCCTATGATAATTAAAAAAAGATAAATACAACACGAAATAGAACCATCATATTTATAGATATAAGTCTTAGGTTTTAGAAGTTTGATGTAAACCACATCATATATAATTGAAGAAAATCGAAAAACGAGAAAAATAGAGAATATGCATTACTAATTTTCAGTTTCTTTACATATTATTCAAGATTTCTCTCGTATGAATTCTAAAACTTTATTTGATAATCAAAGTTTTTAAAGTTTATACAAACGTTCAGCTGGGCTCCACATAGCACTAGAAGAGTTGGAAGACCCAGACCTACATGGCTGAGGACTATGAAGCGCGAAGTTGGAGATGATGAGTGGAGAAGTATTGAATTAAAAGCTCAAGATAGAGACGACTGGCGAAATCTAACCGAAATCTAATCTAACGAGGCGTAGGAGGAGATGATGATAGTTTATATATGAAAGAATTATTTCAATGTTGTTACTGTTCCTAGAATAATTCATTTTATTTGTTCATCGCGTCTCTTGTAGTTTATTTCCTTAATTCCTTTGCTCACTGGTCTATTTCACTCTGTTGGAGTCCTTAGGCTTGTAGCATCCTGCTTTTCTACTAGGGTGTAAGATTAGCAAATAATAATATTGATGATAATAATAATAATAATAATAATAATAATAATAATAATAATAATAATAATCCTAATCGTAA
>NC_090751.1:6444514-6449514 GCF_036898095.1 Palaemon carinicauda
GATTTATGAAGGTACTGAAAGCAGAATAACAGTCGCTTGAATTTTTAAATCATAATGGAAGGAATAATAATGAAAGAGACGAACAGATTGATACCTTATTCATTTCGAGCATAAACATGGTCGGGAAGATCATTCCACAACTTGGTCACAGCTTATTGATAAACCTGTAAATGATCAATGCATTAAAACTTATATGACATTCAAGGTTTAAAAAATTAACTTTTCAACAGAAGTCCACCGGTACTCCATAACAACTCTCTTACAGATTTCCATTCCAAGCAATAAAAGAAAGTATTAAACAGATTTATGAAGGTACTGGAAGCAGAACGACACAGTCGCTTGAATTCTGAAATCATAATGGAAGGAATAATAATGAAAGAGACGAATAGATTGATACCTTATTCATTTCGAGCCTAAACATTGGTCGGTTCGCGCAATGTAGCAGCCGGACGTTTATTGAAATTTAGGGAGTACCAAAATTCAAAAGTTTCTTTAATGCCGAGTATTACAATGGCCTTTACATTACTTACTCGAATTAACTGTCCTCATAATTCTCCGAAATGCCTCGCTATTAAAATGAATATTACTGTATAAGTCTCCTGGGTAATTGCATACTAATCTGCGCTTTCATTGATTTGATGAAGTGGAAATGGTCCCTTGCGATAAAGTTTTAGTTTCAAATGTGTAAAATCTTGCGGAATAAATATTAAGACTTGTATGAATTGATTTATTTCGACGCCTGTGAAGTATTTTCAGTGCATACGACATGTATTTTGACTTTTATTATTATTATTATTATTATTATTATTATTATTATTATTATTATTATTATTATTATTATTATTATTATTATTCAAGCTAAAACTCTATTTGGAAAAGCAGGATGCTTTAAGTCCAAGGGTTTCAACAGGAGAAAATAGCCCAGTAAAGAAAGGATATAAAAAAATAAATAAACTAAATAATGTTTTTATATTGACCAGGCTGACATGAGTCTTTTTATAGTTTATATATGACATATTTGTTTTTGACGTTGTTAATAGTTTGTATAGGACATATCTGTTTTGACGCTGTTACTGTTTTTAGAATGATATATTGTTAATTTATTCTCATCATTTATTCATTTCCTTATTTCCTTTCCTCACTGGGCTATTTTTCCCTATTGGAGCCCTTGGGCTTATAGCATCTTGCTTTTCCAACTAGGGTTGTAGCTTGGCTAGTAATAATAATAATAATAATAATAACAATAATAATAATAATAATAACAACAATAATAATAATAATAATAATAATAATAATAATAATAATAATAATAATAATAATAATAATAATAATAATAATAATAATAATAATAGAAATATTGAACAATAAGTGTAAAATATCTTAAAAACTGATTTATCATTGTGGAAAATAACCGATTTTTATTAAAATGAATCTTAAAATGAAGTTAAAAGCTGCTTTGTAGCTAACTTACGCTTAAAGTTTCTTCGAACATTTCGTCCTTCATGTGATATATATTGCTTAATGACCCTGTTATGCATTACGGAGACTTCCACACCATTAATCAAAGGTACACATTTGAATCTGTCGTGAACAATTTATGATATCAGGCAATGTTACTCTGACATTGATTTTTTTTTTTCTTTTTTTTTTTTTAGTAGAGCTCAACCTCAGCAATTACAGTCTGTATTCGATATAGTCACGCAGTTACTGCATTAAGGTCAAAGGTCAGCAATACATTCAGTTATGATACTGTATATGATAGTGTTAAACATTGTATTCATGCTCGTTTCTCCAAATTTATAATATAATTTTTTGTGCGAACTATCTTTATTTTTAATACACTTTAATATACCTGCATGTGGAGAGTATAATGCTTTTTATGTTTCTTCATTTTCTTATGAATTTATATCACTTATACTTTAGAGAATTTTAGATCGATAAGAAACTAAATGATAATGATAAAAACAACAACAACAACAACAACAACAACAACAACAACAATAATATTATTAATAATAATAATAATAATAATAATAACAATAATAATAACAATAACAACAACAACAACAACAACAACAACAACAACAATAATAATAATAATAATAATAATAATAACAATAATAATGACAATAATGATAATAGTAATACTACTACTACTACTACTACTACTACTACTACTAATAATAATAATAATAATAATAATAATAATAGTGACAGATAAATTATACCCAACATCGATACTTCCAAAGCATAAATTCTTATGACTTTAATACTTATAGAGCCCGCTGGCAATTTTGTATATTCGTTCCACTGATAAAAAAAACTCCTTCCCGAAATAACTTTTAACTTGGATTAAAAGGAACATATCCCACTTAAGGATTAAGGATTTTCTCTGGAAAACGTATCCTAAAATATTAGAGAATTAGAGACCATGGAAGTTAGGAATTCATTCATAGGTTCATCGTTCATACACCAAATGAAAAAGTTCTGTTAATTTAAAAATGTTGCATTATCGAGGTTTTCTTTAATTCACGTATATTCAGTATTTATTGCTTCAAGTGTAGTTCATTTATTTTTTTATTTTCTTTTTTCGCCGGTTTATTTTCCCTTGTTGGAGTCTTTGGGTTTGTAACATCTTGCTTTTCTAGCTTGTGTTCTAGATTAGCTAATAATAATAATAATAATAATAATAATAATAATAATAACTAGAGGGGGCACTCAGTAGAGCGAAGACCTCCGCCGCGGCAGCTTATTTCTAGACCATTTGCTCGACCTTGACCTTGACCTTAACATGTATTAATTGGCGTGGATTTTCATACACTCAAATGTGAACCAAGTTTGAAGTCTGTGACGACGATGTCCAAACGTATGGCTGATTACGTGAATTGGACATTTTGCTCAAACGTGATCTTGACCATCGACCTTGACCTTCCAAAATTTAATCATTTCCAGCTTTTTACATAACAGTTAATCCCTGCAAGTTTCATTACTCTACGATTAAAATTGTGGCCAGGAAGCTGTTCACAACTAACACACACATAAACACAAACATACAAACAAACAAACAAACAGGGGGTAAAACCTAACATCCTTCCAATTTCGTTGGCAAAGGTAATATTAACTTATAGCAAAAACTATCAACAATCAATTGTTTCCATATCCCTCCAATTAACTAAAAAACTTAAAAGGTAGTAAAATGCTTCAACAAAATTGCTTTTCATAAACATTGCTCACTTTGTATTGAATAACAAAAGCGAATATCAACCTTGTAGCCAAAAATAACAGCAATCAATTATATTTTCACATCTCTCCATTAAATAAAAAAACAATTTAAAGCTAGTAAATTGCTTCAAGATAATTGTTTTTCATAGACATTGCGCATTTTTCTTAAATGATAAAAACATTGTTTTTCATAAACATTTCGTTTTTTCCTGAATGATAACAACTTAGTTTTTCATAAACATTTCGTTTATTCTTAAATGATAAAAACTTTGTTTTTCCTAAACATTTCTTTACATGATAAAAAGTTCGTTTTTCATAAACATTTCGTTTTTTCTTAAGCGACAAAACCTTCCTTTTTTCATAAACATTTCATTTTTTCTTAAATGATAAAATCCTCGTTTTTCAAAAAACATTTCGTTTTTCTTAATTGATAAAAACCTCGTTTTTCATAAACATTTCGTTTTTTCTTAAATGATAATAACATAATTTTTCATGAACATTTCGTTCTTTATTAAATGACAAAAACTAAATTTTTCATAAACATTTCGTTTTTCCTTCAATGATAAAAATTCGTTGAGTGAAAATAAGAGAAACTGCGAGTTGGCAAGATTCCCGTTTTCATGGGATACTCGATGTCTTCATTTTCTTGAAGCATCTTTTAAATCTTATGGGAGTTTCGTGACGGGCAAGTTCGAAGCTGAATTTTTCGTGAGAACGACCTCTCCGCTCGTGACCCAAGGGACGAAAGGAAGTCTATCCCAATATTTCCTTCTTGTTTTATTTACAGTAACCTACAAGAAAACCGGATAAAGTTTGGACTGTATCAGAAATGTTGGATTTTTTCCTGATCTTTTCTAAATAAATTGATAATTGTGTTTATATATTTTTCTAACTTTGGAATTTTCCTGATTATTTCAAAATAAATTGAAAATTGTGTTTATATAATTCTTTAACTTTGGATTTTTTCTTGATCTTTTTCTAAATAAATTGATAATTGTGTATATATATTTTTTAACTATGGATTTTTTCTTGATCTTTTTCTAAATAATTGATAATTGTGTTTATATATTTTTTTAACTTTGGATTTTTTCTTGATCCTTTCTAAATTGATAATTGTGTTTATATAATTTTTTAACTTTGGATTTTTTCTTGATCCTTTCTAAATTGATAATTGTGTTTATATATTTTTTTAACTTTGGATTTTTTTTTTATCCTTTCTAAATTGATAATTGTGTTTATATAATTTTTAACCTTTTTACAGACTGGTGTAGTTATCTTGTTTCATTTACAGTAACCTACAAGGAAACCGGATAAAGTTTGGATGGTATCAGAAATGTTGGAATCTTAGCTGGGTTGTTCCAAGCCGTTAGTTTCTTGATAATTATGCATATATAATTTTTCTTAACCTTTTCAAAGGTCTTATATTAAAAAAGACTGGTGTTGTTATCTTGCTTTATTTACAGTAACCAACAATGAAACTGGATAAAGTTGGGACCGTATCAGAAATGTTGGAATTTTTCCTGATCTTTTCTATACCATTTGTCTCTTGATGATTCTGTTTATATGATTTTTTTACTCTTTTAAAGTTCTTATATTAAGGAAGACTGATGTAGTTATCTTGATAATTGTGTTTATATGATTTTTTAACCTTTTTTAAAGGTCATATATTAAAGACGACTGATGTAGTTTTGATAATTGTGTTTATATAATTTTTTAACTTTTTAAAGGTCTTATATTAAAGAAGACTGGTGTTGTTATCTTGTGTTAATTACAGAAAC
>NC_090751.1:6457014-6459514 GCF_036898095.1 Palaemon carinicauda
TTTTTGTTCAGCATCTTAAAAGTTTTCATTTTGTAATAACACAGGCAAGATTGGTATGCAACAGCAACATACAATATTGTATTTTTCCTACATATATCTTTTATTTTGTGCAGCATCTTAAAAATTTGGCATTTTGTGATAACACAGGCAAGATCGGTATACAAGAACAACATATTGTATTTTGCCTTCATATACTGTATATTTTAGATTTGTGCAGCATCTTAAAAATTTGCATTTTGTAATAACACAGGTAGGATTGGTATACTACAAGAATATATTGTATTTTGCCTACATACAACTTCTATTTTTTGTAAAGCATCTTAAAAGATTGTATTTTGCAATAACACAGGGGATTGGTATATAGCATCAACATATTGTACTTGCCTGCATATGTATTGTATATTTGTACAGCATCTTAAAAGTTTGCATTTTGTAATAACATAGGTAAGATTGTTATACAACATATTGTATTTTGCCTGCATAGATATTTTATTTTTGTACACCACCTGAAAAGTTCGCATTTTGTAAGAACACATGCAACTAAGAGGTACAAATAACAACTTTTTTCTGTAAAATACCTTAAAATTTTGCCTTTTTTAAGAGTAAAGGCGAGTTGGAGGTCCAACAAATGCCCTTTACGACAGAAATCCAAAAGGCAAACAGTAAAGGGGCTGGATCAAGAATGAAGAGAGTCCAATCCTCTTCTCATCCTAAAATATTGAAGACTGAAGTGAAATATTCAGACGGAGGACAGGGAAATATATTTTTTCTTATTTGGATGTCGGCCTAATTAAAATTTCAGATATTAAATAATAATATTCATAGACCACATGAATGCATTATTGCGGAAAAGGGGACCGCAGTAGAGGTGAGCGATTCTATAAGGTAAAGTAAAGGTTGTGGTGGCCTATTGTAAACGTCCCTGGAGTTGATCTGCAAGATTGGGATTCGAGTCCTGCGTCATCAGTAGCCATTGCCTGAATCTCCCTGGTCCTAGCTTGGGTAGGGAGGGGGCTTGTGAACTGATCATAAATATACATGGTCAGTCTGTAGAGAATTGTCCCGCCAGATAGGGCATTAAAACTATCCATTGCCTGTGCTACTCATGAGTGGCCTTTAAACCTTTAAATCTATTAGCTTCATATAATAACGGAGACTATAGTGACCGAACTGGCCATAAAAACCCACTAAAAAAAATAGAAATATGATATTGGTCTGGAAAAATCTTAATGGTAAAAAACAAAAACAAAAATGTAGTAATAATACTGGAATGATACACGAGAAAATGATCAAAGTACAGTATAAATACGTGACCTGTAGAGATTACACTAAGAATATACACGGAATTTCAAATTCTGTTACATAAAGGTAAATGTGTCTGCTTTCAGTTCCAGTTTCATCAGAGTAGATGCTCACCAGAACGTCAGCCTGGCAGGCCCAAACCCTACTGTGGTGCCTAACCACAGCAGTGGCTTCCCCAGTAAACAGCTTGAAGTCACGGTCCCGTGCTGGGATCGATCTGCTGCCATGTGGATGCTAGGTGAATACGTTATCACTGTACTAGCCAGGAGGCTAGTACAGCATACGGAGTTGCTGTAAAAGCAAGAGCCTGTGCCTTTCATGAGGTAAGGTATATTTAAAATCAACCAACCTTGATTTGTAGGAGGCTGGTGCTATTCAGTAGACCATTTCAGAACAGTTTTTTTCTAAAATAAAATCTGCCATGTATGTGGAGAGGAATTTCGTAGGCAATGAGCAAAATCGAATAAATATGGTAGAATTTAAGACATAAATGTCTAGAGGGGCACTCAGTAGAGAGCATGCCTTTGCGACGCCCAAAAGTCTTAATTTGCTCTTAACTCCACTGAGTACATGTGCTTCGATATTTTTTCTTCACATTTAAATGGAGTTGATATTGCGTCAAACCCTATATATCCAACAGGTTTAATTGGAATTGGTTCAGCAGTTTTTGCGTAATGTTCTTAAAAAAAAAAAAATAAATAAATAAATAAAAAAAAAATAAATTGACATTGCGATTTTCTTTAAAGTGCTGGTATGTACTTGGACTTTGATGTACTTTATACCAAATGTTACAGATTCATCCTTGGGTTATACCCAACATAACTACAAAATTTGGTCAAAATCGGTAAAGTAGCTTTTGTGTAAAGTTGCTCACAAACAAAAAGACAGGGGGTGAAAACATTTTGGCGAAGGCAATGATAAATAAAGGCAAGTACTGTTGTTGTCATTTTTTTATCATAACTCCAATAGTATTAATAGTAATAGGCATAAGTCGTATTATAATCCCAAAAGCACAAATCGTCCTCATTCCTAAATGCAATTTCATCTCGAATGTCCTTCCAGTCGACCGGATGTAAAGCGAGCTGTCATATTCTGAGGCCAAGGAGCCTGTGATTATGATATCTGAAGGAAGATATAAGCCATTCAGCTGCTGAGAGAGAGAGAGAGAGAGAGAGAGAGAGAGAGAGAGAGAGAGAGA
>NC_090751.1:6462014-6464514 GCF_036898095.1 Palaemon carinicauda
CCACAAATTGAATCGTAGAGTAATGAAACTTACTGGGATTAACCCTTGTGTAAAAAGCTGGATATGATTGAATTTTGGAAGATAAAGGTCAAAGGTCAAGGCTCAAGCAAAATGTCCAATTTACGTAATCAGCCATAAGTTTGGACATCGGTGTCACGGAGACTTTCTAACTTAGTCCATATTTGAGCGCATGGAAATCCACGCCAATTAATACATGCTAAGGTCAAAGGTCAAGGTCAGGGTCGAGCAAAAGGGGGAGGAATAAGCTGCCACGGCGGAGATCTGCCCTCTACTGGGTGCCTCTAGTTTTTTTTTATATTATATTAGATCTTTCGAATTTGAATAAATTTTATTATTATAGTAATTTATTTTCCTGAAAGTATCGTTTTTTCCGGTTTTATTAATTTTTATGATCATTCGAATTCGAATAAATTTCATTATTAAAGTATTTATTTTCCTGGAAGTTAAGCGTTCTCCCTATTTATCTATTTTTTTTGATGATATTTTAAATTTGAATAAAAATTTATAAGTGAATGCTTTATCCTACTGACCTTTCAAGTAAAAGATCGTCCTGTGGGAAAGATTATTACATTTAATCCTGTTAAAGAAATCCATTACAGCTACATTACAAAATAATTAAAAATCCATTTAGTCTTTAGATATTTCATATGACGTTTGGTTCGTTTAATCTCTACCTGCTTTTTGAAAATTGAATCATATGGAATCGGCTTTGATGATAAGAAACATTTAATTTTATATTTGAGTATCATGATGGATAACTTAGATTTTTTTTTTCTACCCGAGATTAAGGTTTCCATTTATGGTCCAAGGTTATGTAGTAAGGCGACCGATTAGATGGCCAACCTTTAAATACTTATATTAACCTTGGGTCATATATATATATATATATATATATATATATATATATATATATATACAGTATATATAAATTATATATGTATATATGTATATACATACATATATATATATATATATATATATATATATATATATATATATATTGTATAAATGTATCTCATGAAATATAGGAATACATAACGTATGTGTATCTCTAATATTGAAAGCCAAATTAATAACAACCTATTAGAAATACTTAGAAATCCTCCAAGGGTCCTTTAAATCCTTTGTAGGATGCGTCTTCATACCCGATAATGAAATATACTAATATTTCCAAACTTTCTAACATTCTTGGTGTCACATCGATTTTCAATATTTTTGGTTATTTACATATAATTAAACACAGTGTAAAAAAAAAAAAAGTTTCTCAGTCGTATTTCAGTAAATACAGGCGACCGTAATTTTTTACCCTATTTTGTTACTATCTTTTACGGACTGGTGCCTGATGACTCAGCTGATAGACCTATAGGATCCCGCAAACCACCAACCTTAGCGCACAAGAATGGTGAGGTTACAGCCACCAAAGGATATAACGAGTTTGAGCGGGACTCGAAACCCAGTCTGGTGACCACCAGTCAGGTACGTTATTACATAGACCACATAATGTAATTTAACGTGCTGCTAAAGCAAAACAACATGAGATATTATTTAACTTTGGACAATAAATCTACAATTCCCCCCCCCCCCCGCCCTGCCTTGGACCATATAACTAAAGAGTAAAATAATAAATCCTCACTTATTTTATGACCACTCCAAAATATATTAAAAATTGACAAGTTGCGTAAGGTCATTAGCAGACTCTAAGCAGATTACAGCTGACTGTACTGTTCCATAATGTGTTAAAAGTGTGACGGGATTTTTCATTCCTAGGTAGAGAGTACTTTTATATTCTGAATTTAATTAAAATTTCAAATTAAGTCTTATGGAAAACTATTTTCAGCTCCAACATTATAATCATGTCAATTGATATTCATTAACTGAAGAAAAAAATCATCGTAATATTTTCCATTATAATTTTTTGATTATGAAAGCCTTTCCCGATATACAATTAAATGAGATCAAAGTGATATTTTAATTACAGCTTTCGCACCAGAGCTTAGACGCACGTCCCCTCCACGAGGACCATGTACAGTCGGATACAAGAAGACCTGGCACACCTAGCTCTGAGGATATGTAACCCTGTCAAACACTTACTGCATGGAGAGTTCTTGTGTTTAGCCCCGCCCATCACCTCTGTCATCTATCTCTACACCAAGGTCAATAGAATTTTACAGGTCAACCCACGCGCAGATTCGCTTGGATAGCCGTTATCAATGTGACGTCACTAGTCATACCTTGTACATCAAATGAAGGAGGTTCAGAGCAAGGCCGTGAGAGAGATGGATGTCTGACCTTCTGGGTCATTCATTAAAGACTGACCATAGGTTCAGCTTAGGACCCTCTTTTGAACCCATTGACGCCATGGGTGCACATACTACAAAAATTTCAAGCGGCCGTGGGTTGACCTGTTAAAATTCTATTGGCCTTGCTCTACACTATCTGTCTGGTTACTCATCACGCAGCAGCGAGGTGTGCCAGGAAT
>NC_090751.1:6479514-6488402 GCF_036898095.1 Palaemon carinicauda
GGGAAAATAAATGCTTATGCATATATAAATATATACATCAACTATGTCTGTATGTCTGTATGTCTGTCTGTATGTATGTATGTATGTATGTATGTATATATATATATATATATATATATATATATATATATATATATATATATATATATATATATGCACACATATTATATTATATAAACGAAGATATGTTGATATATGAATGAAAAATAATATTATTCCACCACATTACTTTCCAATATAGAATAGATTTTTTAAATTTATCCGTATATACATATATATATTTATATATATATATATATATATATATATATATATATATATATATATATATATATATATATATATATATATATATACATACATACATACATACATACATACATACATACATATATATATATTCCATTCTGAAGTAATTTTTTTGTCAACACAATCTTAATGAATTGGTGAAAGCTGATCAAGTAATAAAAAGGTATAAAAAATACAACGTATCCGTAGGTAATAACCTAAATAACCTTTTCTACTTTCAAAGTTAATTACAAGGTACTGAAACCTGAATGTAAAATTGAGCAAAAGAAGGTGATTTCGGTTGTATATTAAGCTTTGTGATTAAAAATGACAACGGTACTACTAACTAACTTCTTTGAAACTCACAGTAAACAAACATATGTAATCAATTTAATTCTAGCTTGAATGATAACAAACAAATCCATAAATAAAAACAACAGGTTAATGTTCAACAAGCTAAGGAATCTGGTGATTAATAACGAGACGACATTTCCTTCAGTAATGAACCACAGTAGAAATTCTGGTTAATTATCTACCTTCTCATAATCCGGCTCAAGGGACAATTCCTGTAGAAACGGACCCAACTATGAATTCCTAATTGCTTGAAAGATTAATGAGGACCAGTCTTCAGAGAGCATGCTTATGAATAAACACTGAATAGATAACTATGATTACTACTCATCTTAGGGTCTGTTTGGGTCCTTTATGTTGGTATAGTTAAACGTAACTCTACTGAAATGATCCAAGTTTATATTCTAAATCGAAGAGGACAAATTTAATTGTATCTATGAGAGAAACATATACATGCATTATTATTATTATTATTATTATTATTATTATTATTATTATTATTATTACTTGCTAAGCTACAACCCTAGTTGGAAAAGCAGGATGCTATAAGCTCAGGGGCCCCAACAGGGATAATAGCCCAGTGAGGAAAGGAAACAAGGAAAAATAAAATATTTTAAGAACAAAAACATATGGCTGAATATCTGTGAAAAATTAAACCAAAGTCTATCAAGATAGATTTAATCTTATTTAGCTGTCCTACAGATAGTGTTATTACGAAGTATTATCCTAACCTGGTAAAACGTTTTCTCAGCCTTTATTAAACTAGAAAAGCTGAATGAATATGAAATCTAATTGGACAGGAGGAGGAGAAATACTTCTTTTTTTCTGGAAGCCTTCACTCACCGCTGCAAAGACGTGACTGAATTAAAAAAAAAAACCGCTAAACAAATGGAAAAAAAAATCGAAGAAATTAGAGACTCTAACAGTGCATACTGTACACATTAATGCAATCATACAATTTAGCCATTTGAAATTTGATAGGCTGCTGGATTAATGATTATTAAATCTAAGGAAGTTAAAGAAAATGCTCTTAAATCTACTCTATAGAAGTATATCAAGGAAGGTCTCATAGGTGGGATAAATACATTTGCATAAAATCCCATGATCCCCATTTTCAGACCCAAGTTTAAATTTGACTGGATTCATGACTGGTTCTAGTTAGGCTAGAACCACAACTGGATCTAGTTAGACTGGATCCAGAACCAGATCTGGTTAGACTGAATCCATAACTGAATCCAGTTAGACTGGATTTACATTTGGATATGGTTAGATCAGATCTACAGCTCTATCTGATTATATTCGACCCAAATCTGGATCCACTTAGACTGATCCCACAATAGAATCCGGGTGGAATTGCCCCAAAACTGGACAGAGTCATATTGTTCCTAAAACTGAATTTGGCGAGAGCTAACCCATAACTGGATACTGTTATACTGGATCTAGAACTGAATCCAGTTTGACTGTACCCATAACTAGATATAGTCACATGATCCACGACTGAACCCACAGATGGATCTGGTTACACTGGATCCAAAACTGAAATCACTTAGGCTGGACACATAATTGGATCTGGATTCATATTTACATATATCTACATTGTTGAAAATTTGCATTAAAAAAACGGTAATTTCCTGATATTTATTCCAGGAATATTACCGTTTTAAAAACAGATATATTGACTTAAATGAGTAGTATTACGGTCACCAACCCGCAAAATATGATAACAAAGAAGGGTAAAATTACGGTCGCCTGTATTTTATTGAAATACGGCCGAGAACAGTATATTTTTTACGGAGAATTTTCGATTAAAATTATGTTTTTTTTTTTTTTAAATGTAATGTTATTAATTACCAGGATCCACATGCAATATATTATGTTAGGAGATTACATGTTTAGTGTTAACTTTGGTTGCCAGATTCGGAAAGAATCAACATCAAAAGCTAAATTTACAATTTTGATGCATTTGATTGAAAGGGTTAATGCTGACATGAGTCTTCTTATAGTTTATATATGACATGTGTGTTTTTGACGTTATTAATAGTTTATATAGGACATATCTGTTTTGACATTGTTACTGTTTTGAATGATTTATTGTTAACTTGTTCTCATCATTTATTTATTTCCTTATTTCCTTTCCTCACTGGGCTATTTTTCCCTATTGGAGGCCTTGGGCTTATAGCATCTTGCTTTTCCAACTAGGGTTGTAGCTTGGCTAATAATAATAATAATAATAATAATAATAATAATAATAATAATGATAATAATAATAATAATAATAATAATAATAATAATATGAAACTAGTCCCGAGTCCGAAACAATATCCAGATTCATCATACTTAAAGATTCATGGATTCTATGAAAAGATTCTTAGAGTTCTCTTGCTTGAGGGTACACTCGGGCACACTATTCTATTTAATTTCTCTTCCTCTTGTTTTGTTGAAGTTTTTATAGTTTGTTTAGGAGATATGTATTTTAATGTTATTAGTGTTCTTAAAATATTTCAATTTTCCTTGTTTCATTTCTTCAATGGGCTATTTTCCCTGTTGGGGCCCCCGGGCTTATAGCATCCTGCTTTTCCAACTAGGGTTGTAGCTTAGCAAGTAATAATAATAATAATAATAATAATAACAATAATAATAATAATAATAATAATCTGCAAGCGGACCGAGATTCATGCAAAAAGAATGACATAAATCTATATATATATATATATATATATATATATATATATATATATATATATATATATATATATATATATATATATATATGAATATATATATATATATATATATATATATATATATATATATATATATGAATATATATATATATATATATATATATATATATATATATATATATATATATATATATATATATTCATATATATCTTGTGGACATTCCGCCTGGGATCCCCTTTTTAATATATATCAGATATCGAACGCTAGTGTGGAACACAAAGTAATTTATTATTTGGCAACGATCTTTGTAACAATAAGGTTGATGATTGGTCTGATAATTTTTTCATATACAAGTTAATGACTGTTTTGGATATTAATACTGTATTCAACTGGTCCTGATGGAAATACTGAATAGACCATTTGCCTGATTACAGGTATTATTTCATTGCTATATACAGTCATATTAAAAAAAAATATATTAAAAAAAATATATATAATCAAAATTATGCTTAATGCAATGCGATTTCTTCTCAACTTCTATATTGGTTATACAATGATTTTATTAAACTATTCATCAAATTCTGCTAAGTACAATCTTGAATAAAGTAATTTGTTTAATCTATCATTTTCTAGAAAGTATAATTAATAGGCAGATAAAAATTCCTTTCTATTATTTTCTTGAAAGTATAATTGATAGCCAGAGAAAAATTCCTTTCCATCATTTTCTTGGAAGTATATTTAATAGCCAAACAAAAATTCCTTTCTATAATTTTCTTGAAAGTATAATTGATAGCCAGACAAAAATTCCTTTCTATCATTTTCTTGAAAGTATAATTGATAGCCATATAAAAATTCTTTACTATCATTTTCTTAAAAGTATAATTGATAACCAGACAAAACTTCCTTTTTATCATTTTTTTGAAAATATAATTGACAGCCAAACAAAAATTCCTTTCTATAATTTTCTTGAAAGTATAACTGATAGCCAGAAAAAAATTCCTCTCTATCATTTTCTTGAAAGTATAATTGATAGCCAGACAAAAATTCCTTTCTATCATTTTCTTGAAAGTATAATTGATAGCAAAAATTCCTTTTTATCATTTTCTGTAAAGTATAATTGATAGCTCGACAAAAATTGTTTTCTATCATTTCCTTTATAGCATAATTGATAGCCTGCCATGAATTCCAATCTATCATTTTCTTGAAAGTATAATTGATAGCAAGAAAAAAATTTCCTTTCTATCATTTTCTTGTAAACAAAATTCATAGCCAGAGAAAAATTTATTTCTATCATTTTCTCGAAAGTATAATTGATAGCCAGACAAAAATCCTTTTTATCATTTTCTTGAAAATATAATTGATAGCCAGAAAAAAATTCCTTTTTATCATTTTCTTGTTAGTATAATTTATAGCCAGAAAAAAATTCCTTTCTATCATTTTCTTGAAAGTATAATTGATAGCCTGACAATAATTCCTCTCTATCATTTTCTTGTAAGTATGATTGATAGCCAAAAAAAAATTCCTTTTTATCATTTTCTTGTTAGTATAATTTATAGCCAGAAAAAAAAATCCTTTCTATCATTTTCTTGAAAGTATAATTGATAGCCTGACAATAATTCCTCTCTATCATTTTCTTGTAAGTATGATTGATAGCCAAAAAAAATTCCTTTTTATCATTTTCTTGTTAGTATAATTTATAGCCAGAAAAAAATTCCTTTCTATCATTTTCTTGAAAGTATAATTGATAGCCTGACAATAATTCCTCTCTATCATTTTCTTGTAAGTATGATTGATAGCCAAAAAAAATTCCTTTTTATCATTTTCTTGTTAGTATAATTTATAGCCAGAAAAAAATTCCTTTCTATCATTTTCTTGAAAGTATAATTGATAGCCTGACAATAATTCCTCTCTATCATTTTCTTGTAAGTATGATTGATAGCCAAAAAAATTCCTTTTTATCATTTTCTTGAAAGTATAATTGATAGCCAGACAAAAATTCCTTCCTATCATTTTCTTGAGAGTATGATTGATAGCCAGACAAAAATTCCTTTCTATCAATTTCTTGAAAGTATTATTAATAGCCAGACATACGTTCTAATCTATCATTTCTTGAAAGTATAATTGATAGCCGTACAAAAATTAATTTCTATAATTTTTATGAAAGTATGATTGATAGCCAGACAAAAATTCCCTTCTATTATTTTCTTGAAAGAATAATTGATAGCCTGACAATAATTCCTTTCTATCATTTTTTTGTGAGTATAATTGATAGCCAAAAAATTTCCTTTCTATCATTTTCTTGAAAGTATTATTAATAGTAAGACAAAAATTCCTTTCTATCAATTTTTTGAAAGTATAATTAATAGCAAGACAAAAATTCCTTTCTATCAATTTCTTGAAAGTATTATTAATAGCCAGACATAAATTCCTTTCTATCAATTTCTTGAAAGCATAATTGATAGCCTGATAAATATCCCTTTCTATCATTTTCTTGAAAGTACAATTGATAGCCCGACAAAAATTCCTTTCTATCATTTTCTTGTAAGTATAATTTATAGTCAGACAAAAATTCCTTTCTTTCAATTTCTTGAAAGTATTATTGGTAGCCAGAGAAAAATTCCTTTCTATCATTTTCTTGAAAGTATAACTGATAGCGTGACATAAATTCCAATCTATTATTTTCCTGAAAGTATAACTGATAACCAGACATATATAGCCAGACATAAATTCCTTATCCCCTAACTCAAAAACCTATTGACAGATTTAATCCAATATAAACCGGACAAAGCCATGAACAAATCGTTCTGATTCAGCGAATAATTGCCTACGTTTGTGTAGCTAATGACAAGATAATCTAATGCTGTCTGAGGATGCTTAGCTGGAGCCGAGTGATTCGGCGTTGGTAGTATTCCGTTTTATTATTGCCACAGCCACGTGAATTTCGCATAATCTCCAACGAGATGAACAGCCAACCGTTAACGCATTTCAGATGTGATGATGACACCTCAAAGAGATGCAAAATGGGGAAGATAGTAGAGAGGATAAAATGGGTAAGATAGGATAGAGGATAAAATGGGAAAGATAGAAGAGAGGATAAAACATGAAAAATAGAATAGAGGGTGAACCGTGAAATATAGAATAGATTGGGGAAGATAGTTGAGAGGATAAAATGGGTAAGATAGAATAGAGGATAAAATGTGAAAGATAAGAGAGGATAAAACGTGAAAGATAGAATAGAGGATAAAACGTGAAAGATAGGATAGAGGATGAAACGTGAAAGATAGAATAGAGGATAGAATGTGAAATATAGAGGGGAAAGATAGAAGAGAGGATAAAACGTGAAAGATAGAATAGAGAATAAAATGTGAAATATAGAGAGGAAAGATAGAAGAGAGGATAAAATGGGAAAGATAGAAGAGAGGATAAAATGGGTAAGATAGAAGAGAGGATAAAATGGGAAAGATAGAATAGAGGATGAAACGTGAAAGATAGAATAGAGAATGAAACGTGAAAGATAGAATAGAGGATGAAACGTGAAAGATAGAATAGAGGATAAAATGTGAAATATAGAGGGGGAAAGATAGAAGAGAGGATAAAATGGGAAAGATAGAAGAGAGGCTAAAATGAGGAAGATAGAATAGAGGATAAAATAGGGAAGATAGAATAAGAGGATAAAATGTGAAAGATAGTATAGAGCATAAAATGTGAGATAGAATACATGATAAAATGGGAAAGATAGAATTAAGATAAATAGGGAAAGATAGAATAAAGGATAAAATGGGAAAGATAGAATAGAGAATAAAACGTGAAAGATAGAATAGAGGCTAAAACGTGAATGATAGAATAGAGGATGAAACGTGAAAGATAGAATAGAGGATAGAATATGAAATATAGAGGGGAAAAATAGAAGAGAGGATAAAATGGGAAAGATAATAGAGAGGCTAAAATGAGGAAGATAGAATAGAGGATAAAATAGGGAAGATAAAATAGAGGATAAAATGTGAAAGATAGTGTAGAGCAAAAAATGTGAGATAGAATGCATGATAAAATGAGAAAGATAGAATAAAGATAAATAGGGGAAGATAGAATAAAGGATAAAATGGGAAACATAGAATAAAGGATAAAATGGGAAAGATAGAATAGAGGATAAAGCGTGAAAGATAGAATAGAGGATAAAATGTGAAAGATAGACTAGAGGATGAAACATGAAAGATAGAATAGAAGATAAAACGTGAAAGATAGAATAGAGGATAAAATGTGAAAGATAGAATAAAGGATGAAATGTAGAAAACAGAATAGAGGATAACACATAAAAGATAAAAATGAAATAAAGTAAAAAATAAAATAGAGAATAACATATAAAAGATAGAATAGAGGATAATATGAATGTCGAATGAGAGAAAAATCTAAGAAATCTGGTGCTAAATGGGTATTGAGGAATTAATGAGTACAATTAAATGAATGAGAGATGGGAAGGTGACAAGAACTAACGTTCGTTGTGGTTTAATCGGAATAGCGTAACTGAGGGAAACGTTCCAAAAGTTTCAAAAAGCGGATAACTATGATGATGTAAGGGAATTCCGGATGAGGGAAACGTTCCAAAGGAATTACTTGAAGTGATGAAAATTTCAAGGTTGTTGATGTTTATTATACTCAATCTAGAAGTAAATAAGAAATCTTAATTTGATGAGGGTTTCAACGTTGTTGATATTTACTATAATCATTCTAGAAGTAAATAAGAAATTTTGAATTGATGTGGGTTTCAAGGTTGTTGAAATTTACTATAATCAATCTAAAAGTAAATAAAAATTTTGAATTGATGAGGGTTTCAAGGTTGTTGATATTTACAATAATCAATCTAGAAGTAAATAAAAAATCTTATCGTGATGAAGGTTTTAAGGTTGTTAATATTTACTATAATTAATCTAGAAGTAAATAAAAAATCATAAATTGATGAGGGTTTCAAAGTTGTTGAAATTTACTATAATCACTCAAGAAGTAAATAAAAAATCTTAAATTGATGAGGGTTTCAAGGTTGTTGATGTTTACTATAACCACTCAAGAAGTAAAAGAAAAAAAATCTTCAAGTGATGAGGGTTTCAAGGTTGTTATTTACTATAATCAATCTAGAAGTAAATAAAAAATCTTAATTTGAGGAGGGTTTCAAGGTTGTTGATATTTACTATAATCAATCTAGAAGTAAATAAAAAAATCTTGAATTGATGAGGGTTTCAAGGTTGTCAATTTTTACTATAATCAATCTAAAAGTAAATAAAATATTTTAAATTAATAAGGGTTTCAAAGTTGTTGATATTTACTATAATCACTAAAAAAGTAAATAAAAAATCTTAAATTGGTGAGGGTGTCAAGGTAGTTGATATTTATTTTAACCTATCTAGAAGTGAATAACAAATATAAAACTTTTTTGGATAGGAAATCTTGGTACTATAAAACGTATCAAATGATATAATGTAAATAAAATAATGTTTCTGTTCTAAATGTCAATTAATTTCACTGCAGTTCCATTGCTGGATCTTGAGTTATTATAACAAAAAATAGGGGTT
>NC_090751.1:6488902-6491402 GCF_036898095.1 Palaemon carinicauda
AAAACGGATATCCGGTGCTGAGGTAGTCCATCAGAAATGCAAATTTCATCGGGGTCTTCCAGCATAGAAAAGATTTCTTTTTCTGGTACTCGGAAGCAAGGAAGAGAGATATTTTTAATTCTGAACGTAATTCTTTTGAACAAGTTATTTCATTTTTATTTGACTTGAAGTCTAAACCTTTTTTTTTTTTTTGGTTTACATGAATGTATTTAGTCAATGCAGAAGGATACGTTAACGTGCTGAAAGGTTTTGTGTATCACCATGATCAGCAAAACTTAATTCTTTTGAACAGTTTATTTAATTTCTATTTGACTTGAAGCCTAAATTCTCATGTTTTACATGAGAGTATTTAGTCAATGCAGAAGGATACCTTAACGTGCTCAAAAGGGTTTGTGTATCACTTTGATCAGCAAACATAATTCTTTTGAACAATTTATTTCATTTTTTTATTTGACTTGAAGCCTAAACTCTCATGTTTTACATCAGAGTATTTACTCAATACAGTGGGGATACCTTAACGTGGTGAAAGGGCTCATGTATCACCATGATCAGCGAACATGATTCTTTTGAATAATCTATTTAATTTTTGACTTGAAGCCTAAACTCTCATATTTTACATGAGAGTATTTAGTCAATACAATGGGGATACTTTAATGTTTTGAAGTGTTTGTGTATCACCATGATCAGCAAACATAATTCTTTTGAACAATATATTTCATTTTTATTTAACTTAAAGCCTAAATTCTCATGTTTTACATGAGAGTATCTACTCAATGCTCGAGGGGATACTTTAACGTTGTGAAGGGGTTTGTGTATAACCATGATCAGCAAACTTAATTCTTTTGAACAATTGATTAAATTTTTATTTGACTTGAAGCGTAAATTTTTTTTCTGTTTTAAATCAGCGTATTTACTCAATACAGTGGGGATACTTAACGTGCTGAAAGGGTTTATGAATCCCCATGATCAATAAAGCTGTACTAGTCAGGAACACCTATACATACTAGGTTGGTTTGCTGTGAGCGATCACACTAAACTCTTCCACCATCACCAATCCTGAATGCCCGAGCGTGGTGATGAAATAACCAAAACACTAGACATGAATAAAGACATGTCCGAGACATTTATCAGGCAGTGGAATAGAAACGGCACCAAAAGACCAGACATGAATAAAGACATGTCTGAGACATTTATCAGGCAGTGGAATAGAAAACGGCACCAAAAGACCAGACATGAATAAAGATATGTCTGAGACATTCATCAGGCAGTGGAATAAAAACGGCACCAAAAGATTAGACATGAATAAAGACATGTCTGAGACATTCATCAGGCAGTGGAATAGAAACGGCACCAAAAGACCAGACGATGAATAAAGACATGTCTGAGACATTCATCAGGCAGTGGAATAGAAACGACACCAAAAGACCAGACATGAATAAAGACATGTCTGAGACATTTATCAGGCAGTGGAACAGAAACGGCACCAAAAGACCAGACATGAATAAAGACATGTCTGAAACATTTATCAGGCAGTGGAACAGAAACGGCACCAAAAGACCAGACATGAAATAAAGACATGTCTGAGACATTTATCAGACAGTGGAATAGAAACGGCTGCGTTTGTTAATTTATTTGTTGTTGTGGTTTAAACCATTAAATCCCCTGCAATATATATTCTTCACAACTAATGATAACTGGCATTCCTCCTTATGAATCGAACGTCGCTAAATGTGCAATAAACTTATATTCCCTTTCAGTTTTGGTAGACATTCGCCCAGTTGACTTAATATTGGTTAAGCAAACAAAGTTAGTCGCCCTCTCTCTCAATCCCTTGTCCGTGTTGACACACCAAATATATCGCCATTAAACCTGCTTCAATAATCATTACATCGACGGTTGATAGCGGTGAAATAAATGTTTTCTTTAATATATATATATATATATATATATATATATATATATATATATACATATATATATACCTATATATATATAAATATATATATACCTATATATATATAAATATATATATGTATATATAAATATATATATATATATATATATATATATATATATATATATATGCAGTATATATACAGTATATATATGCAGTATATATATACAGTATATATATGCAGTATATATATATATATATATATATATATATATATATATATATATATATATATATATATTTATATATTTTATATATATATATATATATATATATATATATATATATATATACATATAGATGCAAATATACGTATGAGAGTGCATACATACCAACTTCAACAGAGAGAGAGAGAGAGAGAGAGAGAGAGAGAGAGAGAGAGAGAGAGAGAGAGAGAGATGGACTAAATTTGACCCCAAGTAATTGTTTATTAGTTATGTGATTAGTATATAATAGCTAAAATCTCCGTTTACAATTAGATAGGACCAGGGAGGGTCAAGCAATGGCTGCTGATGATTAACAGGTAGATATGTAGGCTCCCCCAAA
>NC_090751.1:6503902-6506402 GCF_036898095.1 Palaemon carinicauda
GTTAAGGGATGCTTCAGTGTTGATCTAGGTTAAGGGATGCTTCAGTGTTGATCTAGGTTAAGGGATGCTTCAATGTTGATCTAGGTTAAGGGATGCTTCAATGTTGATCTAGGTTAAGGGGTGATTCAGTGTTGATCTAGATTAAGGGATGCTTCAGTGTTGATCTAGATTAAGGGATGCTTCAGTGTTGATCTAGGTTAAGGGATGCTTCAATGTTGATCTAGGTTAAGGGATGCTTCAGTGTTGATCTAGGTTAAGGGATGCTTCAATGTTGATCTAGGTTAAGGGATGCTTCAGTGTTGATCTAGGTTGAGGGATGCTTCAGTGTTGATCTAGGTTAAGGGATGCTTCAGTGTTGATCTAGGTTAAGGGATGCTTCAGTGTTGATCTAGATTAAGGGATCATTCACTGTTGATCTAGGTTGAGGGATGCTTCAGTGTTGATCTAGGTTAAGGGATGCTTCAGTGTTGATCTAGGTTGAGGGATGCTTCAGTGTTGATCTAGGTTAAGGGATGCTTCAGTGTTGATCTAGGTTAAGGGATGCTTCAGTGTTGATCTAGATTAAGGGATCATTCACTGTTGATCTAGGTTGAGGGATGCTTCAGTGTTGATCTAGGTTAAGGGATGCTTCAGTGTTGATCTAGGTTAAGGGATGCTTCAGTGTTGATCTAGGTTAAGGGATGCTTCAATGTTGATCTAGGTTAAGGGATGCTTCAATGTTGATCTAGGTTAAGGGGTGATTCAGTGTTGATCTAGATTAAGGGATGCTTCAGTGTTGATCTAGATTAAGGGATGCTTCAGTGTTGATCTAGGTTAAGGGATGCTTCAATGTTGATCTAGGTTAAGGGATGCTTCAGTGTTGATCTAGGTTAAGGGATGCTTCAGTGTTGATCTAGATTAAGGGATGCTTCAGTGTTGATCTAGATTAAGGGATGCTTCAGTGTTGATCTAGGTTAAGGGATGCTTCAATGTTGATCTAGGTTAAGGGATGCTTCAGTGTTGATCTAGGTTAAGGGATGCTTCAGTGTTGATCTAGATTAAGGGATGCTTCAGTGTTGATCTAGGTTAAGGGATGCTTCAGTGTTGATCTAGGTTAACGGTGTCACAATGGGAGAGATCATTGTGCAAATGGCCATTCTTTTTCCCAGTGCATTTCTGAAAAAGATAGTAAGACATAAAGTTAGGGTTTATACTGCACGTAGATTTTATGTTATGCAACTTTGTTATTACTCAACATATTTACAGTTTGAATTCCACTTTTTCTAATATAGCAAATCAGCTGATCACTTTGCTCCTCACTAAACAGGAAAAAATGCATAAAAAAAGTGCTTTAAAAGAAATATTTATTCAAGATAACTACGTTTTTGCTGGTTTTTAAATCAAACTAGTTTACTACCGGCTGGATGATTGCAAGAGTCAGTGCTTGGCCGCAAAAGCCAGGCAATCTACAACAACAACAACAACAACAACAACTACAACAACAAGCTAGTTTTGTGCCAACACGAGCTGTTGCTCGAAAAAAGAGTAGCTTCAAGGACAGAGTCGTTATCGATGGTGAGATTTCAATGCATTAACGTAGAAAGTGTAGTTGATTAAATGACTCCTCACCGGAGTTGTAGCATTTAATTTCATGATTAGTGAGATGACTGTCCAAAATAAAGGGATACAGCATAGCATAATGTACTGGAGGTACACTAAAAAGGGGTGCCTTATGAAAAAAGCCTGTGGTTATTGTTAACAGCTTATGAGGAATATAACAACGAAATGGCCATCCATGAAATACAATGAAATATAACACGATAAAGTAGAAAGGACTTTTTTTTGCTTCTATGAAGGAGAAAAATAAATCTCTTCGTGAGGAATTAAAATGTCAAAAATATTAAGCATTGCGAATCTCATAAACATAAAATAGCCACAAATTACATGTAATTGTAATAAAAAATTATTTCCATTGAAAGACATAAACTGCCAGATATCTTCATCGGCATAATGTAAAATCTCAGAAAGTGATGAGGAAGAGCTGAGAAATATCTGTACAGTTGGCATCATTGATTCCGGTACGCTGGTATCTCTTTTGCTTCCTATGTAGTGTACCAGAATTAAGGAAGCCAACTGTACTTGACAGCCAGCAAGGGAAATACAACAAAACAAAGTTTATTGACCAATATCGAACTAGTAGTTTTAAAGTCATTGACCTATATCGAACTATTCTAATAGTTAATTCTAATAGCCAAGCCTTCTCCATCATGAGGCTCAATCGGGTAGTTGAATCAGTAGAACTTCAAAAGTTCAAAGTTGGAGCAAATGCTTTATTGTTGACCAGGCGGACATGAGACCTTTTATAGTTTATATATGACATATTTGTTTTTGACGTTGTTAATAGTTTATATATGACATATCTGTTTTGACGTTGTTACTTTTTTTAGAATGATTTATTCTTAATTTGTTCTCTTCATTCATTTATTACCTTATCTCCTTTCCTCACTGGGCTATTTTTCCC
>NC_090751.1:6511402-6518718 GCF_036898095.1 Palaemon carinicauda
TTACCTGTTGGGGCCCCTTGGCTTTTCCCTGTTGGGACCCATGGGCTTATAGCATCCTGCTTTTCCAGCTAGGGTTGTAGCTTAGTAAGTAAGGAAGTAATAACAATGATAATAATAATGATAATAATAATAATAATATGATCACCACTTCAGCCCCCTCTCCACCCAAGCTAAGACCAAGGAGGAACAGGCAATGCCTGTTGATGACTCAGCAGATAGACATATAGGCTACCCTAAATACCCCATCCTTAGCAAAGGAATCGAACCTGCTTTCATAGCTTAAGAGAAGTGTATTATAACCTAAAAACATGAAAGGCATTGCATTTAAGCATAACATCCCGAAATCCTACAATTAATCTTAAACTTAGACTTAACAACATTCTATGAGAATCCCCTCGCCTTCCTTAAACCTGAATAGCTCTCTCTCACACTCTCTCTCTCTCTCTCTCTCTCTCTCTCTCTCTCTCTCTCTCTCTCTCTCTCTTTTCTCTTTCTGACTCTAAGAAATGTAAACAGCTATAGAAGTGCAGAGGGATCACTAGCTCCTCATTGCCACACTAAAATCAAAACTGAAAATACCCAAAGGATATGAAGTCAACCCGAAAATACTTAATTAATCTTAACCTTAAAAATCAAAACATTCTGTGTGAATCCTCTTCCCTTCCTCAACCCTGCATCTCTCTCTCTCTCTCTCTCTCTCTCTCTCTCTCTCTCTCTCTCTCTCTCTCTCTCTCTCTCTTATTGCTCTGTTCTGTCAACTAATTATCGACACCAGTCAACCGGAAAATACTTGATAGGTAAATCTTAAAAATCAAAACTATCTATGCGAATCCTCTCCCCTTCCTTAACCCTGATCTCTCTCTCTCTCTCTCTCTCTCTCTCTCTCTCTCTCTCTCTCTCTCTCTCTCTCTCTTAGTACTCTATTCTAGTTCTTTTGTCTCCTGATTATCGACATCAGTAAACCAGAAACTATTATAATTAATCTTAATCTTTACAATCTAAAAATTCTAAGCGAATCCCTTTCCCTTCCTTAACCCTGCATATCTCTCTCTCTCTCTCTCTCTCTCTCTCTCTCTCTCTCTCTCTCTCTCTCTCTCTCTCTCTCTCTCTCTCTCTCTCCTTTATCACTGTTCTAGTCCCTGTGTCTCCTGATTATCGACATCAGTCAGGCAATTCTTTTTAATGAGGTGACACACTGCATGTAATTAAAGGTAAGGAGGTCGAATACGAAGGACCCGGGGTCTTTAATGATATCTCATTGACCTGGTCGTGTTCTTGGAAGATTTTCGAGGGGTTAATTGCTATAGGGTAACTTTGGAATTCTTCTGTGTGCTCTGATGGATGGGCATATTATTTGTGCACGCGCATGTATATATATATATATATATATATATATATATATATATATATATATATATATATATATAATAATGATAATAATAAAAATAACTATATATAGGCTATATAGATTTATATATATATATATATATATATATATATATGTATGTATATATACACATATATATATATATATATAAATATATATATATATATATATATATATATATATATATATATATATATATATATATATATATATATATACATACATATATATATACATTTATTATTATTATTATTATTATTATTATTATTATTATTACTATTATTATTATTATTATTATTACTAGTTAAGTTACAACCCTAGTTGGATAAGCAGTATGCTATAAGCCCAAGGGTTCCGAAAAGGAAAAATAGCCGAGTCGGGAAAGGAAATAAGTATAGAAATAAACTGCATGAGAAGCAATGGATAATGAATCTAGAATATTCTAAGATCAGTTAACAACTTAAAAGTAGATCTGTCATGTATAAACTATCAAGAGAAACTTATATCAGCCTGTTCACTATGAAATAAATATATATTTTTTATTGAGTAATTGATATAAAATATTTCAAGATCAGTTAGCAACTTTAAAATAGAGCTGTCATATATAAACTATCAAGAGAAACTTATATTACCCTGTTCACTATGAAATAAACCTAGAGTTTTTTTTCTTGATGGGAGGAATCTATCCATGCTAATATTGTTACTGTTCTTGAAATATTGTATTTCAATTGTTTATTAGGTCTCTTGTAGCTTGTTTATTTCCTTATTTCCTTTCCTCACATGGGCTACTTTTCCTGTTGGAGCCCTTGTGCTCACAGCATCTTGCTTTTCCAACTAGGGTTGAGGACAGCTCCTTTCATAGTTAAAGATGAACCAATTCCGGAGTATTAAAAAAAAAAAATAAATAAAAAAAAAACGGTAGACATAAATTTAAAGACGACCCCAAAAAAGAAATAATCATGAAAACACACCGGTGACAATGACCTCAGATGTCAGGATGCCTGAAAACTTTAAATCAATCAATCAATCATGAAAACACAAGTCCCTCGGAGGCTGGCAAGAGAACACACCTTCTGGAAGTCCACAACGCATGATCTCACAAAAAAAAAAAAAAAAAAAAAACAACAACGACAACAAAAAGCTATTGAGTCTGCCCCAATCTTTTCACCTCCTACTGTACTTCACTTTAACACTATTCCCTCCAATCCTTACAATCCTAACCTCTCCTCTGCCCCACCTATCGTATCTCCCTATACTGTAGCAGTAGCTGTAATTAGGGTTGTAGCTTAACAAATAATAATAATAATAATAATAATAATAATAATGATAATAATAATAATAATAATAATAATAATAATAATGATTATTATTATTATTATTATTATTATTATTATTATTATTATCATAATAATAATAATAATAATAATAATAATAATAATAATAGTAATAACAACGATACTACTACTACTACTACTACTACTACTACTACTAATAATAATAATAACAATAAAAAAATATATAATAACAATAATAATAATAAGCATTTCTCCCGAGAGAGCGCCAGACCAGTTGCAAGAGTCCATAAGAAATTGACGTTGGATATTTGCAAGCGCTCAATGGCGAAACATGTATGCAAAATCTAAATTATGCGGCCGAATCTAACCCCTTCCATGAATACGAACTCGCCGGATTCGTCTTATCGGTTTCCTATGAATATTTGCCTGGATTACGGAGAGATTCCCTCTTTCCTAAGACGATGAATGGGGAAAGGAAACCGCAGTTTCCTTCGGGGGTAATTCAGGTATTCGGAATTGGAGTTTTTTTATGATTTTTATTTTTGTAATTTTTTTCAAGTTATTCTTTAAAGATTTTTTTTTATCCCTTTTTTTCATATTATTATCTTATACCATATACTCTTTTATCTTTATGATATTCTCCACATATCTTTTAATTATTAGAAAATTAATGTATGAATGAAATATGGTGAAGAAAATGAAGTAGTATAAAGAAATATTAAACAAAAAAAGATCTTGAAATCTTAATTTGATGTATGAATCACTGACAATGGATATATTCGTAGTTTTCAGGCGATTATAAATGTTCCATTCCAAGAAAATATATGATATGGATGAATATACTATGGCCCGCTTCATACAAGCGGATTTTTTTTCCGTCCGGAAATATTTCCGCTTGTTGGGAGGTATGTCTACACACGAGAAGATTTTCCACAAGTGGCCTAGTGGTTTCTATCAAGATCTAAAGTCGCAGCAGAGATTCCTGGCGGAATAAGTCCCACCCCCCTGATGACGTCATAGCCAATCATGTTCTCCCCCGTCTTAACCGCGGCCACAACACAATATAAGTTAAAGCAGTTTGAAATTTATAAGGGGGATGTATTGTGACCTCTGCTAACGCAGGCGATAACGCGATTGGCTATGACGTCATCAGGGGGTGGGGCTTATTTCGCCCAGAATCTTTCCAGCGACACTAGTAAAACAGCTCCAACACTCGCAAACGGTGATTACGTCATCAGAGCCGAAGAGCGCTTCCACAGTCTTTCTTGCTATGTTGATGAAGTCTTTTTTTCCATGAAGTTGTTTACAACATAGGCGGCGTAGTACACCCATGGCATAGTATATGTGAAATTTTAATTATCTAATTACAATTAACCTAAAGGCCCCCCCAAGGAGGTGGGAAGGTTCTTTCTTCTTTTCTATCCCTTTGATCTACGTCAGACAATTTGGAAGAGAGAGAGAGAGAGAGAGAGAGAGAGAGAGAGAGAGAGAGAGAGAGAGAGAGAGAGAGAGAGAGAGAGAGAGTGGGGGAGGGGGTAAATGACTACAGTTTTGAACCTGGAGGAAGTGATTGACCTGTCATTTTTATTTATGGTAAGTTGGTGCAAATTTTCAAGATGTACTGGTCACACAGGTTTTGTCATTCTTTCGCTCTTCTTATTCTCTCGCTTTTTTCCAGCACATTGTGTTCCACAGCAGTCGTCCAAAACAGGTACTATTCACCAATTAAAAAAAGAATCATGAGAGGTACCTAAATTATTTTTCATCGATCTAATAAATGGTAAACACCATACCCCATCAGAGAGAGAGAGAGAGAGAGAGAGAGAGAGAGAGAGAGAGAGAGAGAGAGAGAGAGAGAGAGACAGAGAGAGGCAGGATGAAAGGGAGCAACGCTTGATATGTCAGAATACCTAATTTTCCAGTTACCGGTACTGAACTTTGTCCACACACAATCGAATTAGGAAAACCCAAGAGAAGTCATCAAGGAATGTCTCCCCGTCTTCAAAAATTCATAATGACTTCTGCACAAGTTTCCGAAAACAGATTCTGAATGGATCAGAATCTGTTTTTGTCATTTGGTAAAGGAATCGTGAGATGGAAAGCCTTTAAGTGCGATTCTTTCTATTCATATTACCAATTTTAGAGGACAAGGGAAATGTTGGTGATAATTTTACCATCGAAATTCTAATGATATATTTGTAATCAATGATTATCAAACTAACTTCTACAAGAATAAATCCGTGAAATTGTTTGACCATTTGTGTGTTCCGATTATTCAATAAAGTTATTTCCCAAGAATATTGTATGGAATATAATTTTCCTCATTATAGTAAGTATTTTAGACTCGCTGCAAACGATTAATGCTATGGTATACGAGTCTAACTGCAAAAAGAATCTAGCAAGAATGAATGCCGAAAAAACTGTCATTTGTTGTATTGAAGCAAATTCTGCAAAACAGTTCTAAGTAAGAAGGATAATCCCAAGATATTAAGGGATGCTCTTAAGGTAAACAACATTTGCTAGCACAAGACAATAGGGAAACAAACAATATCTGAATTAATCATCTCCATAGATTCAAGATTTTATTTACCTGCATTCTTTTAGATGAGCTAGTTCTGGCAATTGATACCTTTCCGGTGTTCATCAAGTATTTTAGAAAAAGGTTACTAGTTTCTTTAATCAATCCACCTAGACTATGAGTCACCACAGCTGAACAAACACCAAGTAAATAATTCACTGGTAAAGTTATGTGTGGCGTATTGAGTTTTAATGGAACTTCCTAAATCTTCCTAGCTTCCTGAGGAATCAAGCCTGGTTTCATAGATCATGAGAAGAGTATTATGACTTAAAAGAAGAGAAAACAAACTTTCAGAATCAACAAAATGAAATAGAAAGGTAAAGACCTGAAAAGGCAAATTTTCAGAATCAGCAAGATTAAATAGAAAGGTGAAAACCTGAAAAGGCAAACTTTCAAAATCAGCAAAAGGAAACAGAAAGGTGAAAAACAGAAAAGGCAGACTTTCAGAATAAGCAAAAGGAAATGGAAAGGAGAAAAACAGAAAAGGCAGACTTTCAGAATAAGCAAAAGGAAATAGAAAGATGAAAACCTGAAAAGGCAAATTTTCTGAATCAGCAAGATTAAATAGAAAGGTGAAAACCTGAAAAGGCAAACTTTCAAAATCAGCAAAAGGAAACAGAAAGGTGAAAAACAGAAAAGGCAGACTTTCAGAATAAGCAAAAGGAAATAGAAAGGAGAAAAACAGAAAAGGCAGACTTTCAGAATAAGCAAAAGGAAATAGAAAGATGAAAACCTGAAAAGGCAAATTTTCAGAATCAGTAAAAAGAAATAGAAAGGTGAAAAACCAAAAATATGAATTAAAAAAGGTAAAATGAAACATTGAGGTAGAACTAACCTTCACCAAAACTTAGAATTTGTTTACCTGTATAAATGTCTAATAAATACAAAATAACTTGATCATCCATTTGTTAGTTTTGGAAAACATCAACAAACAAGCTGTCTTGTAATTGAACAGTCCATAATGAACGTGTGTTTTTGATTTTCAATGGAAGAATTTGATCAAAATATTCAATGTTTGTGAATTCCCGAGATAAAAGTTAAATATTTCTCATTTTCCACAAATTTTACTATATAGGGGAATAGTTCATAAGTAATAATTCGAAATTCATTTCCTTATTAATGTACACTATGAATATGTTTCTTATTAAAAACATAGGCAAATTAATTTTGATTTAAAGAAATTTATTCAATTTTGTAGTACTTCTTTTCAACAATAATTAGTAAATCTAAAAGTAAATACCCTACACATTCACACGAAGTGTAAATTCCAAAATTGAGAAAGTTGGAATGTTCGTAAATAATGATGATTTTTACTAGAAAACACATGCAAATTCCTTAAATTTTTTGACAGTTTTTTTCATAAAAATCAGTGAGTCTAAAAATAATACACAATACCATCACATGAAGTGTAAATTCCAATTTTCAGAAAGTAGGAACGTAAGTAAATATAGAACATAAAACAAAGAATTCTCATAACCTCAAACATAAGAATATCAAGTTCATGAAAAGGTTTATTAAAATGTCCAAACTTGTAATAAGTTTTAATTAGATTTTTTCTAGAGTTTCTCAGACGTCTTATGGACTTTGCACTGAGTTTCATATTTACTTTTCATCTAAAGATGTTTCACGACCTGAAATTCTGTCAATAAGAAAACATGAAACGAATGATATAATTAAAGAGATGTAGATCATTACGATTCATAAGTAAAAGAGGTCATGAGGTCAATAATATAGACTCTATAATATAGAGTATGCCTTTGATGTTGGGTCTATGTATGCAAATAAGGGGAATGTCTATGTTACGGCTCAGGGCAGGATGCAATTACGAGCCATAAGGAAATATGTATTATTATATCGTTAGGGTTTGCCGAGAGGCCGTTTGAAAAGAGTACTTGACATGAGAGAGAGAGAGAGAAGAGAGGAGAGAGAGAGAGAGGAGAGAGAGAGAGAGAGAGAGAGAGAGGAGAGAGAGAGAGAGAGAGAGGGGTCAGTTAAAGATATGTTAAATAAAAAGCTATGCACATAGTTAAAGAAAAAAGAGAGAGAGAGAGAGAGA
>NC_090751.1:6524218-6529218 GCF_036898095.1 Palaemon carinicauda
TTTCTTCTTTTGTTTTAATACTTTGATTAGTTTCAATTTATATTGGTGGTGTAATGGACCCCAGCCTGGGGTCTATAGTTGCAACTCTAGGCTTCTCTGTATATTCCATGACATGCAAAAAAAGAATTAGCTCTTCTCATAAGAACTTGTGTGATATACTATCTTTGGATAGAAAAATAACTTCAGTATTTACAGTAGTGGCTGCTCACAATAATTTCCCAAAGTGAGATACGAAAATCAAGATATTGTTATTTTCTTATAGGCTATTGAGCCTCCCAGATTGATTTATTTGAGATACAGGATTAAGCATGTTACATAAAGCTTGGTTTAATGCACACTCCCATTCAGAAATTATTTTGTAAAATATATTTTTTTTTTCTTATAGGTTATTGAGCCTCTCATATTGATTTATTTCAGTTATCAATTTATGCAACTATATAAAGCTTGGTTTATGCACACTCCCATTCAGAGATTATTTTGAAAAATATAATTATTTATTTCTTTTTTATTCTATCCTCTAAAAAGATAATTACACAGACCTCAACTTTAATAATAATCTCATAGATCTGTATACGTAAAGTGTGCCAACAACAATTATAAGAATAGGGAAGTGGGGAATATGAGGAAAGGAAGAGTACCCCTGGATACAATCCAGTCTATAGCTCAAAGGCAGGTACTCGGGAAGGGAAAGATTAAGGAAATAGGGAGAAAGAGAAGTACAGGAGAAGAATAAAAGAGAGGGGCAGACCTTCTTGCGATATTAGGAAATTGGTATTATTATATTAGTTCATCTACGTAAAGTGTTGCATTATATATGTTAATGCTGGTCACGTGTTACCTTCATTTTTAGTCAAAACCTTGAGCTCCAATATCGTATTCCGTCTTTCACGTTTCCAAGAACTTATTACTTTTAAAAAAACGAGTTAGTTCATTTAATCTTCACGTTAACAGCCTCTGAAAGAGGACACCCACATTAAGAATAATGATTTTCCATTTTGCTGCATAAGTTTTTCGACTAAATTTGAAGTTTTCATCGCAAAAGTGACGTTATCTCATTTTTTGAAATTATAAGCTACACTAAGAGAAGTATCAAAATTCTTTTAGATCGTGAACATAAAAGAGAAAACCTATGGAAAAAGACAAATACATTATAAATAATTATCATCCCTTTTGCTATATAATTATTTCTAGTCTTGTTTTACCTTTTCAATAAATCTGAAGTCTTCAATGCAAAAATGGCATTATTTCCCTATTCAATGAACGCATTCACTTCCTAAAAGTAAATATTACACTAAAACTTAATAATATATTTAATAGAGGCACCTTTCTTGTAGACAACGAGGATACAAAGAAGAGAAACAACGCATAAAATTACTAGCAAAGCATTGAATGAAGTCATGAAAGATGATCAACACGAAGACCCCCCCTTGCAAATTTGACTTCGCCCCTTCTTAAATGTTGACTCATTTCCCGGGATTAAACAGGGGAGCCAGGTGGCATCATTCAGGTCTTCAAAGGAGGGCATATTATCTTAATTTTTCTCCTCCCTGTGTTACTCCTAAGACTCTTTTATGAGATGTTGCATTAACAAAACAAAACGAAATTGCACGCTTCCAAAGAGCTATGCAAGCTCTTTGTGCACTTTCCGTTTAGGAGAGAAAAGGTATTTTGTTTATACAATGTACTTATTTTAGGATAGATATGAAAGAATACATCTCTGTTCAAATAGAATAAAGCACATTCTCGTTCTGCTTGCTGTTGTTATATCTTTGATTATTTATATATTTCAGTTATATTAAAAAACGTTACATATGGCAATCATTTCAAAATATTTTGATTATCATGTCATTTGAAAGTCAATATGAAAACAAACACCAAAAGGCAAATTGTGCATATATATATATATATATATATATATATATATATATATATATATATATATATATATATATATATATATACTGTACATACATTCACTAATAAAAGTTTTATACCTCAATTCATATATACATACAAATACACTATATATATATATATATATATATATATATATATATATATATATATATATATATATATACATATATATATATATATATATATATATATATATATAAAACCAGTCACATATGCATATACATACATGCAATATCACTAGTTTTACTCTTGGTAAATACAGTACATATAGAGTATAAAATTGTGAACTCTATGTCTCTAGCCACTTGGTAACTCAAACCACGTACAACAGCGGTAGTAGTGAAATGATTTTATTTCTCCCAAGCAATCCGCAGTAGTATTATGATTCACGCACATAGACGTATACATACATACATACATACATACATACATACATATATATATATATATATATATATATATATATGTATATATATACATATATATATATATATATATATATATATATATATATATATATATTCATATATATATATATATATATATATATATATATATATATATATAATTATGCATATAAAGTATACTTTGGAAAATAAATCCCCTGAAATTACACATAAAAATCAGGCTATATATCTGTTTAGTGAGATCGGTGTTACTATATGGACACGAGTAGTGGTATGACAATGAAACAATATCCAACAGATTTTGTAGATGTGAGAACAAAGTCCTCAGAAGGATATTGTGAGTTAAATGGCAGGATATGATTAGAAATGAAACTATAAGAGAAATTACACAACTGCCATATGTGGACGAGATCATGTTGAAGGCTAGATGGAAATAGCTTGGGTATGCTCTTTGCACTCTCCAAGAGAGAATAGTTCACCAAATTCTCTACTGGGGTCTACAAGGCACTAGAAGAGTTGGAAGACCCAGGCCTATATGGATGAGAACTATGAAGCGCGAAGTAGGAGAGGTATGGAGAAGTATTGATTTAAAAGCTCAAGATAGAGACGACTGGCGAAATCTAACTGAGTCCCTTTGCGTCAATAGAAGTAGGAGGAGATGATGATAATATATATCATATTTTATATATATATATATATATATATATATATATATATATATATATATATATATATGTATATATATATAATATGATATATATCTATATACAGTATATATATATATATATATATATATATATATATATATATATATATATATATATATATACAGTGGATTGATAAGCTAAGAAAATTTGTGGGTATAGACTGGCATAAAAATACCATAAACAGACGGGAGTGAAAAGACATATCTGATGCTTTTGCCCTGCCGTGAACTAGTTACAGTTGATGATGATGATGATGATGATGATATATATATATATATATATATATATATATATATATATATATATATATATATATATATATATATATACATATGATACACAACAGGTTAAATCCGAGAAAACATTAACGCTTTTGAGTGATATAATCCCTGGCTCCCAATAAAATGGTCGTTAAATGTTCCCTGTCCACCACCCACGTGTCCACATTGCTGTGCTAGATTTACAAACAAGGTGTGCTGGGTAGGGGAAATCACTAATTCAACCTGCGTCTGCTCATATCAATAGAATTATGATTCAATTCTATTATTTTAATCTGAATGTTATTTAACAATGATACACCAAAACTTAATATAAAACCAATTCATATAATCATATTTTAAAAATCTTTTCTTATGAAGCATTCATCAAAAACTAATCAATTAAACTTATGAATAATACGGGACGGATAATGGGCTCTTAACGTTGAGGGAAAGTTTGGAATCCCATTTCCTGGAAGTTTGACTTAGTTGAAAAGAAATAGTAAAGACCTTTTTTCCCAACCACCTACTATTGAATTGTGAAATAAAAGACGACCTTAAAAAGCCAAATGGACCCTATTTAAGAATTCCAATCTCGACACACGTTGTCCATTAGGAAATACTTTTGAAGACACGTGGAGGGCTGCCAATATGCAAAATGGTTTTTGAAGAGATCCGTAATCTCCGGTAACAGCTTTCGTGTTTACAGTACGAACGTCAAAGACTGTGATTACGATGTTACATGACTCGTGTCCTCTGTCATTACAATGTTACGTGCAAGGTGGCCTCTGCGATTACAATGTTACGTGCAGGGTGGCCTCTGCGATTGCAATGTTACGTGCAGGGTGGCCTCTGCGATTATGATACGAGCAGGGGGGCCTCTGCGATTAAGACACGTGCAGGGTGGCCTCTGTAATTACACTTTTACAGGCCTCGTGGCCTCTGCTGTTACAATGTTACGTGGAAGTTGGCCTCTGCGATTATAATGTTACATGCAGGGTGTCCTCTGCGATTACAATGTTACATGACGGGTGGCCTCTGTGGTTACAATGTTACGTGGAAGTTGGCCTCTGCGATTATAATGTTTCATGGAAGTTGGCCTCTGCGATTATAATGTTACGTGCAGGGTGTCCTCTGCGATTACAATGTTACATGACGGGTGGCCTCTGCGGTTAAAATGTTCCGTGGAAGTTGGCCTCTGCGATTATAATGTTACGTGGAAGTTGGCCTCTTCGATTATAATGTTACGTGGAAGTTGCCTCTGCAGTTACAATGTTACGTGCAGATTGGCCTCTGTGTTTATAATGTTATGTGCTGGTTGGCTTCTGCGATCACAATGTTACATGACGGGTGGCCTCTGAGATTATAATGTTATGTGCAGTGTGGCTGCGGTTACAATGTTACATGCAGGTTGACCTCTGCGATTATTATGTTACGTACATGTTGGCTTCTGTGATTACAATGTTACATGACGGGTGGCCTCTGCGGTTACAATGTTACATGATGGGTGGCCTCTGCGGTTACAATGTTACATTATGGGTGGCCTCTGCTCTTATAATGTTCCGTGCAGGTTGGCCTCTGCGATTATAATGTTACGTACAGGTTGGCTTCTGCGTTTATAATGTTACGTGCAGGTTGGAATTTGCGATTATAATGTTACGTACAGGTTGGAATTTGCGATTATAATGTTACGTACAGGTTGGCTTCTGCGT
>NC_090751.1:6539218-6544218 GCF_036898095.1 Palaemon carinicauda
CTCTCTCTCTCTCTCTCCCGTTTAATTAAGAAGGGCAATTATGAGATCCGGGAATTTATTAGTGCAATTGCAAGGCAAAGGCTCTCATTTCATGGTGTGCATGAATAATATGAGAAGAGAATTGCAAACAGAAGACACGTTGTGTGAATGTCAGTCATACATTGACCCAGAATATAATTTATTTCTTGGAAGAGATTCTTTGATGCTGTATATCTTTAGCGCAAATGCATACATACATACATACATACATACACACACACACACACGCACGCTTCCTATCTTAATATGGTAGATAGAAACTTATGTTTAAAATTCCATATTCCCCCTGTGGTCCCGTGGATATTAATATCTGGCACCGTCGTTCAGTTATTACTTCATGCGGATCATCAATTGTATTTTGATCTTCCCAGACTGTACCATCTTGTATGTAGCACTGGGAATACAGTTAATTCTAACAGCCATGCCTTCTCCATCCAAAAGCACAATAATACATAGTATTCTAGAAGTTTTATTCTAGCTGTTATTAGATTGAAGAATGATTTTCTTGATCTAGTGGTTGAAACTGTTTAACTTCAGAAGTTCAAAGCTTTTGTACATTTTTCTCTGTTGAACAGGTTGTCAATAAATCTCTTTCTATAGTTTAAATATGACTGATTTATCTAAACAATGACACTTTTGTAAAGTTTATTTGTTATTTTCTTATTTCCTTTCGTTACTGGGGTACTTTCCCTGTTAGAACCCTTGGTCTTATAGCATCGAGTTTTTCTAATTAGCACATAAACCAATAAAGGTATTGAATGCTTAGCGATTCAACTAATTTATATATCTTCAAGAAAATGGAATAAGTCAGAATATATAACTTTTTCATTTACCTCTACAGAAACCAAAGTATAACACGTGTATTTTAATTTAAGAATCAGATTAAAAATTCCAGTAAGTGAGCTTGAATTAAGAAAATATTTCATAACTTTGAATTCAATAACAATTATTACTTGAATAAGAATCAAATAAAATATTGTTAACTAGATCTTAACAACAATTATTAATTGAATAAGAATCAAATAAAATAATGCGAAGTAGATTTTAGCAACAATTATTACTTGAATAAGAATAAAATAAAATATTGTCAACTAGATCTTAGCAACAATTATTACTTGAATAAGAATCAAATAAAATAATGCGAAGTAGATTTTAGCAACAATTATTACTTGAATAAGAATCAAATAAAATATTGTCAACTAGATCTTAGCAACAATTATTACTTGAATAAGAATCAAATAAAACACTGTTAACTAGATCTTAGCAATACTTATTACTTGAATAACAATCAAATAAAATAATGTGTAGTAGATTTTAGCAACAATTATTACTAGAATCAGAATCAAATCAAACAAAGTTAACTAGATTTTAGCAACAATTATTAAATGAATAAAAATTTAATAAAATATTATTAAATAGATCTTAGTAACAATTATTACTTGAATAAGAATCAAATAAAACATTGTTAACTAGATCTTAGCAATACTTAATACTTGAATAAGAATAAAATATAATATTGTCAACTAGATCTTAGCAACAATTATTTCTTGAATAAAAATAAAATAAAACATTGTTAACTAGATCTTAGCAATAATTATTACTTGAATAAAAATAAAATAAAATGTCAACTAAATGCAATACCAATCAGATTACGAGAAAATCGACCCTGAATCCGCAAAACCCGAGGTTTGTCCTTAAGTACTGCAGATCGTGGTCTCCAGAATCCACTTTGGGAAAGTGGTTGGCATTTACTTCGGAAAACATTTGGTCCGATTTATTGGTCATTACATCCAGGAAGAAGCTTAACTTGGATTTCATTGGACACCCAGTATTGGATTTAAATCCAGATTTGCTTCGGGGAGAGAGAGGAGAGAGAGATGAGAGAGAGAGAGAGGGAGAGAGAGAGAGAGAGAGAGAGAGAGAGAGAGAGAGAGAGAGAGAGCAGTAACTGATCGTTTGAATGATTAGTTACAATAATATTCATGGTCATCGAAGATGATAGATGATGACGAGAGAGAGAGAGAGAGAGAGAGAGGAGAGAGAGAGAGAGAGAGAGAGAGAGAGAGAGAGAGAGAGAACAGTAGCTGATGACTTGAATAATTCAATATAATATTCATGGTCATCGAAGTTGATAAATGACTAATGTGAGAGAGAGAGGAGAGAGAGAGAGGAGAGAGAGAGAGAGAGAGAGAGAGAGAGAGAGAGAGAGAGAGAGAGAGAGAGAGAGCAGTAGCTGATCGCTTGAATAATTCAATATAATATTCATGGTCATCGAAGTTGACAGATGACTAATGTGAGAGAGAGAGAGAAGAGAGAGAGAGAGAGAGGAGAGAGAGAGAGAGAGAGAGAGAGAGAGAGCAGTAGCTGATCGCTTGAATAATTCAATATAATATTCATGGTCATCGAAGATTAAAGATGACTAATGAAATAATCAACTCTGGTTTCAAATAGGTTTGTTAATAGTTTTATCTCTCAATGAAAATGAAATACAGCCTCAGTACAAGAAACAGCTTATTGACATTTACGGTTTGGGGGAGTCTACAAGTCTAACTTGATTTATCAGCAGTCATTTCCTGGCCCTCCCAGGTCCTAGCTTGGGTAGAGAGGGCTTGGGTGTTGATCACACACACACACACACACACACACTATATATATATATATATATATATATATATATATATATATATATATGTGTGTGTGTGTGTGTGTGTGTGTGTGTGGTCAGTCTCCAGGGCAATTTCCGGTTAAAGCAGTCTCCAAAATATACGAGTATAATTACCTCCGCCAACGAAGTTTAAAGGAGGTTATGTTTTCTCCCCTATTTGTTCGTTTTTCTCTTTGTTTGTTTGTGAGCAACTTCCTGGAGACAATTTTAATCATTGGTTAGTGAAACTTTCAGGGATTAATTATTATGTTGTGATATGGAAATGATTCAATTTTGAAGGTCCTAGGTCAAAGGTCAATGTTAAAGTCGAGCAAACGGTTTAGAAATAAGCTGCCGTGGCGGAGTTCTGCACTCGCAGAGTTCTTTTCTAGTCTGAATATGAATTTTAACGTTACAAATAAAACTGAAATTGCTGAGGAAAATGACGCTCAATATCACTCTCTAGTGATGAAAACAATGGAATCAACAAATTGGGAAAAAGGAATTTTGAACGAGAAAGGTCTCACTTAATAACCAACTCCTTAGTCCGTATTGAATACATTACTCTTGGAAATTACCCCTCGAATTAAGCCTGTGTCTCGAGAAGAAATTCCACGAATACATAAAAGTAATCTTTAATCTAAGTGGGAGCGAACTCACGACGGAAATTGAATGAGGACGTCGAGAGGAAAAAAAAAAGGAATTTTATAGGATACGTGATCCTTCCTTTTAAGTATCCTTTGGTTCAGCCATTAGCACAGCAGATGCATTAACTCAAATCTAAAGTTTAATTAATTCCTCTTGGATGCTAAAAGATATGAGGAGATATGTTAAAGAAAATTCAATATAATTCTATTACATTCACTAGTCATAATTCGGCCTTAATTCGACTTTCTAATCAGTTCTCCATCGTCAAAGTGAAGACTGTACTCAATTTTTTTAATGATGTGCATTTGCACAGACTCACAGCGGTGCCCTTTTAGCTCGGAAAAGTTTTCTGCCATCTGATTGGTTAGAATGATCTTCTCTAACCAATCAGCAAGCAGGAAACTTTTCCGAACTAAAAGGGTACCACTGCGAGTCGGTACAAATCTGCCTCGCTAAAAAGAATTGACTATAGTCTCTCTCTCTCTCTCTCTCTCTCTCTCTCTCTCTCTCCTCTCTCTCTCTCTCTCTCTCTCTCTCTCTCTCTCTCCATAATATGTTCAATGTATATCTAATAAAACCATTTAGTAAGATTTAAATTTGATAGCTTTTATCTATACTTTCACTTTGAGCTGAAAACCTAAAGTATTTCTAATTTATAGATATGGATATCACACCAGACTAATTAATTAACACCATAAATCTACGACTCTTGTTTAACCAACTTAAAAAGGAGTGAAAAAATGAGGCTTGGGAATTTTTAATCTCTCCAGGTGTGTAAGAACAGGCCCGAGGTAATCATTAATTCATAGCCTGTAAGAATAGCCTTATTCGAAACAGAGGGTGGAAATTTCGAAATATTCTGTGGAAGTAAAGATAGCTGAGAGGAGAGAGAGAGAGAGAGAGAGAGAGAGAGAGAGAGAGAGAGAGCTTTGATACCATGTTACTATGGTTACTATGAGGGTGGGAATTTCAAAATATACTGTGGAAGTAAAGATAGCTAGAGAGAGAGAGAGAGAGAGAGAGAGAGAGAGAGAGAGAGAGAGAGAGAAAACTTTGATACTATCTTATCATGAGGGTGAGAATTTCGAAATGTACTGTGGAAGATAAGATAGCTAGAGAGAGAGAGAGAGAGAGAGAGAGAGAGAGAGAGAGAGAGAGAGAGAGAAAGGGAGAGAGAGAGAGAGACTCTAATGCTATGTTACTATCGTTGTTCCTACCATAAAATGTTTCTCAATCATAGAAATCTTTTAATTTTCTTTTGGATGTATTTTAGTGTATACTCAGAGTACTTGATAAATATGCGTTTATGCACATTTTCCATAAGACTTTTTCTATTCAAAGATATAATTATATTCAATTTACTATAAATAACACGAACCACATGTTATAGTAAGGATATATATTGACTGGTGTTTCTGCATTTTTTCTGCTTATGTTAATAAAAAATAATTTGTATAAGTTTTTCCTTACTAATTACTGGCACGTCTTTATATATCTGGAATGTAAAAATCCAAAGATGGACAAAATCAATAAACATTACTAAACCGAATAGAGCATCTAGTTTAATATAATATAAACTCATCTCCCGATTAAAATAAGGGTTTAATTTGTTGGTTATTATTGCTGTTATTAGCATTTTGATAATATTATCACTCTTATCATATGTTAA
>NC_090751.1:6549218-6572681 GCF_036898095.1 Palaemon carinicauda
TATAAAACTAGGTCAGAACAGAATGTCCCAACCAGAAGAATTTCAAGTGCCAGCAATATAAAACTGGGTCAGAACAGAATGCCCCAACCAGGAGAACTTCAAGTACCAGCAATATAAAACTGGGTCAGAAAACATTGTCCTAACCATAAGATATTCAAGTACCTGCAATATAAAACTGGGTTAAAAAAAGATTGTCCCTACCAGAATACCTTCAAGTAAAAGCAATATAAAACTGGGTCAGAAGAGTTGTCCAACCAGAACAACTTCAAGTATCAGCAATATAAAACTGGGTCAGAACAAATTTTCCCAACTAGAATAACTTCAAGTAACAGCAATATAAAACTGGGTCAGAAAACATTGTCCCAACAAGAAGAACTTCAAGTACCTGCAATATAAAACTGGGTCAGAACAGATTGTCCCAACCAGAACTTCAAGTACCATCTTTCTAAAATTGGGTCTGAACATAATGTCCCAACCAGAAGAACTTCAATTACCATCAATCTAAAATTGGGTCAGAACACTTTCAAAACCAGAAGAACTTTAAGTACTAGCCATATAAAACTGTGTCAGATCAGAGTGTCCCAACAAGAAGAACTTCAAGTACCAGCAATATAAAACTGGGTAAGAACAGACTATCCCAACCAGGAGAACTTCAAGTACCAGCAATATAAAACTGGGCCAGAGCAGATTATCCCAACCAGAAGAACTTCAAGTACCAGAATATCTACCTTGCAAAAAGTAACTAGAACCCTTTGGTAAGCCATTTGTGTAGTGATATAGCCTCTGTACCATGGTCTTCCACTATCTTGGGGTAGAGTTCTCTTGCTTGAGGGTACACTCGGACACTCTATTCTATCCTATTTCTATTCCTCTTGTTATTTTGAAGCTTTTATAATCTATATATGAAAGATTTATTTTAATGTTATTATTGTTAAACATTTCTTGCAGTTTATTTCCTTATTTCCTTTCCTCACTGGGCAATTTTCCCTTATAGCATCCTGTTTTCCAACTTGGTTGTAGCTTAGCAAGTGATAATGCTACTACTAATAATACGTTGCCCTGTGGGTAGACGATATCAAATTATAACCCCTAAGCTATAGTTACCATACAAATTGTATAGAGTTACATTGTAGGTTCACAAATTTCTTCTGAACTACATAACGATTAGGTAAAGGGGAGTAACAGAACTACACTACCGATAAAAATCACGACAAGAACATTTTCACTAAAATTCAGTGCATTTTCAATTGATGAAACCCAATTCTGTTGTTTCCTTTCTCTTTGTCAAAATATGAATTTTTGTTCTTTAAGATATCTGTTTTTCTTTGGTCGCATATAATATTTTCCAAGGATCAGAAGACTACTCAGGAAAATACCCTGAGTTTAGTGTTATTATTGTTTTGGTAAAATGTGATTGGATATACAGTAGGTTTCTTTGTGCGAGAAGACCTTTCAAAGTGAATATTGAAAGATTGAGAGAAACTATATTTCTACGGGATAGGAGAGAAAACAGTCTATTTTTCTATTAACATCAATAAGGATTCAAGAGAAAACAGGCGTCAATTACCTTAGATATCAGGATGCCTTAAAACTCCAAATCAATCAATAAATCAATCAAAATACGATAAATATTTTCGAGACTGGACAGAAACTAAAAATAAGTCTTATGGAAATAAATATATCAATAATAAACTCCACACATGCGTAGTAAGTGAGTACCGAGACGGGGCTCTGAAAACAAGAATGGAGAAACTGTTTGCATAAAAGTTGGAAGGGAATACGATACTGTTGAAATATGGAGCCTGTATCGGATCAACTTTGATGACAATAGCTTCAGAGGGCAATAAAAAAAGACTTCAGGGACTTTTCGTTGGTCGTTGGTCCTCCAACGTATTTCCGAAATTTGGACAAGTCCATTAATTTGAAGCGAATGTTATGCGAAAAGCATGAGCTATGGAAATTGCCCCTGCATGGGGGATTCGATTTAATTTTCCAATACAGATAACTGCGAAAATTCGTATTTTTCTTTATCAAATTTTCATGTGAAGGTGATAAAGACTCAGTATTATGAAATTTTTATTCCGATTAATTAACTGCGAAGTAATTAAAGATAAGATTTATTATATGAAGTTTTATTCAGAGGAATTACCTAGGAGGGAAACAAGGATGAACTAAACAATTATTACTCTGATTATTACTATAATTATAACAAGAATGGCTACTTTGACCTTTAAGAAATTAGTTTCTATTCTTGCTCTTATTTATACTAAACCTACGGGTGATAAAAATATACCTTCTATGGTCTTCAATAAATATTCGGTTTTTGGTTATAAAGAACATGAGTAAAAAAATCTATACGAACGGGAAAGTAATTAACCAGACGACTTTATGACATAAAAGGTAAAGATGTATAGATCTAGTACGTATAAAACTTTATATATCAATTGATCCCAAGAAATACTGATTCAAAGAATTATTGGTAGATATTAAATTTTTTGAGAATTTATTCTAACAGAAGTAGCGTACAGTACTAAATTTTGCATTTATGCTTATACTGAAGCTTTAAGCACTGGCTGTCCATCTCCTTTTTAATTTTTTTTTCTTTTTTTTTTTACTAAATCCCTTCATCGTAAGAATTAGAAAAAAAAAATCATTATAGTAAATCTTTTGTGAACACTATAAGAAAAAATGTGAGGTTTTGTATACTTAATGACATTTACACACACACACACACTCTATATATATATATATATATATATATATATATATATATATATATATATATATATATATATATATATATATAAACGTTTATATATATGTATATATATATATACATATATATATATATATATATATATATATATATAAACGTTTATATATATGTATAAATATATATATATATATATATATATATATATTATATATATATATATATATATATATATATATATATATATATATATATATAATCATATGGTACATAGGCATGTTTCTTTACGTTTACAACCAACAGGCAAAATCCTAGCGCCGTCCAAAAAAATCGAATAGAACATCTCTCTGGATAAACTGGAATCCAGAAAGTTTTCAAGATAACACGAAAACTGCATTTACGTTTTCCCATTTAATATTCGGCGTGGACGCCTGTTTCGAGTCATTTTTTTAAAGTAATTCTTCGTCAGGACTACATTGATTGACCGATGGAATTTCACTCCAATATGAAGGCCATGGGTGTGAAATTTCAAGATTAAAATATATTTGGATACTCATAAATCAATTTAAAAATATTAATAAGTGAAAACTTTCGATTCATTGAAATGAAAAATCTTATAAACAGTTTTAAAATACATGAATGATATTTCGAAAGGCTTCACAATATTTAATAACAGAGCCGAATTTGTAATGAACAATGTTATCTTCGATCTTTTACCATCACTAGGCTTTGTTTGATAATTGTGAATGTAAACAAGCCCAAGTATCTTCTTTACAAGTGGCAAAGCATGTATAACCTGAATGGAAGTACAGAAGATATTCATTGTAGAGAGAATGCCGGAGCCACGAGACAGCAAGTTATTGTGAGGAGTAATGGGGATGCAGTAAGTGCAATTGATGGTATAGCCAGTAATGTCAGCCATCTGGAAGATTTATAAACCTTGTAGAAATTGTATTGTATTGTATTATATTGTATTTTGTAGATTTTCTACTACAGACATTACTACTGTATTTCTTATCACCTACTGTTTCCATACAGCAAAATTAGAAGAATTGATCATTTCAGAATACACCTCGTGGTTTAAGCTGCGTTGCACAAAATAGAGAACAATTTTGAAAACTATATCAAGTCCTTAGCAACAGTGGAATCGATAAAAGCCCTGGATGACAGGGAAGGGATTGTAGACACTATTTGATTGCAGAGAAAATGCTAGAATAACGAGACCACAGCTTCCTATATCTTAATGTTGTTATTGTTCTTAAAATATTTGATTTTAATTGTTAATCAATTCTCTTGTAGTTTCTTTATTTCCTTTCCTCACTAGGATATTTTCACTGTTGGAGCCCTCGGGTTTATAGAATTCTGCTTTTTCTAACTAGGGTTGTAGCTTAGCAAGTAATAATAATAATAATAATAATAATAATAATAATAATAAAAACGCTGTTCTAAGGGGATTCAAATTCGACATCGTAATAATAATAATAATAATAATAATAATAATAATAATAATAATAATAATAATAATAATAATAAAAGCGTTGTTATAAGGGGATTCAAATTCGGTATCGTAATAATAATAATAATAATAATAATAATAATAATAATAATAATAATAATAATAATAATAATAATAATAATAATAAATCTAGATTTCTAAGGAGCCAGTAAGCCTTACAATTTAGTCTGTTTTTCACGAAAGATAACACTCCTAGATGTGTTTATATTTATGTCTGTCGCATTCAAAGTAATATTCTATACTTAAACAATCAGGTTTTACAAGTAATTTCACATTGCTTACATATATTTGTCCCAAAGATGTTTATATTAAACAACAACAGTTAGGAAACTACTGCTTTCCTTTTTAAGAAATTATCTGGTTTTAACTATAGTCTATTGAGGATATATATATATATATATATATATATATATATATATATATATATATATATATATATATATATATATATATATATATATGATAAATTTTTTTTTTGCACATTTAAACGTGTTTCTTTCATATTTCAAATAAGCCATATATATTAATACATTAAAGTCTGGATTCTCTTAACGACCTTGGGATCAGAGCCCAAGGCGGAACCTCCCGATATCATAGTCTTTGGGAGGTTCCGCCTTGGGCTCTGATCCCAAGGTCGTTAAGAGAATCCAGACTTTAATGTATTAATATATATGGCTTATTTGAAATATATATATATATATATATATATATATATATATATATATATATATATATATATATATATATATATATATATATATATATATATATATATATATATATATATATATATATATATATATATATGTGTGTGTGTATATATAAACTATATATATACATATATAAATTTTTATGTGTAAATATACAGGTATTATGTAAATGTATATTATATACTGATGCATGCATTTATGCATATATATATATATATATATATATATATATATATATATATATATATATATATATATATATATATATATATATATATATATATATATATATATATAATCAGTGTGAGAACCTACATCCACATATGCTTTTGCTTGCAGAGTATTTATTTTTAAGCTGCAAGGATTATGATTTCTCTCTCTCTCTCTCTCTCTCTCTCTCTCTCTCTCTCTCTCCTCTCTCTCTCTCTCTCTCTCTCTCTCTCTCTCTCTCTCTCAGGCTATTATCCCCGATTATAAAAAAGCTTGTAATTCAAATCCTCAAACCCATCGTAAGCGTTAACAAAAAAAAAGCGAAAAAAACGAAAAAACTCAAAAACCGAACTCATCCGATACCTCAGCAGAAAATGCTAAAGGGCTTGTAAATTTATAATGCCAAAAAGCGCGAGTTAATGAGCAGAGGTATAATATGAAAACCGTGTATTACTGAAGTGAATTGTAAAGTTTTTCTCTAATGTTGATGTTAATGAAATTTCATCAAAAGCTATGTAATAATAATAATAATAATAATAATAATAATAATAATAATAATAATAATAATAATAATAATAATAATGATAATTATTATTATTATTATCATTATTATTATTATTATTATAATTACTATTATAATTATTATTATTATTATTATTATTATTATTATTATGATTATTATTATTATTATTCAGAGATAAGCTCTTTCCTTAACAAGGGTGGCTTCTGTTAGCAAAGACAAGTCACTGTTACATTCACCTTCTAACAGCTGCATCGTTGTTGAACCCGAAATACAATAAAAACATCAACACTAAGCGTTATTTCATACACCCGCACATGGGTATTAAATCCCTAAATACTAAAGTTTATCTAGAGGTTCAATAACCTTCCAGGATATCAAAGCCTCTCTTTTTCAGTTAATCTTTAAATTCATATATCCAACATGAACGTTTTCCCCTCTTCCTAACGACCAGATTGATATCCAATAATGCAATGTCCTTCATTCCTTCCACATGACCGAACCACTTCTAAATGGCTCGATCCATACTTTCACTTAGCTAACCTTTACGCCACATACTCCTCCCCTTATCAATTCTTATTTCATCCATACATTGTGCAAACGGTATATCTCTACGGCTTTACCTTTTTTTTTCATTTGTCATCAGCATCAATAATTCACTTCCATACGGGTAAGTTGCTTCAATAACACTTTCGTAGAGATCATTCAAGTCTCTTTCCAGTCTTCATTACATATTCTACTGCTTTTCTTACTTCTCTTATTTGGCTTATCTTTTATCTTCTTCTATCATCTTTTATCTCTATTCCAAGGCACTTGAGAAAATCCCCCACCTCCATTTTTCATATTTATTCTGGGCTCCCTTTTCCGGAGAAAGAATTCAAACTCTTTTACCAGCTTCGACAGTTAATCTTAAGTATCCTCAATAACCACATAATATGAATCTTCCTACATTCAACTCGTCGTAATTTTATCATCCAATATCTTTGTATCTACATCCACTGACCTTCCTCTATGACCTCAATTTGCCGCAATCATAAAGAAGTTGATCCGTCCCGGACCCATAACCATACCCAAGACCCAATTCCATACCAGCTCAATAATTCTCCAGCCGACATACTTCTCATTCATCAAGCAAACTCTTAATGACTCCTAGTAAACAAACTTATACCATACATTCCCAATAACCTACACATAGCCTCTCTATCGATTCTGGCATACGTTTTTTCTAGCCCCTCTGAGTTTTCCCCTTTACTTATGAACACCTTACATAACTGTTACATACAGATAACATTTGATATAGGTACTCTTTTCCTTTGACTAAGCCCACAGTGTTTAAAGATTTAAAGAAGGCCATTCATGAATTGCATAGGCAAGGGACAGTGACAGTGCCCTATCAATCAGGACAATGCCATAGAGATTGACCATATTACATATGATCAGCGCCGAAACCTCCAATCCACCCAATCTAGGAACAAGAAGTGCCAAGCAATGGCTGCTAATGACTCAGCAGATAGACCTAGAAGCTCCCCAACCCCCACCCTACATCCTTAGCTTACAAAGATGGTGAGGTTGCAGTGACCAAAGGAACTAACGAGTTTGAGCGGGGATCGAACCCCAATCTGGCAATTACCAAGCAAGGACGCTACCACAAGGCCACCATAACGCTTCCTATATCAGTCCTTCCGTTATTTGTTTTACTCTGCCAATAAAAATGTTACAATACAATTTCAACCAGGCCACCATAACGCTTCCTATATCAGTCCTTCCGTTATTTGTTTTACTCTGTCAGTAAAAATGCTGCCATAAAATTTCCCTAACATACTTATAGTAGCCTATTTAATATTTACCTTTACACGACAGAGCAATTATTCCTCTCGTCTAATCCTCTGGAACCTTCTCCTCATCCAGAAAAACAAACACTAAAAGGTAAAAGAATGAAAAATGTTTTGATTATAAATAATAATAATAATAATAATAATAATAATAATAATAATAATAATAATAATTATTATTATTATTATTATTATTATTATTATTATTATTATTATTATTATTATTATTATTATTATCATTATTATGATTATTATGATTATTATCATTACTATTATTATTATTATTATTATTATTATTATTATTATTATTATTATTATTGTTAATAATAATAAACATAATTAATAATAAAAATCAATAATGATAATAATAATAATAATAATAATAATAATAAAAATGATAATTAATAATTAATAATAACAATAATTAATAATAATTAATAATAATAATAATAAATAATTAATAATAATTAATAATAATAATAATTGATAATAATGATAATTGATAATAATAATAATTAATAAAAATAAAAAAATAATAATAAAAATAATAATAAAAATAATAATAATAATCATTAATGATAATAATAATCAATCATTATTATGTCACGCAGGGACTTTTTTCTCTTTAGATTCGGTCAAATTTGCAAATCCTTTTAATCCATAAAAAAGATAAAAAGTAAAAAAAAAGAAACATGAATGGTGTGCTTATAACCAATAGATAGAGTCCTGCAAGGACGTTTGCCTGTTTAGACTTGAATTAATTTTTCAAATACTTTTAAAATTCAACTCTTTTTTTCTGTATTTTCAAAGCAACTGCGTCTTTGAAAACAGACCCTTTCTGTCTGAGGTGAATGCAAGAGTGATATATCCATTCATGACTTTATGTTTGATACAGCACATTGGCTGTTAGTCTATCTTTCAGGTGCTTAGAAATGATTGTATCTATGAAAGTCATATATAGACCCTGGTATCTATATACCCAGAACAGGAAACAACATATACGTCATCACACTAACTTTTTTCTTTATGAATGGTTGAAATAGATTATTGTATCAACATATATGTTTTGATGCTGTGTAACAACTTGACGCAGGAAACAGATGTTATTTGAGAGAGAGAGAGAGAGAGAGAGAGAGAGAGAGGAGAGAGAGAGAGAGAGAGAGCGGTTTATGATACTTAGCATAGGGCTATAGGTTTTTCAAGGAAACAGGCAAGTCAAAGATACAATGATTGGCTGTATTCGAAGCAAAATCCTTACCAGTTGAAAACTTCGACTAATAAAAAGAGTCCAATAATTAACAGGAAAATAGTAACAGCCATCATATGTGATGGCCTCTTGCAATTATAATGATAATAAAAATCATGAATGGCAAAGAAAAGTATGTATGGAAATAGTCGTTTCTGATAAAAAGGGGATGAAATGTAAATGTTATAGATTGTACCCTGAGAAATCAGTGACAGAGAAGAAAAGCGAATTTATATAATGCTGTCAACCTCTAGTTTATGCTACTATAGGCAATTCATTTTAGCGAGGCAGATTTGCACCAACTCGCAGGGGTGCCCTTTTCGCTCGGAAAAGTTTCCTGATCGCTGATTGGTTGGACAAGATAATTCTAACTAATCAGATAGCCGGAAACTTTTCCGAGCCAAAAGGGCACCTCTGCCAGTCGGTGCAAATGCACCTCATTAAAAAAAATTGAGTAGAGTTCTCAAAATTGGTATGAAATAGATAGTACTAAGAAGACTGGTAAACAAAATCTAACTTACTTAACTTCCTTTGTTATTATTAACGACCAAAAAAGAGCCTTTTATCGTGGATGGCAAGTCTACCTTGCCTGTCAGGTTCATTATACTAAACTTCCATAGTGTAATACCACGAACAATAAGGAAATATTCAATATATTCATAAGCAACACAAGCATTGAACTTTCCTTATACAGGAGAAATAGAGGTTGCTAGCATCGAGTTCAACTGGCAAGTTATTGTTCTGAGACTTTGTTCCAACATTAATATTAATGGAATATTATTAGCTCTGTTTCTTGTTGATGAATATTACATGCATCTTCCGGTTACATTGCCGTCGAAATGGAGCTAAATGCGTTATCATTAATTCTTTAACAAATATTCCCTAGCCTTACTTAGAGCGAAAGGTCAGCTCGGCTTTTTTTTTTACCTTGAGAATTTAAGGTGTTTTCATTTAGTTTTCATATATATTTTAACTTGCTATACACACACACACACACACACACACACACACACACATATATATATATATATATATATATTGATAGATAGGTATACGTACACGCATCAAGCACACATACGGAAAAGCCTGTATGTATATATCTACATAAATGTGTGGGCAAATACCGTACATATCCCCCCAAAAAAACATATGTATATATATATATATATATATGTCTATATATCAATCTAACTATCTATCTATATATATAATTTATATATATACAGTATATATAGAAAGATATATATATATATATATATATATGTATATATATACATATATATATATATATATATATATATTCTTCAAATTATGGTTTTTTTTTTGGTTTCTAAATATTTATAAAGAATATACCTGCTAAAATCAAGTCTGTCTTCGGTTGGCCTAGAAAAAGAGGTTAATGAAAGTAAACATTTACGGCTACTCATATTCGAAACACTTTCTTGTAATTGAAAACCTATCGTTGTCTGATTTCATAACTATTTTACATCTCTCATTTCTCGCATTTCTGAGCTATTTATAATATCTACGGCCTATTTGGGTATTTGGAAATTATATGTAAGTTTCTAGAGGTATATTAATCATTAATATTTGGTTTATGAAGTATGATTATAGGAGTAATTATAATGAATGGATTCTGAATTAGCTGTCATTTTTTTTCTTTTGATAAAGATATTTTATAAACTTGAAAATAGATGAAATACCAGTTTAAACATAAATTTCACGTAACCAACAGGATCTCAACTATATAATAAAAAACAAGTGTCATATATATATATATATATATATATATCTATCTATATATATATATATATATATATTCCTGCCGCGCTCAGTGGGAGAGGGAATATTCATATCCTGGTGAGAGGGGGTACCCCGAGAGGTATATTAGGAAACCACACTCTCAAACAATTTTCCGAACCAGCAGGTTGTAGTTAGGAAAGGGGGATAGGGTGGGAAGGGTTGAATCTTTGTGTGTGTTCGTGTGCGAGTGTGTGCATATCCATCTACATATTTAGACATAATTTTTTACGACTCGGGTACACTAAAAGGTTTAAAGGTTAGAAGGCCGCTCACGAATGGCAGAGGCAAGGGACAGTGACATTGCTCTAGCATGCAAGACAATGCCCTAGAGACTGACCATATATACATACGATCAGCGCACTAGGCCCCTCTCCACCCAAGCTAGGACCGAGGAGAGCCAGGCAATGGCTGCTGATGACTCAGCAGACAGACCTATAGGCTCCCCCAAAACCCCCATCCATAGCTCACAAGAATGGTAAGGTTGCAGCGACCAAAGAATCTAACAAGTTAGAGCGGGTTCGTACCCCATTCTGGCGTTCACCAGTCAGGGACAGTGCCATAGCAGCCACCACAAAAATGATTGAATCAAAGATAAAAAAGAACCCATTTCTATTAGCATAAATCACCCATGCAGAATAATTTTCCCAGTTTCCTTATATTTCAGTCTTTTTTAGAAAAAAGAAAAAGAGAAAAAAATTTAGTAGTGGAGCAAATTATTCATGGGAAACTAATGGAACAAACCTTTACAGTTCGTATGCATGAAGGGAATGCTACTCTTAGATTTCGCCAACATGTTTTTGCCAATTGAGTTCCAGCAAATAACTTGGGAATTTTTTCCAATCTCTTCGATATACAAATACTTGGACTCGGTTCGACATTTTTACGCACGCATAAATTACCATGCTGGAGATTCAAATGTTTTATATAAGCATATTCTCTCTCTCTCTCTCTCTCTCTCTCTCTCTCTCTCTCTCTCTCTCAGCGCTAAATTATTTATTCCTTTTTTTATTTTACCTTTTTGTATAAATTTTGGAAAATGGTAGTCTTTTTTTCGTCATCGTGATATAGCTTTTGCTTGTGATATATTTATACAACCTCCTCCTCTGCTCGCTTCAATCCTCCTTCGGTGCTAACTTATTTCCATATCTTCGAATGTATCCTAATACATATATATATATATATATATATACATATATATATATATACTTATATATATATATATATATATACTTATATATACATATATATGTATATATATATATATATATTCAGTATATATAATTTATATATATACAGTATATATATATATATATATATATGTATATATATGTATATGTGTATATATATATATATATATTTATACACTGAATATACATACATATATATATATATATATATATATCTATAAGTATATATATATATATATATATACATATATATATGCATATATATATATATATTTATATATATGTATATATATATATATATATATACATATATATATATATATATATATATATGTATATATATATATATATATATATTAGATATAGATATATATAAATATATACACATATATTGAAGGTACCGCCACACAGCCGGCCAAGCTGTGCAGAGATACCAGCATCCGCTGCGGTATTAAAAAGTCCTCGGACAAAGGCCGTCAACCCCAAACACTTGCATCTAATTGCTATATGGCTCGTTACTTTTCCCTCTGGTCTAGGAAACTCAAACACAGAAGAAAAACAGTATGATAATCGTGTGTTCATATGATAATAACATTTTAGATGTAAAATCCCTGACACCACTACGCAATAAGGCTATGAGAGAGAGAGAGAGAGAGAGAGAGAGAGAGAGATTTTGATAATTCATTGAAGAATTTTATTAAACAGGAGAGAGAGAGAGAGAGAGAGAGAGAGAGAGAGAGAGATTTTGATAATTCATGATAGAATTCTACGGAGAGAGAGAGATATTTTAATAATTCTTGGATGAACTTTATTGAACTGGAGAGAGAGAGAGAGAGAGAGAGAGAGAGAGATTTTGATAATTCATTGAAGAATTTTATTAAACAGGAGAGAGAGAGAGAGAGAGAGAGAGAGAGAGAGATTTTGATAATTCATGATAGAATTCTACGGAGATAGAGATATTTTAATAATTCTTGGATGAACTTTATTGAACTAGAGAGAGAGAGAGAGAGAGAGAGAGAGAGAGAGAGAGAGATTTTGATAATTCTTGGAGGAATTCTCCTGAACTGATTTAGAGAGAGAGAGAGAGAGCGAGAGAGAGAGAGAGAGAGAGAGAGAGAGAGAGAGAGAGATTTTGATAATTCGTGGAGGAATTCTATTTAGCTGGTTTGGATAGTAATTATAAGAAAAAACACATTTGCTATTTTTCTATTTGAGATGAAAATTATTTTACGGCTCACGCCGTGCTTGTAAATGCTACACCAGTAATATTTGAAATTAATATGTACGATAATTTTACAAATGACATTACAGAGAAGCGTAGAGTTATTCAATCGATGGGATAAAGGGAATGTGGATAATGTTCTTCAAATGTATCCTATGTTCCCAAGGAAACCTTTTAAAATGCTATGTATTTGAAATTTATAAAAGATTTTGATAGAATAATGTGATCCGTTTTTGGGAAATTAATAAACTGAGACTTTCGTTAATTGTTTTAATGGTATAATACAGTTTCAAGTACTATTGTTGTGTTGCTTTCGTCTCTCTCTCTCTCTCTCTCTCTCTCCCTCTCTCTCTCTCCCTCTCTCTCTCTCTCTGTCTCTGTCTCTCTCTCTCTATGAATATTATATATATATATATATATATATATATATACATATATATATCACACAAAGACAAGAGCTTGGCTCCCGGCCGGAGCCAAGCTCTTGTCTTTGTGTGATTTCGCCTGGGGCTCTGATCCCGAGGTCGTTAAGAGAATCCAGACATTAATGTATCAAAAATATATATGGCTTATTTGAATATGAAAAACACGTAAAAATGTGCAAAATTTATCATATATATATATATATATAAATATAAATATATATATATATATATATATATATATATATAATATATTTCCCTAACTTCTAGTCTTTTACAACAAGTTTAACCATTTTCATTTATACAATGGAAAAAATTTTGATACCAGTTTCTACTGAAAGTACTCAATCATAGATCTCTTGTTTACATGATTGTTTTCTTTTGTACGCAGTAATTCCTCACGCTAGTATAGTCAAGATGAAATTACTATACTTCCACGATTCTTATATTTTTTTTTTCATTATTATTTGTAACCTAGCTTGAATTACACTCTAAAATCAAACCATTGTTATCTAGTCTTGGGTAGTACCATAGCCTCTGTACCATGATCTTCTACTGTCTTAGGGTAGGGTTCTCTTGCTTGAAGGTACATTCGGCCACACTTTTCTGTCTTATTTTTCTTCTTTTTACTTTAAGTTTTTAGAGTTTAAGCATGAAAAATCTATTTCAATGTTATTACTGTTCTTAAAAAATTTTATGTTGTTCATTAATTCTCTTGTAGTTTATCTACAGTATTTGCTTATTTCCTTTCCTCACTGGGCTAATTTTCTCTGTTGGAGCCCTTGGACTTATAGCATCCTGCTTTTCCAACTAGGGTTGTAGCTTAGAAACTAATAATAATAATAATAATAATAATAATAATAATAATAATAATAATAATAATAATAATAATAATACTGCACTTCCTTAAAGTTTGCCTGAAGATGTTCTAATATTACAATCATACTTAATCGAGAAATCTCTAATCTTCCTTCAAAATAATAAATTTCTAATTGTAAAAATTTCTTTTCTAAATTCTTATTTGGATTATTATCAGTTTATTCCAATTTCCTCTTTATAATATATGAAGAATTGAAATCAGTATCATAATTATTATGTAAAGTACATTTCTGTAGCTCATATCTATTTGAATAAAAAATGTGTTTCTTCAAAATGTCATGTAAATCAGAAACTAAATTATTGTAATTCTATCTACTTACGATACTGAAATTATTGGAAATTCTCTATACTCACGACACTGAAAAGATTGCAAATTCTCTTTACTTACGATACTGCAATTATTGCAAATTCCCTCGACTTACGATACTGAAATGACTGCAAATTCTCTCTAATTACGATACTGGAATTATTGTAAATTTCCTCTACTTACGATACTGGCATGATTGCAAATTATCTCTACTTACGATACTGAAATGATTGCAATACTATCTGCTTACGACACTGAAATAACTGTAAATTCTCTCTACTTACGATACTGAAATTATTGTCAATTCTCTCTACTTAAGACATTGACATGATTGCAAATTATCTCTACTTACGATACTGAAATGATTGCAATTCTATCTGCTTACGACACTGAAATGATTGCAAATTCTCTCTACTTACGATTCTGAAATGAATGCAAATTCTCTCTACTCACGATACTGAAATGATTGCAGATTCTCTCTACTTACGACACTGAAATGATTGGAAATTCTCTCTACTTACGATACTGAAATGATTGCAAATTCTCTCTACTCACGATACTGAAATGATTGCAGATTCTCTCTACTTACGACACTGAAATGATTGGAAATTCTCTCTACTTACGATACTGAAATGATTGCAAATTCTCTCTACTCACGATACTGAAATGATTGCAAATTCTCTCTACTTACGACACTGAAATGATTGCAAATTCTCTCTATTTACGATACTGAAATGAATGCAAATTCTCTCTACTCACGGTACTGAAATGATTGCAGATTCTCTCTACTTACGACACTGAAATGATTGGAAATTCTCTCTACTTACGATACTGAAATGATTGCAAATTCTCTCTACTCACGATACTGAAATGATTGCAAATTCTCTCTACTTACGACACTGAAATGATTGCAAATTCTCTCTACTTACGATTCTGAAATGAATGCAAATTCTCTCTACTCACGATACTGAAATGATTGCAAATTCTCTCTACTCATGATACTGAAATGATTGCAGATTCTCTCTACTTACGACATTGAAATGATTGCAAATTCTCTCTACTTACGATACTGAAATGATTGCAAATTCTCTCTACTCACGATACTGAAATGATTGCAAATTATCTCTACTTACGACACTGAAATGATTGGAAATTCCCTCGACTTACGATACTGAAATGACTGCAGTTCTATGTAATTATGATACTGAAATTACTACAATTCTATCTACTTACGATATTGAAATGATTAAAACTCTGTCCACTTCCTACACTGAAATGAAGAGCAACTTAAGAATGAATAATTACCAACTAAAAGAAAATTCCTTACCTTTAGACAACCGAGTTTGCCCACTTCACGCATCCATCTTCTTGAAGAAATTCTTGCAACTTTAGTCCTGGGAAGGAAAAAAAATTAATGAGAATTGCAGCGAACTTTTGAAGTCGCAGGGAAGACTTAAAATAAAGACAAGTAATCTCGATGGTTTTGAGACAAGTCTCAACATTAAAAGAAAAACAAAGAAAATGATTCTTGCCAAATTTTGCTTATCTTGAATATAGGAAGGTTTTTTTTTTTTCTATTATTTCAACCTCAATAGTTTAAAGAAGGAAAAAATAATTCTTTCTTTGAATAAAGGAATAACTTTTTTCCTACTATTTAAACCTCATTGTTTAAAAGAAAAACAAAACAATCCTTCTTCGCATATTTTGCTTGTCTTGAATAAAGGAATATTTTCTTTTCTATTATTTAAACCTCGTTGGTTGAAAGAAAAAAATAATAATTTTTTGTATATATTGCTAACCTTAAATGAAGTAATATTTTTTTTTTATCATTCCAACCTCGTTGGTTAAGTTTTTTTTTTTTTATTCCAACCTCTTTTGTTAAAAGACAAACAAAACAATCTTCCTTCGTATATTTTGTTTATCTTGAATAAAAGAATATTTGTTCTTATTATTCCAACCTCGTTGGTTAAAAGTTTTTTTTATTATTCCAACCTCGTTAGTTAAGAAAAAAAAAAACAATCCTTCTTCGCATATTTTGCTTATCTTGAATAAAGAAATAATTTCTTTTCTATTGTTCCAACCTCGTTGGTTAACAGTAAAACATAAAATCCTTCGCATATTTTGCTTATCTTCAATAATCTCGTTGGATAATTTTTCTTTTTTATTCCAACCTCGGTTAAAACAAAAACATGACATCCTTCTTCTCATGTTTTGCTTATCTTGAATAAAAGAATTTTTTTTTCATTATTCCAACTTCGTTGGTTAAATCCTTTTTTTTTTTTTTATTATTCCAACCTCGGTTAAAAGAAAAAATAAATAAAATTGCATATTTTGCTTTCCTTGAGTAAAGAATATCTTTCTTTTTTTTATTACTCCAACTGGAAATAAGACATTCCAAGTAATCATGAACGCGAAGAAAAACTTTTTGGAAGTATTCCGTCCGCCCGGAAAAAAAAAACAAAGTCGGACTCTGACAGACGGCAATTAGTCAGCGACAACTTCAACAGCGGAAAGTTACACTTACGTAAATAAAGACTTTGGAATGAGACATAGATGAGCTTTTCGCGTCGGATAATGGAGGAGCTTTGTTTAGGGTAATTAGCATGGATATTTTGCAGGCGCGTGGGGAGGGAGAGAGAGAGAGAGAGAGAGAGAGAGAGAGAGAGAGAGCTTTTGATAATTCGTGGAGGACTTCTACTGAACTAGAGAGAGAGAGAGAGAGAGAGGGAGATTTTGATAATTCGTGGAGGATTTCTCCTGAACTGGAGAGAGAGAGAGAGAGAGAGAGAGAGAGAGAGAGAGAGGTATTAAGTGCTTGTATATGTATGTCTATGCATATATATACATACATATATATATATATATATGTATATATATATATATATATATATATAAAAGAATAGAAACTGGTCGAAGTTCTTACCTGTATACAGTGGTATCGATTTCAGATATCTCGGGGAAGAGGGATAAATACTAGCGGCCAACATATCAGAAACACACCTCTCACACACGCACACACACACACACACACATATATATATATATATATATAGAGAGAGAGAGAGAGAGAGAGAGAGAGAGAGAGAGAGAGATCTGCCTGTATTAGGATCAAGTTAAACGAGAATTGCAAAGCAATTGGAAATGGCAATTGACATATATGAACCCAGATGATGATAAATTTAATGGAGAGCGAGAGGCCGAGAATATTACTCCCCAAGACAGTATAGTACAGATGATAAATGGACTGGACTCATGGAACCCGGACCACTTGCCTTGCACAGGGCACTGGAAGCCATTGAACGTCGATATGTAACTCGGGCGAAGAACTCCGCACTTGGGTATAAAGACATGTTTAAGACATGGATACGTCACTTCAGTGTTGCTTATTAAATTTATGGATGAACTGGTCTGAAATTTAAGGAAATGGACGTTGAATGTAGTTGTAAAATTGTTGCATATGAAAATGATAAACGATTTGTTAATGGAGCGTGGAATGATTCATGTTTACAGGTGATATGTGGTAATTGGTGATATTGACAAAAAATGTTAAAATCTGGTAAAATAGTTTCATTGTGTTTGCAGAAGGGATATATATATATACTGTTTATATATATATATATATATATATATATTGTGTATATATATATATATATATATATAAATATATATATATATATATATATATATATACATATATATATATATATATATACACAATATATATATATATATATATATAATGGGCGTGCTTGTGTGAGCTTGTATCAAGATTCCTTATTCCCTAACCAACAAGTGTGGCACAAAAATTATAAACAAGACATTGTTCTGTTCAACCTTCGACTATTGAATCGGCAATAAACCACTTTTGCCTAATCCATCAAAAGTCCCTACCGGCTCTTTTAGGGACACTGTTGGGTCATCAGCACCTCTCTCTTGCATACAATTCCTTGCCTTCTTACAATATTTTTTTCTCTCTGCCTAATCAACACTTTTGAGGCATTCTCTCTCTCTCTCTCTCTCTCTCTCTCTCTCTCTCTCTCTCTCTGTTAATCTATTTCTAAATAATACGTGTAACACGAAACACTTTATTTGTTCTCCTAGCATGATCATACCACCTTAAAAATATAATTTGCTGCTAGAGGTTTGCATCTCTTATTTCCCAATCTTTCATTCCACCTAAACTTCACATGCATCAACTACTCAGTATAAATAGATATCATTACTTGTTTGAGTGGCTTGTGGTAAACTATTTCATTCCGACGGAGTTACCACCATAAGATATAATGAAAGAAACGTGCGGATGATTTTGGTTTTGAATAGCTCACACACATTACAAAAAGGGTTTCCTTTAGCTAAGTATTGTGACTGATACATCGTAAATATCTATTTTGCAACTATTGATAAAATTAACCCTTGCTTAACTATCGTTATGTGCAATGATTATAAGATCAATATCTTGGAAATTTTCATTATTCTCCCAATGTTTATTTTTCAATATTGTTTTGTTTATCAATTATTAGACATTTTGCTAAATTTATAGTATTTGCACGATATGGCCTTGCCATAATCTATATTTCTTCTCATCCATTTGATTTTCTATGATTTATTCAATGAAAGATTTAATGTTATTTCTATTATCAAAATATTTGATTTAATTTTTTATGATTTTCATATGAAAGATATAATGTTACTGTTCTTAAAATATTTTATTTTAATTGTTCATTACTTCTCTTGTTGATCATTTATTTCCTTATTCTCTTTCCTCACTGGGCTATTTTACCTATTGAAGCCCATGGGCTTGTAGCATCCTGCTATTCCAACTATGTTGTATAATAATAATAATAATAATAATAATAATAATAATAATAATAATAATAATGATAAATCTTCGTCAGGAAATTTGAGTCAATAAGTTTCCCCAAATACAGTCCATGTTTTGATAAAACTCAGCTCTTATTAACCATCGTGGAGTTGGTGTTCACTTTAAGGTGTAGGCTGTGTTGGTGATGGTGGAGAACCTGCAGCAGACTGTGGTGGTGGTGATAGTGGTGGTGGTGGTGGAGGAGGAGGAGGAGGTGGTGGTGGTGGTGGAGGAGGAGGTGGTGGTGGTGGAAGGGTTGTGGAAAGTGGTCGGGAGGAGATTATTCAAAGGACCTCCAGCAGTTGCTGTTACGTTTGCTGTATGCAAACCCCTTCAGAGCAGCAGCTGTTCTTTTGTTATCTCGAATAATCTGATATTCTCTCTCTCTCACTCTCTCTCTCTCTCTCTCTCTCTCTCTCTCTCTCTCTCAGCATTGGCGTCTCACAACCGAGATATCTATGACTGGGTTGCGTACCGGGGAGGAAAAGGAACAACATAGGCTAATTTTCATGAAAATCCATGACCCCTCTGATTGCTTAAGCAACAAATTAGGTACGTTGTTCGTGGACATTTGTGTGCGTACACACACATATATATCTATAAATATATATATATATATATATATATATATGATATATATATACATATATATATATATGAATATATATCGATATATACTGTATATATATATGTATATATAAATTATGTATATATATATATATATATATTATATATACAGAGAGAGAGAGAGAGAGAGAGAGAGAGAGAGAGAGAGAGAGAGAGGCGGGGGATGGAGATAAGAATCAAGTAAACTGAGAGAGTAAATAGTAGAGCACCATCTAAATACATATCATATAATGCACTTCCAAACTGGAGAGCTTTGATAGTGGTAAATATTTCATCTGATATTTTTTCCCTCTGTCTCTTTATATCCCTCTTTTTCATATGCGCGCATGGGCACACACATACACACATCGTATCAATTCAAGTGCTTAAATTTTTAAGAAAAACATTATCATCAAATGTGAAATAGAAAGCTTTTTTTTATCTCCTATATGCCACGCAAGGTATATATTGAATAACTGAGATATTCAATTTTATTGAATCCTCTGATAAGACAGGCGACAGAGAACACATATTAGAGCACTTCTTCGGCATTATATCCTATTCATAAACTGCTATAAGCTTTATCAGTAACCCCTGTCATATTGTACTTTATAAACTAATAATCTCCACTGGCATTTCAATTAAAACCTTTTTTTCGTTCTTTTCTCGTTTGTGAGTTTCCTTCTGCGATGCATTGTGTGGATATAAGAATTCCACAGTAATATATATATACAGTACAAACAATTTCAGAATGAATTATGGCAGTATGCTCATATAGTATAACGATGTTAACCCCATTTTAGTTGCTTCAATATTATTCATTTATATGTAGAGTTCTCTTGCTTGAGGGCACACTAAGGCACGCTATTCTATCTTGTTTCTCTTCTCTCGTTTTTTTTATTTGAAGATTTTAAAGTTTATATATGAAAGAGGCAATTTAATGTTGTTTACGTTCTTAAAAAATATTTTATCTTGATTGTTTATTACTTCTCTTGTATTTTATTTATTTCCTTGTTTCCTTTTCTCACTAGGCTATTTTTCACTGTTGGAGCATTTGTGCTTATAGCATCCTGCTTTTCTAACTAGAGTTGTAGCCTACCTTGTGATGATAATAATAATAATAATAATAATAAAAATAATAAGAAGAAGAAGAAGAAGAAGAAGAAGAAGAAGAATAACAACAATAATAATAATAATAATAATAATAATAATAAAAATAATAATAATAATAATAATAGTAATAATAATAATAATAATAACAATAATCATAATAATAATAATAATAATAATATTAATAATAATATTAATAATAATAACAATAATAAATAATAATAATAATAATAATGATAATAATAATAATAATAATAATAAAAACAATAATAATAATAATTATTACTATTATGATAATAAAAAAAATAATAAAAAAAAAAATAATAATAATAATAATACGCATTAGGTATTACTTTAAAGATAATAGCACTTGTATGTAACAAATCAACTCCATTCTCCTTTTCCAGATAATAAATTCGGTTTCTTTTTTTCCTCTCGTAAAACTCTTATCGCTTCCGGTCCACTTTACCGATCTCCATGTAAATACCAGCTGAATCGTTGTGATAGTCATTGTGTCCTGACAGCTGAACTGGTCTTTCCTAAATGCTCTTCACTACGCTTAGTTTCTTTCGGTATTCATTTGCAGTTATGTCTTTAAGGCCTTTTTTATTTCTGCCTGATTATATACACTGAGAGAGAGAGAGAGAGAGAGAGAGAGAGAGAGAGAGAGAGAGAGAGTTCTTATGACCTTGTCTAACTTATTCTTGAACTTGTTTACCATGTTACTGTTTACTACAGAGAGAGAGAGAGAGAGAGAGAGAGAGAGAGAGAGAGAGAGAAAGAGAGATATTCTCATTATGTAAAACTGTGGTGTAAATAAATTGTTGACAATGATTTCAATTGTTTTTATTTTTAGGAGCACAAACCTCTTCGTTTTGATGTTTTTCTAATGTATTTCTAAACTTGAACTGTAAATCCCCCCCTCCCCCCCACAAATGTCTTCCATTCATTAATTAGCAATAGCATTGAAATTAAAATTCTCTCTTGAAGCATATGACAGTTATTTGAGTGAACACCATAACTATTTCCAAATACTTTTAACTTTATTTTTTTTTTTTTTACAACAGTAGATCAACGTTTTAATACAAAAAGAAATAAGTTTTATCTTTAGTAATATTGAACTATAGAAAGAAATTAGCATAGCTTTATTTACATTATACACCTGGAATTTTCTGTGTTGGTTATCAAAGTCCAGGTTTACCTTACTGGCATTTTTAAATACTTCTTACTTTGAATAAGCTGCGGAAATCCAGTCTTTTTATGACAAGATAATTGCAGAGCGAAGGCAATGACAGACTACAATGACTTTTAATACCGTTATATAAAATTATTTGTCTATGTTCCCTTTCAAGAAATCTGTTAATAGTATATGCCCTATACAATATCAAAAGTAAGCTGAACTCAAAATAAAAGCCAAAATATAGTTACTATACTCAATTTTTTTTAGTGAGGCAGATTTGCACCGACTTGCGGCAGTAACATTTAAGCTCGGAAAAGTTTCCTGATCGCTGATTGGTTGGACATGATAATTCTAACCAATCAGCGACCAGGAAACTTTTCCGATTGAAAAGGGCACCGCTGCGAGTCGGTGCAAATCTGCCTCGCTAAAAAAAATTGACTATAGTAGATGACCAAAGTAATCTGAAGAAAATAAAAGCGAAATTATAAAAAAAATATTTATAAAATTATGAACATAAGGAAACTCTCTCCATACTCTAGACCAGCGTTATATGAGAGGATAATATTAATATCCTTTGAAAAGTGGAGAGCACTGAAGTAGGGAACATCAAAAACAATATCTTGGCACACAGCTCAAGAACTAAATAACATATCTTTATTGACACTCCAAAATCAAACCATTAATCTCTAGTCTTGAGTAGTGCCATAGCCTCTGTTCCATGGTCTTGCACTGTCTTGGGTTAGAGTTCTCTTGCTTAAGGGTACACTCTGGAACACTATTCTATCTTATTTTTCTCCCTTTATTTGGCTTAGTTTTTATAGTTTACATATGAAAGTTTTATTTTAATGCTGTTACTATTCTAGAAATATTTCATTTTAATTGTTAATTACTTCTTTATTAATTTATTCATTTCCTTGTTTCCTTTCCTAACAGGGCTATTTTTCCTGTTGGAGCCCTTGCGCTTATATCATGCTGCTTTTCCAACTAGCATTGTAGCTTAGTATGTAATAATAATAATAATAATAATAATAATAATAATAATAACAACAACAACAACAACAACAATAATAATAATAATGATAATAATAATAATAATAACAATAATAATAATAATAACAAACACTTGCTCACTCTACTAA
>NC_090751.1:6575681-6580681 GCF_036898095.1 Palaemon carinicauda
AAGAATTTACTTGATAAAGAAAAATCTATTATAACTAATAATCTAATACGAAATAAAATAAAGAAAATAATTAACAAAACAAATTATATGAATATGCTCAACAGAAAAACCATTGCAATGAATTTAAACCTTAAGTTTCCTTGATTCAACAATAGTCACGGGAGAGACTAAACCCTTTAAAATGCTGTGTGAATTAAACTTGATGAAAATATAAGCAGGCCCAAATTTTGCTATATGATACGGGGCCAGTCTGGGAATATCTGAATCTCATGAACGATTTCTATAAGTGTGCACATAGAGATGATTTTATCATGGTACCAAGTCCACTGTAAAAAAAAAAATAGATGAAAAAAAAAAAAAAGGAAAATTACACGGGGTTCAATATTCAAACCATGGTGGAATAAGAAAACAAATATATGTCTCTTAAAGTCTGGAATACCACTCTTAATTCATGGAATTTTTTCTTTTTTTCCAATTGACTACTAGATTGACCGCATATTTTTCTCAATAAAGGGAATATACAATTAAAAATGACCCCCTAAATTATTTAAATGAGCTGCCTATTTAATTAATTATTTAGTTATAAAAAACACTATTTATGGAAAGATATATTTGTGGAATCCAACATTTTAAACCAGCTGATAATACAAATCTTAGTTTTGTAATGGATTATCTTTATCCTTCATAATATCCCCTCAAAAATATTTGGTTTTAAGCTAGCTCATTCAGAGATTCAATTATCTCAATTGTATACTCAGGGGATGGGCTGAACGCTAAGAGAGCAGCATCATCATAAATAAATAGTGTGTAAGTTTTATGGACACTATCTGTGATTATACACAGGATTAGATATATATAGACGATATGCTCCCTGTAAATAACTAGTTTTACTATTCTGAAAGTAAAAAAAAAAAAAAATCAATAATTATACCAACCCTCATTTGTCCAAGTTTATAATTAAGAGTTTCGTAATTACACCGATAAAACTAGCCTCTAAGTTAAGACCACAGCGTTAAAAAAAAACCGTAATCTTAATCGGAAAACCTTCGTAAGAATATATATTTCTCAGCTGCATTTCAGTATAATACAGGCGAGCGTAATTTTTACCATACCTTGTTATTATCTTTTACGGGTTGGTGACCGTAATATCACTCCTTAACGTCAATATATCTGTTTTTAAAACGGTAAATGCCTGGTGAAATTTACTCCACGATTTTTACCGTTTTGTGCGGCAAAATTTCAACAATGCATGCAAAAGACGCAAGACTTTAGACGTTGATTGCTTAAACCGATGCCCTTGAGAAATAAAAAAGCCAAAATTCATAATAAGGAACAATTAATTCCTTTTAGAAAACTCCATTAAGTAAAGAAGTCCACAATATAAGAGGGTCGTGTATATATTAAGGAAAAACAGCCAGAGAAAAGAATTTTAATAAAATAGAAGAATCAAATGAGTTTCCCACTGACAGAAGAATTTCATTAAGAATCCTGTTTGAATTCGCCACGAAAACAGATTTACAAGCCCACAATAACTTCAGCCTAATTAATTGCCAAAAGAATTATGGACCTTATTAAATAAGCTTTTCATTAGACAAAAGGAACAACAATCAAAATAATCCTTAATTTCATCTGTTGAAATTGATTCATTATGCTCTCAGAATAAGCAAATGTTTTAAGTATATTTGAAAAAAAAAAACCGTAACTTTAATACGAAATTCTCCGTAAAAAATATACTGTTGTCAAACGTATTTGAGTAAAATACAGGCGACCGTAATTTTTATTTACTTTGTTATTATCTTTTACGGGTTGGTGACCGTAATATCACTCTTTTATGTTAATATATCTGTTTTTGAAATGGAAAAAACTAATCATCGGTCAAAAGACCGTTTTCAATTACAAATGCATCAATGAACCTTTTTCCATTAAAGCAACCTCGTGCTGATACCTATTCAGCCGTTTGAAGTTTAATGACACAAGGCAATGCATAAATAAAGAAGTCAAACTTAGATCGACGACTCCGACATGCGAGAAGGGTGACTGAGAACTGCAAAGGAATAAATGAAAAGATCGTTTCCATCTCGATTGCTTTGCTTTGTTTGCTTTGATTTTCTTTGCTTTGCTTCGCTTGCTTTCGCACTAGGAAGCCCTTCACTCGTCAAACAGTTTTGTTGATGACTAGCGATATGAAAATGAAGCATTCCGTGTGTATGTTCAAAGGATATATGAAAGAGTCTCTCTCTCTCTCTCTCTCTCTCTCTCTCTCTCTCTCTCATACACACACACACAAACACACACACACATTATATATATATATATATATATGTATGTATGTATGTATACACACTTTACATACATACTTACATATATATATATATATATATATGTATGTATGTATGTATGTATACACACTCACATACATACACACACACACATATATATAATATATATATATATATATATATACATATATATATATATATATATACACACACATTATTATACACGTATTTTCACTTATACGGGTGTCCTGAATTACGTAAGCCCCATTTTAGCCATTCATAGGAGTTCATATCTACCCTAAGACATTCTTCCTCTGGCTAAGAACAATCATAGTCAAATCAGGACGCATAGCTAATTTCCACACATGAATATGTCACATATTTATTCATATATTCATATAAACCACAAATACTTAATATCGAATTCGCTGTGTCTCAAGATCAAAGACCTGAGAGGATATTAATGTTTCATAAGAGCTTCTGACCGGCCAAGGATTTGAACCCTGACCAAGTTCGACAGTCGCCTCAGTTTCTACTGGGCCAGGGTTCGAATCCTTGGCTGATTAGAAGCTCTATTCCAAAAAATTGAATTTCCACTTGAGTCTATGATAATGAGGCAGAGTAAATTCAATTTTAAGAGGCATTTGCGGCATATCCGAGTAATTGATAAAATTATCATATTTATACAGATAAGTATATATGGAAAGGATTCTATGACAAATAATATGATATTCACTAGCAAACATATATATCCAGGAGTATGTGCATGTATGGGCAAAAACAAATAAAAAAATACTTATGTATGGAAATATACTCATAAAATATTCTGGAATTGGCTTAGAAAGCGTGAACTATTTTTTAAATTACGGTCACTCTAATTTACACACACACACACATATATACATATATATAAGTATATATGTATGTGTGGTGTACATATATATATATATATATATATATATACATATATATATATATATATATATACACATATATGTATATATATATTTTATAAATATATATACATATACATATATATACATATATATTTATAAATATATATACATATACATATATATATATACATATATCTACATATATATATATATATATATATATATATAAATATATATATATATATATATATATATTATATACATATATATATATATATTTATATATACACACATAAATATTGACACTCCTGTGGTTCCTAATGTTCAAAATACCCATAACTAAAAATGTTTTTTCACGGATATATGTTTTCCGGAAATCATCTCTCTCCGTGAAAGAATATTTCCGTTTACCATAGTATGACAAATGACACTGGGAACTGTGCCAAAGCAATATCCTCGAAGATCGTTTGATGGAGACAGATTTCCACGACAGTTCTAATGCTGTTCGCCTTTTAGTACATGATTTTTTTGGTAGAGTTGTTTTTCTATCTTTTATTTAGTGATACAGTGAGTGTTCGGGTCTTTTCTGAATGACAAGTGTTTTTTTGCTAATTTTATATACATTTGTTTACTAGAGAGAGAGAGAGAGAGAGAGAGAGAGAGAGAGAGAGAGAGAGAGAGAATAGAATATTTATTATTATCTTAAGATCTAATCATTTATAATTTTTAACAATAAGATTTATTTATCTAACAAGGGGTGGCTCCAGGAAAGAATAATACAAGCCAGTACCACATTCATCTTTTAAATGTAAACTAAACGTTTCATCTCTTCAGTTACTCCATACATTTATTCAAACACCTCATCGCTAGCACGTCCAACCCGTACACACAATTTGCACCATTCAATCCCATCTGGCAAGCACTCACGCGCTTCCTGGAATCTCCATAACTTTTCTTTCTATTACGTGTTTTGCGATCTATCCAACCGTTCTGAGGCGTTTTCCTTCTCCTACCGTCTAGCACTTCTGAATAATATTCATTTTCCACGTTTAATGAAGGAAAATTATCATTCTGCGTCTTTAGAATAATCCAAGAGTCACAGAATGTTGCCTGATGTATGTTTGAATCGAATTATGAGTTGCAGCTCAAGAGGAGAAATTAGTTATTTTTTTTTTTGTTTCGTATTATCATTTACTATAAAGACAAGTGAAGAACAAAAACTGAAAGGGACATCGTCCAAAGTTTTAATTTATAATATATTTTCCTTAAGTAGTTCATTAATATAATTCAATTTACGAATGGGAATAAACTTATTAGTATTCATATAGTTCGTTTAGGTTTATAAGAAGCTTTCAGGGACTGCATTGAATAAAATAGCAAAACAAAATATATTGAGAGTTTGCGAATAACAATAAAAATAGAAATACTGCAAAGCAACTTACTGCACCATGCATTTAAGACAATATAACTGCAGTTAAAAAAAACCGTAATTTTAATCGGATAGTTTTAATCGGATATTCTCCGTAAAAATATACTTTTCTCAGCCGTATTTCAGTAATATACAGGCGTTGTGATTTTACCAAACTTTGTTATTATATTTTCCAGATTAGTGACCGTAATATCAATCCTTTACATCTAATATATCCGGTTTTAAAAAAGGTAAATGCTTGGCAATATTTATTCCAGGATTTTTACCCTTGTTTATACGGAAAAATTTTAACAATGTGTGTTTAGTCTTGCTCAGGAAATTCATGACTCATGTTCAGATGAAAAAACTCATTATGCTATGAAAGAGGAATGAAAAGTTGCCTTACGATCACTGCAT
>NC_090751.1:6583181-6588181 GCF_036898095.1 Palaemon carinicauda
TTTACTGTAAGATTTCAGCTAATCTCTACTTCAGCTCCAATTGCAAAGAGAGCAATCTGAACATTGCGAGTCTAATTAAATGCATACTAAATCCTGTCTATAATGAAACTATCTCTAATCTAGAATAAGTGAATATTAATCTAGATGAGCAGGAAGGAAAAAACTGTGCTTTCAAATTACTTTCTATCCTAACATTGCTACTTATCTTAAGATATTTTATATTCTCTATTCATTACTTCTCGTGTTGTTTATTTATTTCTTTATTTGCTTTCCTCCATGGGAATTGGGGATATTTTTCCCTCTTGGAGTACTGAGTTTAAAGTATGCTGCTTTTTCAACAAGGGTTGAAACTTACATAATAATAATAATAATAATAATAATAATAATAATAATAATAATAATAATAATAATAATAATAATAATAATAATAACAACAACAACAATAATAATAATAATAATAATAATAATAATAACAATAATAATAATAATAGTAATAATAAAAGTAATAACAATAAGAATAATAATAATAATAATAGCCTTTTAATTCCTCGGGAAATATAAATTACGGGATCAAGTATAAACACAACAATAGGAAGTACAAAGTTTTAATATCCTGGATAACAAAACATATCAAATGAATTTCATGTCAATCTTATTCCTGTTTGGAATAATACTACCGATCTGGGCAATCAAAAGCAGTAGGAAATTTCCAAATTGAAAATTATGCATCATTTATGAACCTTGATATGTTTACAAATTTCAAAGAACTATTTTTTGATTTATTAGTTCTCTTACAGGTGGGTAGGTTACACGTTTTTTAAGGCCGCTCATGAATAGTGTGTGCAAGGGACAGTGACATTGCCTTATCGAGTAGGACAATGCCCTAGAGACTGACCTTATATACACATGACCAGCGCCCAAGCCCCCTCTCCACCCAAGGTAGGACCAAAGAACTATTCCATGATTTATTAGTCCTCTTACAGGTGGGTAGGTGACACGGTTTTTTTTTTTTTTTTTTTTTTTTCTAAGGCCGCTCAAGAATGGCAGGTGCAAGGGACAGTAACATTGCCCTATCGAGTAAGACAATGCCCTATAGAGACTGACCTTCTATATACATATATGACCAGCGCCAAAGCGCTCTCCTCATCCAAGCTAGAACCAAGGAGAGGCATGCAATGACCTATAGGATCCCCCAACCCCATCCCTCCTTAGCTCACAAGGATGGTGAGATTACAACGCCCAAAGAAACTTACGAGTTTGAGCGTCACTAGAACTCCCAGTCTGGCGTTCACTAGTCAGTAACTTATTAGAATACTGCAGAGGCTTAGGAATGACTTTACACAACTTTTCTAATATAAAAAAATGTAGCGAATTTATAATATTGCTTTAATTTCTGAAAATAGACTGGACAGAGAGTTTGGCAGGTATAAGTCTTGCCTCGGTTTGCATGTGTCTTATGAATTGTTTTAAATTCAAAGGACGTTTAAATAGGTACATACTATGGACCTCCTCCCCCCCTCTCTCTCTCTCTCTCTCTCTCTCTCTCTCTCTCTCTCTGTTATCATATGTTAGTATATTTTAATCTGGCAATAGAAAAGAGTAAAACACTAAAAGGAGATAATGATTTAACCTGTTACGAAAATAAGATTCATCTTAATTTGTCTGTATTTCTTTTATCATACTAATGATGGTAACAAAATAATCTCTAAATTCCCCTTGAGACTTGCACGACACTTGCACAAGTTTCCTCTCAGTAAAGCCACGCAATGCGTCGTGTCACTGATTAGTCTTTGTGCGGAACTTGCTAAAAATTTGGCACGCATAACTTCCCGTGTCTTTTTACCCTTAACACACTCCGCATGATGACTAATCATTGACACGATGCATTGCACGACTTAGCGTGCAAGTGTCAAGGTAGTTTAACACAGTAAGGGTAATTTGTGTATTTTCATACTTAGCGGGGACAAATAAAATACTGCAAAGGAAATTCAACTATTTTCATGCAAATCCGATAAAAAAAAAAAAAAAAAAAAAAATTGGCCATGATATGGCAAAAAGACCTTTTTAACCTTTTTTTTACCTTGACCTTTGACCCAATCCCTCCCAAAATATAATCATACTGTCCTTAGATCATGGCCAGTTATCTCCAAAAAAATTCACGAGATTCGGTCGAATAGTTTTTGAGTTATGAGACTCACAAAAAGAGAGAAAAAAAAAATGGGGCTGTGGTGGCCGATGTGGTATCGTCTCTGCCTGACCCTCGCCACACTAGGGTTCGAGTCCCGCTCAAACTCGTTAGTTTAGGGGAGCCCATAGGTTTATCTGCTGAGTCATCAGCAGCCATTGCCTGGCCCACCTTGGTCCCACCTTGGGTGGAGAGGGGGCTTGGGCGATAATCATATGTATATATGGTCAATCTCTAGGGCCTTGTCCTGCTTGATAGGGCAATGTCACTGTCCCTTGCCTCTGCCATTCATGAGCGGCCTTTAAACATTTGAACCTAACAATACATAACTTTCGCAGCAACGTTGGCGAAGGTAATAAGAAATTAAGATTTCTTTTATGAAGGACTGACCAAACTATAAAAAATTCAACCAAAAAAGGTCAACCTGATAAAGAAAAAACTATTCAAGTTTTCAAAATAATACCCAATATGCTGAAAAGAAAAAAAAAACAATATGATTTAAAAAGATTGTTGAGATATTAAACAATATAGTTGCAACATAAATAACGATGTCGATAAAACAGTAATAAAAATATCATAAAGGGGAAAACAAAGTATTGACAATAACACCACATCATTACACTTGGAATGTAAATAAAAACTTTGCGAGTAAACAACGGCAATAAAAATAGAGAATATTAAACATGAGTAGATATACAAACAACTATGTTTTTCCAAGATTTTTCATGGAAAAGCTCTCTCTCTCTCTCTCTCTCTCTCTCTCTCTCTCTCTCTCTCTCTATATATATATATATATATACATATATATGTATATATATATATATATATATATATATATATATATATATATATAAATGTATACACACACACACACACACACATATATATATATATATATATGTGTGTGTGTGTGTATATATAAATTATATATATATATATATATATACATACATATCTATATATATATATATATATATATATAATATGCAAGGCAAAAAAGCGAGAAAACTAAATTATTTGTGCTATTAATTATATTTAGAACAAGGTTCGCAACTTCGGTACATATAAAAATCATAAAAGGAAAAATGACAGGGGAAAATACAAGATTAAGCAGATGCCATTGAATATGAAATTTCATAGTTCTTTTTTTTTTTAATTTCTTATTTCTTGGGTACGAAAAACGTATATTGAATAAGCCTTTTGTCTTTTTGCTTAGTCCTCCTAATTCAATTAGCCCTGTCTTTATCATCCACAGGCGTTCTGGTTAATTACTTCTTTTTTTTTATATATAATTTTTATCTCAGATTTTTTAGTTCTCGTCTTAAAAGCATTCTCAACCGAATGCAAATTCATAGCAATATTATTTTGCTTGAAATCAACGACTTTCTACAGCGTTCTTTCCTTCGTTCACTATGCATGATGCTTGGAGATTAATTAGAAACAGCAGTCTATTCAGTTATACCTTTTCAGTGCAGTGAAGACATGAGTAATCCCTCTTCAATGAAAAGACAACAATAATCCTTCTTCAGTGAAGAGAAGACAAGAGTAATCCCTCTTCAGTGAGGAGAACACACCAATATATAATCCTTCTTCAGTGAAGAGAAGACAAGAGTAATCCCTTTTCACTGAAGAAAAGACAATAGTAATCCCTCTTCAGTAAAGAGAAAACAAGAGTAATCCCTCATCATTTAGAAGACAACAATAATCCTTCTTCAGTGAAGAGAAGACAGGAGTAATCCCTCTTTATTGAGGAGAAGACAACAATAATCCTTCTACATTGAAGAAAAGACAAGAGTAATCCCTCTTCATTGAGAGGAAGATAGCAATAATCCTTCTTCAGTGAAGAGAAGACAATAGTAATCCCTCTTTATTGAGGAGAAGACAACAATAATCCTTCTTCAGTGAAGAGAAGACAGGAGTAATCCCTCTTCATGGAGGAGAAGATAGCAATAATCCTTCTTCAGTGAAGAGAAGACAAGAGTAATCCCTCTTTATTGAGGAGAAGACAACAATAATCCTTCTTCAGTGAAGAGAAGACAAGAGTAATCCCTCTTCAATGAGAAGACAACAATAGTCCATCTTCAGTGAAGAGAAGACAAGAGTAATCCCTCTTTATTGAGGAGAAGACAGTAATAATACTTCTTCAGTGAAGAGAAGACAAGAATAATCCCTCTTCATTGAGGAGAAGACAACAATAATCCCTCTTCATTGAAGAAAAGACAACAGTAATCCCTCTTTATTGAGGAGAAGACAACAATAATCCTTCTTCATTTAAGAAAAGACATGAGTAACTCCTCTTCATTGAGGCGAAGACAGCAATAATCCTTCTTCAGTGAAGAGAAGACAAGAGTAATCGCTCTTCATTGAGGAGAAGACAAAAATAATCCTTCTTCATTGAAGAAAAGACAAGAGTAATCCCTCTTCATTGAGGTGAAGACAGCAATAATCCTTCTTCAGTTTAGAGAAGACAAGAGTAATCCCTCTTTATTGAGGAGAAGGCAACAGTAATGCATCTTCAGTAAAGAGAAGACAAGAATGATCGTTCTTCAGTGAATAGAAGAAAACAGTAATCCTCTTCACTGAAGGGAAGACAACAGTAATTCCTTATAAGTGAAAGGAAGAAAACAGAAATCAGTCTTAACTGAAGAGAAGACCACAGTAATCTCGCTTCAGTGAAGAGAAAACAACAGTAATTCCTCATAAGTGAAGAGAAGATAACAGTAATCCTTCTTCACCAAAGAGAAGACAACAGTAATCTCACTTCACCGAAGAGAAGACAACCGTAATCTCGCTTCACCGAAGAGAAGACAACACT
>NC_090751.1:6593181-6595681 GCF_036898095.1 Palaemon carinicauda
TTTATGTCAAAACTTTTCTTCAAATCTTTTTTTGACATCAAAACGTCCTACACACACTCAAATTTTGCATCAAAATTTTGATATCAAAATTTTGATGCAAAATTTTGACGCTTTTTTTGAGCGTGTATGGGCCCCTTTAGTATAAGGTTCAAAATGCTTATGAAAGTAACTTTAGGATGCCGCCCCCCCCAAAAAAAGCCTCCTGGCTAGTACAGTGGTAACGTTCGCCTAGCATTCGCGTGATAGCAGATCAATCCCAGCCCAGGACTGTGAGGTTAACCTGTTTACTGGGAAGGCCGCTATTGTGGTTGGGCACCACAGGGGGGAGGAGGTGGGGGGGGGGGCATGCCCGGCTCACGTTCTGGTGAGTATTTATTCTAATGAAACTGGAACTGAAACTAGACACCTTTAACCTTATATTAGAAAAGTGGACACAAGGATTTGGTGTTTTTTTTTTTTAAGTGAAATGCTTTATTGGGTGACGTAAAAAAAAAGGTTTGTAACATGTATCTGGAAGAAGGAAAGGTCCATAAGGAATGATTCAGATGAGTACTTATTTCACTACATAAATGCAATGACCGATAACTTAGTATAGTAGGGAAAGTGCATGGTTAGAAATTATTATTATTATTATTATTATTATTATTATTATTAAGAGCTAATGTATAACCCGTGTTAGAAAAGCAGGATGATATAACCCCATGAGCTAAAAACAAGGGATAATAGCCCAGTGAGGAAAGGAAACAAGGGAATAAATAAACTAATGAACAATTAAAACATTTTAAGAACATTAAGAACATTAAATCAGGCAACATATATAAACTATAAAAATATAGAAAAATAAATAAAAGGGAAGAGAAACATAATAGAATAGCGTGCCCGAGTGTACCCTCAAGCAAGAGATTGATAAAATCTAGGACAAGAGAATAAATTATAAAGGAAAAAGTGTATAAATACACACACACACACAAAAAAAAAAAGAAGATAAAGCATAATGTTTTGTATTAATCATTTTGATTAGATAGGAGAGTCTTTAACGAGATAGTTTTTATAGTTTATATATGAAAGATTTACTTTAATGTTGTTACTGTTTTTAGAACGTTCCACTTCAATTATATCACTTTTAGCTCATTTCCTTTCCTCACAGGGCTATTTTTCCTGTAGGAATACTTGGGCTTACAGCATCCTGCTTTTCCAACTACGGTTGTACCTTGGCAAATAATAACAGCAATAATAATAATAATAATAATAATAATAATAATAATAAATGGACCACCGCCACTATAAACCGTTTTTTCTTATTAAAGGAAAATGGACAGGCCTCACAAATTAATCTAGACAAACGAAGTATTCTTCATGATTTTTTCTCACTCAGAATCTACAGAATTTTAAACCTTATTAATATACCACGCATGCACTATCTAAAATTACTTAAACGTTTGAAGTGTCCCTTTAACAGAGTGGAGGGAGACGGTGCCTCAGAACTCGGAGCTGTCAATCAGTGACGGGTAGCGTTAGTTCTCGACCAATCAGCGCCCGTATTACTCACCGCGTGGGAGCAACGGGGTAACGGCTGAGAAGTAATGTGTTCAATACGAAATATCTCTCTCTCTCTCTCTCTCTCTCTCTCTCTCTCTCTCTCTCTCACCTGCATCCACAGCATTTGTCGAACCAAGCAGTAGTCGAAAGAAAAAATAGCCAAGTTGGTGTAAAGAAAAAGCAAAACTGGGCTAAATTGATGTAAAAGAGGCATAAAACTGAGCCAAGTTGACGTAAGAAAAATACAAAAACCGAGTCAAATTGGTTAAAAAAAAGCAAAACTGAGCCATGTTGGTGTAAAAAAAAAAGAATCGAAACTGAGCCAAGTTGATGGGAAAAAAAGTAAGACAGAAATGTCAAGCTTGGCTATGAAAAACACCAAAAGCATGTGAAATTGTCCCCCCCCCCCCCCTTCCTAACAACGTAATAGGTACTTTGACATCTCGACCAGTTAACTGAGAGACTTTCTAATAGCACATTCGGCCACGGGCTTCGTATGATGATCAAAATGTGCAGCTCGCTGCTCATGACTGTCATAAGACTCCGTAAGCTTAGAGGAAGAAGATAGTCGCGGATGCTCTAAGCATACAGTATTATATACAGTGGTTTTCTTGCGTTCGTATTTTCGGTATAAGTTCGATGTGTTTGTGAATGATTTCTTCAAAACGTATTGTTACTGGGACAACTGTTCGCCGATTAAAAGGGATTAAATTTATATTCAAGCTCCGTTGGAAAAGTGAAAGGCGATAACACAGCAGCTGTGGGGTTACCACGTGGCCATGTTGCTGCTCTCTGTGAGCTTATGATATACATATGCAGAGACCTCTAACAGGAAATACTTGACTCCGGACTTTACTCTGGCTACTTTTGTGCACTTTATAACTTGTTTTTGAGGACTTTGCTTTTATAGACCTTATTATGACTAGCTTTATGGACTTTATAACTTGTTTGTGTGGACTTG
>NC_090751.1:6603181-6610681 GCF_036898095.1 Palaemon carinicauda
TTCCATAAACTTTCCTTCATTTCTGGATAGTGTTTCAAAATGTATCGTTCACTTTAGGCTTTTCATTGTAACGTCCCAGAAAAATTGATGTAATGATTAATATTTTTTTTGTTATTGACATTGCATTTGATATCGTGGATGAAGAATATTCTTGAATGAGTTCCATGAAGATATAAAGGAATAAATAAAGTGTAAACATCAATTCCCCATTAGTTCTCTTAATTAGGTCACCAATGTTTACTATATTTGAAAATAAATATTGATATTAACTATAGTTAGGTAGCATTGCATGTAATGTAAACATTAATGAATATAACAATAATGCAGTTATTAATAGTTCTTGAAATTTAAACAGTCTAATTCACAGTGGACATATAAATCTTTCACTATCATAATCTGTTATCATTATTATTATTATTATTATTATTATTATTATTACTAGCTAATCTAAAACCTCAGTTGGTAAAGCAGAATTCTAACAGCCCAATGGCTCTAACAAGGAAAAATAGCCCAGTGAGGTAAGGAAATAAGGAAATAAATAAAATATATGAGAAGTAATGAACAATTCAAATAGAATATTTTAAGAATAGTAACAACATTAAAACAGATTTTTCATATATAAACTATAAAGACACTTATGGTAGCGTGTTCAACATAAAAACATAGGTGTTATTTTGAACTCGTGTAGTTAAATCAGTGGATATTAAGTATAGAAATAAGCAAATGAAATTTTTTTAAAAAATAATCTTTCGTTTTTGACATTAGGTATATGAATAAACGCCTATGATTTCAACCAGTCTTGAAACTTTGATGTGAATATATGATTGCTTCAAATCAACAACATTTCTAGACTGGGTTATTACATTCCTTGAGCGTAATCTTCATTACATGCATGTACTGCCAGTGGTCCCGAGCTTAGAGTCGGCAAAGATTAGCCGGGAGTTAATATTTGATATTTACTCAGACGTCGTAAAGCTTTCGTTATACCTATACTCAATTCTTTTTAATGAGGCGCATTTGCACTGACTCGCAGCGGTGCCCTTCTAGCTCGGAAAAGTTTCCTGTTCTCTGATTGGTTTAGAATTATCTTCTCCAACCAATCAGCGATCAGGAAACTTTTTCGAGCTAAAAATGGCACCCCCTGCGAGTCGGTGCAAATCTGCCTCAGTAAAAAGAATTGACTATAGAAGTACACATGACATGAAACATGCGCAAGTGGTAATAAAGAGCTGGGTATCGTTTGAAACTGTGAGCTGGAGACTTATGTTTACTTTTCAGGATTTTATTAACATGCAAGTTGCTACAAAGTAGTAATCAAACTATGCTGTAATAAATGATTACCATATCTCCTTTTTAATCTCCAATTTATAATAAAGAGCAAGTTTTTGGTTTTATATATATATATATATATATATATATTTATATATAATTATATATATATATATTATGTATATATATAAAGTATAATATATCATTTATATATAAATATATATATAATATATATATATAATATAGTAATTATATATATATATATAATATATATATACACATAATGTGGTGTGAGAGTGTGTGTGTTTGTGTGTGCCTATTACTAATATACATATACAGGCTTGCACCTTTTCCATAAGGAGGCTCTGGCACCAAAGAGTATTACCCTACTATTATTTTAGCATGTCTTTAAAGCGTGAAGTTGTTAGATCTACGCCATGCCCATATATGGTCAAGGAGCCAAAGTGGCGCCATCTTTTGACGGGCCAGACAGTACAGTACTACATTGGATCCTTCTCTCTGGTTACAGACTTACAGTTCATTTTCCCTTTGCTTACACACACACACACACACACACACCGAATCGTCTGGCCTTACCCATCCAAGCCCTGCCCAAATCGAACGTTATTCAACTTGAAAACAATCGAAGAAATTCCTAACGAAAACCCTAACCTGTTGATTCTTCACGAATATTCCCTCTCAGTATTCCAAAGGAATTTGAAATGCGATGCCACCTCGGTTTAATGGTGTTTGCTTGAGAGTAACGCATCGATGTGGGATATTGACTTCCAACATGACCCGAAAATGCGTGGGAAATTATTGCATTCTCTGAGGGGGGGGGGGGGGGGGGGGGGGTTAAGAGGGAGGGGGGCGTCTTCGGTGCAAAACATCGAACGCTATTCCCATTGAATTGGGGAGGACCATTATTATCCATTATGAATTATCCGACGGAGTAAAAAAATGGATCCATAATGATTTCTGATACGTTTATTATAGTTTGTGGTTAAACTTGGGGTATATTCCCGTGGACCTGTTTAAAATACGTACATGCATTAATCAATAAGCTAATTGCGTCTATAAAATTACACAAAGGCTTTGAAACATGTACACAATGAATACACACACACACACACACCATATATATATATATATATGTATATATATACATATATATATATATATACACAAATATATATATATATATATAATATATACACTATGAATATATAATACTTATTGTATAGCGTATAAACACACATTTTTTTATATGAATGTATATATATATATATATATATATGTGTATATATATATATATATATATAATGCATATATATATATAAACTTATATATATAAATATAAATATAATTATATATATATATATATATATATATACATAGAGAGAGAGAGAGAGAGAGAGAGAGGAGAGAGAGAGAGAGAGACCCAATAATATAACGAATTTTCAAATAGGCAGTGACACTATTGCATAAATAAAAACTAGTATACCTACACTTTCATTCACTCACCTTTACTAGGCAGAGGCTTACATTTCATGAATGATATATATCTATAAAATCTAATGGCTTATGTGTAATAAAAGGATGTGGAATGAATATATAAAGAATTTGTAAACTTTGATAGTGGGTTTATGAGGAATGATTGTTTTTGAGTGTTGGAACATTTGATATTATGAGAAATAAAATGTTTAGTAAAGGAAATGAAGATATTTTTTTCAGGTAGAATTGCAAGAACTTGCACTGGCATACTGGAGAAGAGAGAGAGAGAGAGAGAGAGAGAGAGAGATGGAATTGCATGATGAAAGATAAGAACATGTGCAGGCATACTAGAAGAGAGAGAGAGAGAGAGAGAGAGAGAGAGAGAGAGAGAATTGCATGATGAAAGATAAGGACATGTGCAGGCATACTGGAAGAGAGAGAGAGAGAGAGAGAGAGAGAGAGAATGCATAATGAAAGGTAAGGACATGAGCAGGCATACTGAGAGAGAGAGAGAGAGAGAGAGAGAGAGAGAGAATTGCATGATGAAAGATAAGGACATGTGCACGCATATTGGAGAGAGAGAGAGAGAGAGAGAGAGAGAGAGAGAGAGAGAGAATGCATAATGAAAGATAAGGACATGAGCAGGCATACTGAGAGAGAGAGAGAGAAAGAGAGAGAGAGAGAGAGAGAGAGGAGAGAGAGAGAGAGAGAGAGAGAGAATTGCATGATGAAAGATAAGGACATGTGCACGCATATTGGAGAGAGAGAGAGAGAGAGAGAGAGAGAGAGAGAGAGAGAGAGAACAAAAATCGAAAAGGGGAACAAGAACTTTTACGATAATACCGAGTTGTTTTCCATAGAAGTGAATGCAGAGAGAAGGGTTACTAAATAAATCCCAGAATAGCGTATGCAGTTGGAAAGCTGGTGGCTCATGTGAATGCAGTCATGGATAGATGGAGTGGGTATTTTGAAGATGTGTCGATTTTAAAGGCTAGAAAAAATACAGTATTTTGAAGATTTGTCTATTGTAAAGGCTAGAAAAAATACAGTTGAGTGATGCTATAGTTGGGGAGTGTTAATGCTTGGATGAAATACTTTTAGAAGTGACTGCTGAGGATGCAAGGAAGGTAGGTAATGGGATGGAAAGACGCCCAGAAGGGTAATAAGAAAGGAAGTTAAATCCTGGGGCTTTTCAGGGAATTCAAGGTCTGTCGTATAGATATAAATGCAATATAAGAGTCCGTAAGAATTATAGAGGTGTGTATAGGAACCTATTTGGAGGAGAAGATCAAGAGGGAGGCAGAGAATTAGAAAGTGAGATGATGTGAAGGATGATATGAAGAAAAGAGGTTTGGGTTAAAAGATGCCTTTGATAGAAGGCATTGGAGAGGGCATCAGGCAACCGACCCCTTAATGTAAGGAGAATGGTGGGAATAGTAGTATAGTAAAAATTTGAAATTAAGAATAAGACATATGCTAGGTCTGATAGATGATTAACTGTGCTGGTTTACACGATGTATAGAATGTATAGATCAAGTATTTGATATGAGACACTAATGTGAAAAACTTTGAAGATAAAAGAAATAAAATGTATAACACAGATAAGCATTTAAAAAGATTACGATAAAGTTGATAGGGTGCATGAAGGGTATTGAGTATCTATGACATAAATGCCATTGAATATAATTGGTTGAGAGGCTATAAGCATAACTTATTCAACAGGAAAGTGGCTGGCTTGGTTCAAAAGTCTTTGTAACTGTTCAACATTTTCTTAGATGGAATGATGTAGGTAGTCAGAATAAGATGGTGGATATATGTCAGATTGTTTAAGAAAAATGAATCGTAAACTACGTGTGGAATACTTCATATTTAAAAGTATAGAGCGCTCATGAATGAAAAAAAAAAAAAGCAAGGGACAGGGCAATGCCTATGCTAGCCATAAAATCCGAATACTCTAATGTTTACAAGAATATCACTTTTCATAAAGCAAATAAAAACATTAACATTAGCAAAGATGAACTATTGCATTGTCTACATTCACCCCTCCTTCGATTACACCATTATCAAATGTATCCCATCCCTTTATTCAAAGCCAACTCAACGGACCAACAATATATGTTTGCTTTAATGACACAAATTAATTAGCGGGGAGGAAACTGAAGCCATCAAGGCTCCTACAAAGTCTCCTCTTTAGAGGATGATGTAAAGTTATCCTTATGCAAACAGCCATAGCTCATTTTGACGGTAGCACACAAATGGGCGTTCTTAATTTAGTGCTATTCTGTTTCATTATGATAACTGAGAGTAGACATAAAAATGTATCCTGGATAAATATAAATTTGTAGCGGTAATTTATCATTTAGGATAATGTTATTTGGATAAACAAAATGGATATGTGTTTTCTATTTAATTATATCCAAGTTTTGATTATTTTCCTGTTTTTGCAATTGTAATGACGTAATCTTTTCGTGATATAATTTCATTAACATATTAAAAAAAAATTCTTTAATGACATACCATATTCATGTAATTATATTTTGATGATAATGTTCCCATTTAAATCACTGTTATAACAATCCATATAAGAACATCATGTCAACGACATCCAACACAAGCTTTCTCTTAGACTGAATTATTTTCAACCAAACTCTTCAGATATTTGTACAGTATTTCCATAATATTTATTTCTGAAATCAGTGGGTAGTCTATTGGAAACGTTCCTACTTGACTATCTGTTGAACTGGGGTTCGAGCCCCGTACAATCTTCATAGTTTCTAGTAGTGTCTGTAACTTCACCATCCTTGTAAGCAAGGAATGGGGGTTGTGGGTAGAGCCTATTGGTCTACCTGCTGAGTCATCAGTAGCCATTTTCTGGCCCTCCCTGGTCCTAGCTTGATGCAGAGGGGGCTTGGGCACTGATTACATGTGTATAGGGTCAGTCTCTAGGACATTGTCCTGTCTCTTGGCTCTGTCATTCACATAAAACCGTTAAACATATTTGTCGTCTTGAACGAACATAACTGTACTATTGATATTTATCATGTTTTTATTACTTTAAACTATCAACTATTCTCATTTTTGCTGCTCTATAGGAATATTCATACCTGTGCAATGAAACATTTATATATATATATATATATATATATATCTATCTATATATATATATATATATATATATGTAACTAAAGTAGACTTCCCTCAAACAGGTTTGGAATTCAAGATTCTCTGTTTGTTTGCCTTTCTTAACCAGTGATGAGGATGTGCTCATTTGAGCATATGATTTTAGTAATGGATTAAGTCCGCTTCATACCACTCGAGAAATAGGGTCGGGTAGAGATATTGGTTCTATCTTACAACCTATAGATTATTTGGCGAGTCAGGAGCAGCTATTGCTTGGCTCTCCTTGGTCCTAGCTTAGGTGGAGAGGGGGCTTGGGCTCTGATCATGTGTATATAGGGTCAGTCTCTCTACGCATTGTCCTGCTTTATAGGGTAATCTCACTGTCCCTTGCCTCTGCCATTCGTGAACGGCCTCTAAACCTTTAAACGAAAAGGAATTATATGGATGCCATTAATGTAACTCTATCCAGCGTATCTATTTTCCTTCAGATTCCTTCATCCTTATCTTTGAATTAAGGACACCAGGCAAAGGGAATATAAAGAATCCTGTATAGAGAGCTAATCTGGAGAGTATTCCATCATGTAATTGAGCCATTTCATAGATTGTATTATATATGCACTACAACATAAATATCCAGTTTTCTTGCCATACGTTGAAAATTATATATATGCATGAATCATTATAGATTTGAAATCTTGCAACTTTTTGTGCACGTTATTTTTATTGTCTTACTTGTAGTCTCAGTTTATTATTTGAGTTATTCTATATATACATTATTTATACATTAAATATCTTTTATTTTCTGAATGTGAGTGTATACATATTCATTATACATGTTAAGTATCAAAAGCAATTAATTACAATTTCTATGATGTGACGTTCATTTTCATGCAAATTTGATACAAAATACATAATTGTATTTGGAGAACTTTTGAATTTATCAATAATAATTCATTGTAACAGTAAATTAACACTAACATTAATCTAAAATTTTTATAATGTGACGTAGATTTTTTTTGCAAATACGATACAAAATACATAATTGTATTCAAAGAACTTTTCAAATAATCAATTATTCATTGTATCTGTAAATTAACACTAACAATAATCTAAAGTTTCTATAACGTGGCGTAGATTTTTTATGCAAATACAATACAAAATACATAATTGTATTTGAAGAATTTTTAAATTCATTGATAATAGTTCATTGGAACAGTAAATCAGCACTAACAATAATAATGTGACGTATATTATTTTTTCAAATACAATACAAAATATAATATCGTATTTGAGGAACTTTTAAAATAGTTAATTATACATGTAAATTAGCATTATCAATAAATTAATAATTTACTATAACATGGCGCTTATTTTTCATGCAAATGCAGTATAAAACACAAAATTGGATTTGTATAACTTTTTAAATCATGAATAATAGTTCATTGTACATGAATATGATCACTTTCAATAAACTAAAAATTTACTGTTAGGTGACGTGCACTTTTTATAACAATGCGATACAAAATACAAAATTGTATTTGCAAAAACTTCTAAAATCATCCTTTCCTATTTAATAAAGCAAGTCTCTCTCTCTCTCTCTCTCTCTCTCTCTCTCTC
>NC_090751.1:6615681-6625681 GCF_036898095.1 Palaemon carinicauda
TAATAATAATAATAATAATAATAATAATAATAATAATAATAATAATAATATTTTTCAATATTCTTATGAAGCAAACATTTTATGACATGCAGAGAACTTTTATAGGTGTATTACCTGCATATTTTATTTAAGGCATCTTGAGGTATTTTATAATGAAAATATGAAAGGCACTGAATATATACTGTTCAACATCAATACTTGACTAGGTTCACATATATAAGTTAAAGTGGCATTTACTTCAAGTATGCTGTTTCAACGGTAACTATTAAATTAACTAATCAAAGAACAACTAAAGCCATAATACATTGCAAGTTGAATATAATTATCACTGAAATATTGGTACTGAATTGCTTTAGTAAATAACCTCCGATTTATGGAAACAAACAACAATAGTAATATAAGATTAAAAGATAATTAAAACTAGCAGCAAATGTTTTTATGTTGAACAGGCTGATATAAGTCTTTTTATAGTTTATATGTGAAATATCTGTTTAAATGTTGTTAATGTTTTTCGAAAGATTTTATTTTATTTGTTCATTACTTCTTATATATTTTATTTATTTCCTTATTTCCTTTTCTGACTGGGCTATTTTTTCTGTTGGAGCCCTTGGGATTATGGCACCTTGCTTTTCCAACTAGGATTGTAGATTAGCTAGTAATAATAATAACAACAACAACAACAACAATAATAATGATAATAATAATAATAATAATAATGATAATAATAATAATAATAATAATGATAATAATAATAATTACGCTCAGCGTAAGTGACGAACCATGTGCTAATTTGACAATAATCAAAAAGGACTCGTCTGTAACACGTCAGGGAATTAGGAAATTCGCGACCAGAAAACAGCGCACCGAAAGGGGGGCCTCCCCGGTCGAGTCGTGGAGGATATTCGAAGATAAAAGGTGATCGGGAGAGCTTAAGGCATTTGCATAAATCGTACCCTGGGTGATCAATCTCATTGTATCTTCAGGTCGGGTCACTGTAATCCCGGGGGAAACGATAATGGTGTTTTTGACTGTAAAAATAGAGCTCGGAATGACTTGGTTCATCAGAGCTGCGATGCAGATTATATTAGTTTCGCTTGTGGTTGTGGAAAAGGGCCTCATAAGTAGAGATACTTAAACTTGGCTGGTGTAAATATTAGATATTTTTGTGAATATTCATATAGTTTAATAGATTTTAGATATAAGGGGTACCTTATTTTAGACATAAAGGGTACCTACCCATCCTTGTGTGCAATGGATAGGAGGTTTGGGGGAGCCTAGAGGTCTACCTGTTTAGACATTAGCCGCCATTGCCTGGACCTTCTTGATCCTAGCTAGGGTGGGTAGAGGGCATGGGCGCTGATCATATATATATATATATATATATATATATATATATATATATATATATATATATATTTGTATATATATATGTATATATATATATGTATATATATATATATATATATATGTATATACAGTATATATATATATATATATGTATATATATATATATATATATATATATATATATATATATATATATATATACATATATATATGTATATATATATATAGAAATATATATATAAATATAGATATATATATATATATATATATATATATATATATATATATATATATATATATATATATATGGTAAGTCTCTGAGGAATTGTCCTGCTAGGGATTTATCACTGTCCCATGCCTCTGCCATTCACAAGCGACATTTGAAACCCATTAATGGATATCTACATGAATTCAATTATATTCTATTTCACTGTTGTGCAAAGAACATTTAACTTTGCTGTACATACCATTCTTAGATCTTGACCCAAAGGTCAGTTTTTTTTTGTTTTTTTTTACCCAAAGGTCATTCGGTTTTATTTTCAATCATTCAGACCCTGTTGTTATTTTGCTTTTAAGGCAATTTCTATGATATGGTCAACTGTATTAAAAGGCAAATAATCAATCGAAACAGATACGTCTTTTACCATCCTTTATATATCCCTCCTAACATTTTATTGTAAACTTTATAAATATTTGCTATGAAAGATTATTTGGAAATTTTCTTCGTAGAACTTTCAAGCTTCATTGTACAGTTCCATGATGTATATCCTTCCAGATTTCTCAAAAATACATAAATAAGTATAATTCTTATAGCAATTGTTATATATTTTTTCCAATCCCTCTATATGGAATATAATTATCATATGAGTCGACATCCTTTGAACGAATCTATTACGATTATAAAATTTCTTTTTACATTTACCGTGCGCGCATTAGGTGAATGAAAACTAACTTTAACTGGTTCTGCTAACTTTTGGAAACTTATATTAGAAAAGTTTTACTGGGCCCAAAACAATTTCGTTTTAAGATCCCCATATTTATTTTGCCTTTAAAAACGAAAAAAAAAAAAAAAAAAAAAACATTCTGGAGAAGTGCAGATAATTTGAATAGTTTATTTAGATGTCTCATAACTAGTTTGTAAGTCAGAAACATCAATCATTTCTAGTAATTTAAATATCATTATGCTTTCGTTTTTATTGCTAAATTATTCCTAACTCTTCTTCTTTACCATCGCTATCCCTACATTAAGGGGTCGGTTGCCTGATGTACCCTCTCCAATGCCATATATCAAAGGCATCTTCTCCCACCAACCCTCTTCTTTCCATAGCATCCTTCATCTTATTTCGTCATCTAATTCTCTTGCCTCTCTCTCGATCTTCTCCCACAAATAGGTTCCTCCCAATTCCTCCTCACCATCCATCCTCAACACATGTCCACACCATCTCTGTCATGACACTCTTATCACCTATGTAATCTTTACTACACCTGCCATTTTTCTTAATTACCCCAAACTATATTAGTCTTAAGTCTTGATATCAGGAGAGGTCCATAATCACTACATGTATCATAATATAATACATATACCTAATAAAGATAATATTTAGGTTTACACCTTCATAAGCATTAAGGTTAAGTAAGATAGGTTTACACCTTCATAAGCATTAAGGTTAAATAAGATAGGTTTACACCTTCATAAGCATTAAGGTTAAGTAAGATAGGTTTACACCTTCATAAGCATTAAGGTTAAGTAAGATATTTTTAATTTCCAATAAGCATTAAGGTTAAATAAGATAGGTTTACACCTTCATAAGCATTAAGGTGAAGTAAGATAGGTTTACACCTTCATAAGCATTAAGGTTAAGTAAGATAGGTTTATACCTTCCTAAGCATTAAGGTTAAGTAAGATAGATTAACACCTTCATAAGCATTAAGGTTAAGTAAGATAGGTTTACACCTTCATAAGCATTAAGATTAAGTAAGATAGGTTTACCCCTTCATAAGCATTAAGGTTAAATAAGATATGTTTACACCTTCATAAGCATTAAGGTTAAGTAAGATAGGTTTACACCTTCATAAGCATTAAGGTTAAGTAAGATAGGTTTACACCTTCATAAGCGTTAAGGTTAAGTAAGATAGGTTTACACCTTCATAAGCATTAAGGTTAAGTAAGATAGGTTTACACCTTCATAAGCATTAAGGTTAAGTAAGATAGGTTTACACCTTCATAAGCATTACGGTTAAGTAAGATAGGTTTACACCTTCATAAGCATTAAGGTTAAATAAGATAGGTTTACACCTTCATAAGCATTAAGGTTAAGTAAGATAGGTTTACACCTTCATAAGCATTAAGGTTAAGCAAGATAGGTTTACACCTTCATAAGCAATAAGGTTAAGTAAGATATTATAATTTTCCAAAACAGATAAGCTAATATATTTAGTTTAATCTTAAGAAACTATGAAGCAAATAATCTTTCTACTGCATCAGTAGGAGATCACATAATTACTGACTATATTACTCCATATTTGATTACAAATTAAGGCAATATTTTACACGTGTCAGCTACAAATTAAAGTTTTATAATCAAATTGAAGTACTTGTAATATTGTAGACAAGAAGACGAAATAACAAGACAAATTAGTTTTATCATCAAATTGAAGTACTTACAATAATGTAAACAAGGAGGCGAAATAATAACACGAATTAAAGTTTTATAATCAAATTGAAGTACTTGTAATATTGTAAACAAGAAGACGAAATAACAAGACAAATTAGTTTTATCATCAAATTGAAGTACTTACAATAATGTAAACAAGAAGACGAAATAACACGACGAATTAAAGTTTTATAATCAAATTAAACTACTTATAATACTGTAAACAAGAAGACGAAATAACAAGAAAAATCAAAGTTTTATTATCAAATTGAAGTACTTATATTATTTTAAACAAGATGAAATAACAAGACAAATTAGAGTTTTATTAAATTAAACTACTTATAATTTTGTAACCAAGAAGACGAAATAGCAAGAAAAATCAAAGTTTTATTATCAAATTAAAGTACTTATAATATTGTATCTTAGAAGACGAAATAATAAGACATATTGAAGTTTTATTATCAAATTAAAGTACTTATAATATTGTAAACAAAAACACGAAATAACAAGACAAATTAAATTTTTATTATTAAATTGAAGTACTTATATTATTTTAAACAAGATGAAGTAACAAGACAAATTAGAGTTTTATCAAATTAAAGTACTTATAATTTTGTAACCAAGAAGACGAAATAACAAGACTAATTGAAGTTTTATTATCAAATTGAAGTACTTATAATATTTTAAACAAGAAGAAGAAATAACAAGAAAAATCAAAGTTTTATTATCAAATTGAGGTACTCATACCGTTTTAAACAAGATGAAATAACAAGACAAATTAGAGTTTTATTATCAAATTAAAGTACTTATAATATTGTAACCTAGAAGACGAAATAATAAGACATATTAAAGTTTTATTATAAAATTAAAGTACTTATAATATTGTAAACAAAAAGACCTAATAACAAGACTAATTGAAGTTTTATTATCATATTGAAGTACTTATACTATTGTAAACAAGACAAAATACCAAGACTTATAAAGTTTTTTTTTTTTTTTCATCAAATTGAAGTACTTATAATATAGTAAACAAGAACACGAAATACCAAGACAAGAAATCATGCAAACACCCTTTTCTCAATAAATCAAAGCACCAAATACCCAAGAAAACTCTGACATTTCCAAAATATTTTTGTTATATTGGAATGCGAATAAAAATGAGAACATAACAACAAAAAAAGATGATGGAACCGAGTGTTGTACAGCCATCTGTATCGGAAATAAAGCGAAGACATCAGGCAATTGGCAAGTTTTATAGCTCATGGTGAGGCAGTAAAATTCCCCCCAAACTGACGGAAGCAGACAGATTTTGAAAACACATTGGAGAGCCGCATCCCACAAAAGTCGTCTGAAAACTATTTTTTTTTCTTTTTCCTTTTTCTAAAACAGTTGCAATAAATGTTGTTTTCCAAAAATGTTTTATAAAATAATGACAATCCTTTTTTTATATGGTTTAAAGGCCGCTCATGAATGGCAAAGGCAAGGGATAGTGACATTGCCCTAGCAAGCAAGACAATACTCTAGAGATCGACCATATATTATATGATCAGCGCCCAAGGCCCCTCTCCACCCAAGCTAGGACAAGGGAGGGTCAGGTAATGGCTGCGGATGACTCAGCACATAGACCTATAGGCTCCCCCAACCCCCCTAACCTTAGCTCACAAGGATGGTTAAGTTGCAAACACTAAAGGCACTAACGAGTTTGAGCGGGACTCGAACCCCCGTCTGGCAAATACCAGGCAGAGACGTTACCAATCAGGCCACAACAACACAAACAGCCAAGGATGGTTAGATTGCGGACACTAAATGTACTAACGAGCTTGAGCGGGACTCGAACCACCGTCTGGCAAATCTCAGGCAGAGACGTTACCAATCAGGCCACAACAACCCAAAAAGCCAAGGATGGTTAGATTGCAGACACTAAATGCACTAACGAGTTTGAGCGGGACTCGAACCCCCGTCTGGCAAACATCAGGTAGAGACGTTACTGATCAGGTCACAAAAACACAAACAGCCATTTATTTCGCCCTTCCGAAGTTCCATGTATATACGTAAATCTTTAGCTATTTTAGCAAAAAATAATGGAGAATTCATAAAATCCCACAAAAATAAATGTAAATAATCTACAGTAGATAGAAAATGTGAGCAAAACATTTCCTCTCGCAGCTAACCGGCTTACCCAGTAATACTTATGAGCAAAAGCACTGCAACAAAGCTCGAGTTTGAATAATGTATTGTCAAAAATGAAAATGCTGGAACTGAAATCAAATGAAAATATATCAATACACAGCCTCGTCGTTTACTTGTGGTCTGATTTATTTTATCATGAAATTTTGCAATTTAAAATGCATTCGCATTCAAGCATACATGTATGTGTATAAATGTATGGAGGTATATATGTATATACGTATATGTATGTGTGTATATATAAATTATTTATTTATTTATTCATATATATAATTATATATACTATATATATATATATATATATATATATATATATATATATATATACTGTATATATATATATATATATATATATATATATATATATATATATATATATATATATATATATATATATATATATATATATATATATATATCAAGTTCAATGTCGCAGAAAGCCTCCAATACATAGTACTAAAACGGTCACAACTCTCCAAATAATGTTGTTATTAGAGAGAGAGAGAGAGAGAGAGAGAGAGAGAGAGAGAGAGAGAGAGAGAGAGAGAGAGAGAAGGAATTAACTGTGCGTTTTCTCTTTAAAGCAATTCACTCCTGAACTTTCTGTAATGAAAAAACTTTTTGCATTGGCCGCTGAGCCTTGCTAAAGTCAAGTAGAGACAAAATGAAATTAGAATCTCTAAGGTACTGACCTTTCTTTTTGGTTACTGTTCCTTGTTGCTAATGAGTCGAAAGAAGCTAAATGTATGTGAATCTTTGATAATATCAATGATATATAGGAATATATATATATGTACTTCTGTCAATCTTACTTAAAATCCTTGTATAAGATATGAAGTGATCAAAGGTAACTACACTGGTTGGTCATACTTAAAATCCTTGGATAAGTTAAGAAATTATCTTAAGTAACTACACTGATCGATCATACTTAGAACCCTTGTATAAGATATGAAGTAATCTTAAGTAACTACACTGATCGATCATACTTAAAATCCTTGTATAAATTATGAAGTGATATTAAGTAACTATACTAATCGATCATACTTGGAATCCTTGTATAAGATATGAAGTGTTCTTAGGTAACTACACTAATTGATTATACTTAAAATCCTTGGATAAGTTATGAAGTGATCTTAAGTAACTACACTTAGTGATTACTTAAAATAATTATATAAGTTATGAAGTGATCTTAAGTAACTACACTGATCAATCATATCTAAAATCTTTGTATAAGATATGAAGTGATCAAAGGTAACTACACTGGTTGGTCATACTTAAAATCCTTGTAAAAGATATGAAGTGATCTTAAGTAACTACACTTATTGATCATACTTAAAAATCCTTGTTTAAGATATGAAGTGATCTTAAGTAACTATACTTATCGATCATACTTACAATCCTTGTAAAAGATATGAAGTGTTCTTAGGTAACCACACTAATCGATCATACTTAAAATCCTTGGATAAGTTATGAAGTGATCTTAAGTAACTACACTGATCGATTACTTAAAATAATTATATAAGTTATGAAATGATCCTAAGTAACTACACTGACCAATCATACTTAAAATCCTTGTATAAGTTATGAAGTGATCTTAAGTAACTACACAGTTTCTCTAATTTACATCTGAATGGAAATACATTTGCATGATATTATTGCAAAATTATAGAGCGTTTGTCATTATATTAGAAAAAAAAAACTCTGAAAATGGCTGTCTTAAAATGTTATTGCAATATTATCTCTTTGGGGAAAGGGCAATCTCGTTAGACAGAAGTAATCAATACATTATCAGGTATTTAACCTCTTGAGGAAAATCAAATTATTTTTCCAATTCCTCCACTTGGCTGGAGCAAGTTGGATAAATACCGGTCTCATAACGAATTACAGATACTTTCTGGACTATTTTAAAGCGCTATCAACAGTATTTTTCTGTTCAATGTCTATTAGTAGAACCATAAGGACTCTCAATGTCAGGGATTTAATATCAAGGTAGAATGTAAACCTTAGAAAATTGTCCGTACTGATTATTGTTATTTTCAATGTTCTTCCTATACAAAACTCAGTTGATGATTGTTTCATTAATATCTAATTTTAGAGGTCCAGGTAGTGTTTATTCGTTTCTTTGTTTATTTTCTACAGTACTTGTAAGACTCAATATTATTCAGCATTACTCAAACACTTACCTATGTTTATTAATCAGCAATTCCTACTTGAGCAGAATTGGCAGTTCCTCCCATCTTATATAAGTACACCCGGGCGTGGGTGGAGGAGAGCGATCAACTACAATCTGAAGTGGGTGTGGGTGAGTGGGCTGTCAACTTCACTCTGGCGTGGGTGTGGTGGAGACTGGAGAGCGTTCAATTAAACCCATCTTAATTCTAAAAAATAAAGAAAATCAGGTTTAACATGTTAAAAGAGACTGAGTTCTGGGAAACCTAATCATCTGAAATAAGGAGAAACATACTTAGCTATAAAAGTTAACATATACCTTTAACGAACAAGAAATGAAATAAACAATAAAGAGGAAACTCTGTATTCTTCAATTATTATTATTATTATTATTATTATTATTAATTGATAAGCTACAACTCTAGTTGGAAAAGCAGGATGCTATAAGTCCAGGGGCTCCAACAGGGAAAGCAGCCCAGTGAGGAAAGGAAACCAGGAAATATAAAATATTTTAAGAAAAGTAATAACATTAAAATAAATATCTCCTATATAAACTATCAAAACTTTAACAAAACATGAGGAAGTGAAATAAGATAGAATAGTGTGCCCAAGTGTACCCTCAAGCAAGAGAACTCTAATCCAGTTTCGTTTTACATGCACCCCATTGCTACAATATAGAAGCAGCTGCTGTCATGAAGAGCATTAGAAAGGAAATATTGAAAAAAAAAAATTACATTTACAGCTTAAAGGTTTTAATGCATGAAAATAATGTCAGACAGAAACTATAAAGTGTATCTCCAACTAATATTTGCAAATTTTATAAATTTGCATCAGCAAGGATACATTTTTCAGAAAAGTTACAATGTTTCAGAGGTACTCGACTTTGTTTTTACACAACTTTGCAAGGTGAATTTTCAGTACCATATGGAACTAGAGGGACACTTTGTAGGTTTAAAGGTTTAAAGGTCGCTCATGAATGGCAGAGGCAAGGGAAAGTGACATTGCCATAGCAAGCAGGACAATGCCCTAGAGACTGACCATCTAGTATATGATCAGCGCTCAAGCCTCCTCTCCAGGCACTGGCTGCTGATGACTCAGCAGATAGACCTATAGGCTCCCCCAACCTTAGCTCACAAGGATGGTAAGGTTGCAGACACTAATGGCACTAACGAGACTGAGCGGGACTCGAACCCCCGACTGGCGATCAGCAGGCAGAGACATTACCAATCAGGTCACAACAGCTTATTTCTCAACCTTTTGATCGACTTTGACCTTCACCTTAATATGAATTAAATGGTGTGGATTTTCATACACTCAAATATGAACCTAGTTTGGAGTGTCTGTGAGAATGATGTCCAAACTTATGGTTGATTACGTGAATTTGACATTTTTTTACCGTGACCTTAACCTTTGATCTTGGCCTTCCTAAATTTAATCTTTTCCAGCTTTTTACATAAGTTAATACCTGCAAGTTTCATTACTCTACGATCAAAATTGTAGCCAGGAAGTTGTTCTCAAACAAACAAACAAACAAACTAACTAACAAACACAAACATGGTCGAAAACATAACCTTCCAACGTAGCTGTCTGAGGTAATGAGCGCCAACTCTCGCACAAATCGCAACAAATACTATATCGACTAA
>NC_090751.1:6633181-6635681 GCF_036898095.1 Palaemon carinicauda
AGTAAGAACAACATATCATTTCATATGACATTTAATAAGAGAATATTGTATCATTTCGTATGACATTTAATATCTATGTGGTGGATATATTTGTCTTACTAGAATACACGTTGGATTCATTTGGCTTCATAAGCTTGTAATATAGCGAGGTTACACCCACCTGGAAACGGAAAACTTGCTTGGAATACTGATCAATGAGGGCGGGGTTTGGTGGGGGTAAGGTGGGATTGCTTCTTACGTTGGCTGAACCTCCATTGGTTGAGTCACGAGGGAAATGTTTTGCAATAAACAGCAAAAGAAAAGTAATAAAAGGCGACTTATATTAGTATGTATAACGAGAAGATTAAGATTACTTTCGAGCTATATTAAATCAAGGATAGGAAATTGCTTTCTAATGAAGTCTTTACGTAATGAGAATGCTAACATGATACATTTTTAATTATTTTTTTACTTATAACTGTCTATTCTAGAACGACGTATCTCCTTCAAACACATATTAATTTTATATTATTTATTTATTATGTGATTGAAATTTTACATTTAAATAGTATCTCTCCCCAAAAAAAGAAAATGGTTTCGTCGACAAAATATATTTTATAAAATTCTTGGTGATGAATAGTATAGATTTTATGTTTCCAAACAAACTGTGAACACAGAAGGTTTTGGGATAAATTACAAATTGGTAGATTGATTGCTTCTACACGTGCGTATATATCCTTCTTGCTAAAGTAATAGTATAAATTGAATCACTATATTATTCCTGATCAGTTTCGTCATATATATATTTTAAGACAAAACGTGTCAAGATTCACATGGTGTTTTAATTTTTCGTACTGTTCTTTTTAATCTGATTGTTATGTGTTTTGTGCATATATATATATGTGTGTGTGTGTATACGCACAAATATACAGTATATTTATATATATTTATACATATATGTATATATATTTATATTTGTTATATATATATATATATATATATATATATATATATATATATATATATATATATATATATATATGCAAGTGTGTGCTTGTGCATTCAAATCATGTCCTTTTGTTTATTCAAATATCATAAACTTCCTATGGCCATCTAAACTAAACTAATAATCTATTATTCGTAAATCCGATGGTTTCATAGGTTATACTGCGCTCACCATACTAATTTACTAGTTAGATTAATTGAAGAACACTCAGTTCCTCTAGATGGTGCTTGAAATACTTTGAAAGGGCCCGTAAGGATTTCCCCCTAAATCATCCTTGCTTTCATCTCCACTTACGTGAAGAGAGAAGTTTGAAGCTCACTCCATATACTACATAAAAGGAAAATAGCTTCCTTTGAAGTCTTTTTAAAGGAAAAAATCCTCTTGGAACATAAATATGAGCAGAGAAATTGTCGCCTTCTGATGCCTTCATTATGTTGGTATATGGAAAGATTTTAAAAAGAATCTTTGTATCATTTTATCAACAATAATTTCTTTGAATCGTTTATAATGATCATAGGGCCAGAGTTTTTTGAACCTCTGTAATGGAATCGTAATGATGAAGAATTTCGAAGAATTTATGACAATTATAAGTAGAAAAAATGACTGGATTAACCGTTATTTCATATAACAATTCATAATTATTTCATATAACAATTCATAATTATTTCATATAACAATTCATAATTAAGACTATGAATATAATATGGAATTTCATACATTTCACTTCAACTACGAAGCAAACTGAACCAGTGAAGTCTTATATATTGTGAGCTCATACCACAGCTATGTTTATGATTAGTTTCTGAAACATAAAAGTTACTTCCACACCGATATTGAACACTCTTTGGAGCATTAAAAGGAGCAATCTATTCTATTTACAAGGCACTTCCCCCAATTTTGGGGGTATCAAACATATAAAAATGAACAAAGGGGGACTTTGCTTCTCTTAGCTCCTCCCAGGCTGACGAGGGATTCATTCAAATTTGGTTGGTACTTCTAGGGTGCTACAGTTCACCCTCCCTCGTTATCCACCGTAAATGAAGCTCCATATACCGAATCCCCTACTGCTGCTACCTCAGCGGTCACGAAGGCGACTGGAGGAAGCAGCAGAGCCTTTCGGAACTCCAATAAAGCAATATCAAATCAATAAAAGGAGAGCTTACTAATGCTACATTAATCTTCTCATGGAAGACTGTCAAATGATATAATCCAGGAAAGAAATATCAAAACCTAACAGAGCCACAAGATGATTAACCAATCTTTAAGCAATCTTGTGAATCAAAACTTTATGGGTTCATACACTAGACAATTTTGTGAACGTGAAATAAGAATTATATTAATTTTATTAATTTAGGTTGCTATTTCTGAACTAGCAAGGTAAGCTACTCTTAAAAGGCAACTTTTATCTATTTAATCTTACTTATTAAAGCTTACGTGATTTCAAGGGTTCGACAATTCCTTTTAAGGATTCCAAATATTGGTAATAACAAGTTTTACGTATACTCTAATCCGGAT
>NC_090751.1:6643181-6645681 GCF_036898095.1 Palaemon carinicauda
CGAGAGTAAAATGCTTGATTTACGAGGTTCGGATTTTTATTCTTGGCCAAAAGGTAAATATAGCAGAGGGTAAGAGGAACTGAATCACAAAAACATCACTTGGATCACTTACGAAGCTCTTTTGAACGTTGGTAAAAAGTGCGTCTTGGTGTGGAATTTTAATCACAGGGTGGAACCCCCTTGTCGGTCACGGAAAAATTATTAATTATCTTATCTACTTTAAGAACGTTACTGAAAGGGTTAAATAGCTGATTGATCTATTCATTTCATTGTGGTAATAATGGAAGAATTTGTCAATTCACTGCGTCTTTCAAACTCGAGATCAACACCAGATATTCATGATATAAAGTAATTTAGTGCTAATGGAAGGTATTTATCAGGGTATGTTTTAGCTTTGAAGCTTTTGCTGCATGGCACAATAACAAAGTTTTACACAAAATGTGAACCGAACATTTACAAGTGATTTCTTATGTGCATTTGTTTCTTAAATATTTGGTAAAGAGATGTGGCAAAGAGGAGGAAAGGTAAAAATTGTAGAATATGTACAAAAACTGGTAAGAGACGAGTGTTGTCTGTGGAAGCCTGGGTAAAAACGTATGACATGATTGCTGAGCCAACACTCCTTTATGGAAGTCAGATATGGATGCTGGATGCAAACAAAAGAAAATTTAGAAAGTAAGGAGATGAACTGGTCGCAGAATATACACGGAGAAAGAAAAACTGTGAGAAGATAATCATAACATTCAGCATCATATTACACATATTTCTATTCAGTATGCTAGATAACTCTTAATCAGTCAATCAATATTACATATTTCTAATGAAGATGCATCCTTACGTAAACCGAAATATGCCCTTCCTCGCCAATGTTTTTTTTTTTTTTTTTTTTTTCTGCTAATTATTCGTAACTTCATTGGTTGACTCTCCCCTCTTCAGGTCTGAGTACTGTAATTACCACAATGACCCCTTAACTAACCCTTCCCTAACGTTTCAGAATAAACTTACCTTTGAAAACTGTTGACAGAAAAGAAAACCACATATGAAATTGGAGTGATTTTTGCCACTGCGTTTCTGTGAGGAAGGAAACACTTTCCGAATTTCAAGTGGGTCCCATGAACGAAATTCAGGCGCAGGCCCGAGTTGTGAAATTTAGGTTTCGGTCGATACTATCAAAACCTGCCAAAGGAAGAAAGAGAGGAAGTTTAAGAATGAATACGCATATTCTAAGTTCTGATTTTATTTAGGACAAAACAGTTTGAAAGTTAAGTATGAGACAAACTTCTAGAGGGGCACTCAGTAGAACGCAGACCTCCGCCGCTACAGCTTATTTCTCGACCTTGACCTTTGACCTCAGCATGTATTAATTGACGTGGATTTTGATACACTCAAATATGAACCAATCTTGAAGTATCTGTGACAATGATGTCCCAACTTATGGCTGATTACGTGAATTGGACATTTTGCTTGACCATGACCTTTGACCTTGACCTTCAAAAATTTAATCATATCCAGCTTTTTACATAACAGTTAATCCTTACAATTTTCATTATTCGACAATTAAAATTGTGGCCAGGAAGCTGTTCACAAACAAAAACACACACACTCGAATTACAAACACCCAAACATGGGCGAAAACATTAAATCCTCTTAACTTCGTTGGCGAAGGAATTAAACTAAAATTCCAAATATCAGAAACAGAGGTAGAGGTTATCACAGACACACGATTTTAAAACTTTTGGTTCTAGGGAATTTCCCCAGTCAACTAAGTTAATTTAAAAGTAACTCAATTCCGTAGGCCGCGCTTTTAAACAAGAATGTATATTCTTGAGAGGCAAAAAAAAAAAAAAAAAAAATTATGATTCCTTATTTAGTGAGAAAACCCTAATGGTACAAAGAGGGAAAATTAAAATTTAAATGGGCTGGATATACAGATCGAGAGGCACAAGTAACAAATGGAAAGTGAAAGGAAAAAGACTAGCCATACACATCGGAAAGTAAAGAGTTGTAAAAGAAAAGTATGTTATTTTTTCTGTTACAAAGGCTGTCTGTATTCAAATACAGAGGGACCCGTGCACATCGTTATTTACACAGCGATTTATACATGTTCACTGCGACCCTTTATATTTACTGCAAATAGAAATTAAATAAACACAAATCACAGGCAAGCCTGACAAAAAAAAAAAAAAAAAAAAAAAAATTGCTTTTGCATATACCATGTTATGATAACATGTTGACTAATAGATTCTTTTTTTCATGTTGCCATTATAGTTTAACTACAAAAGCTGAAATCGAAATGTTAAATGGTCCTGTATATCTACCAAACTTCACATTTCTGGTATCAAATGTTTGTTTTTAATTATTGTATTTGAAATCTATTCACAGCACTAAAACGGAATAGGAAAAATAAAAGGCTCAAATCAATACTTTGGCTTTTCAACCTCTAAGCTTTAGGGTTGTGGTAGCCTATGGGAAGCCTATGGGAACCGTCCCTGCCTGGCAA
>NC_090751.1:6658181-6680681 GCF_036898095.1 Palaemon carinicauda
TGTTACTCTTTTACTAAAGTAATGGAAATCAAACACTAATGTAGAAAGAATATTATAACGATAAAGCAAATGATTATATGAAGTACAATCTTTATCTTATGTTGAACGTTATTAACGGTTTGAATAAATACGCGAAGGTATAATTGTTTTGTTTCATTTGATGTCGATGTAAAGAATAATGATATTTAGAGATCGTTTGTCTTTCATCTGAATAAGGAAGTCAGTTACTGGTAATTTATCAGCAACTTGCAGCTATAATTGAGTAAATATTAGAGTCGTCTCTATTTACGTCAGTTTATACAAACAGTAGTTTTACAAGCCTTTTCAATGTTGATACACTTCCGGTATAGTAACGAGGAAGTAGCTAAAATATTAATAAGTTGTTTATCACACACATGGACACACACTCATATATATATATATATATATATATATATATATATATATATATATATATATATATATATATATATATATATGTATATATATATATATATATATATATATATATATATACACACACACACACACATATATATATATATATATATATATATATATATATATATATATATATATATATATATATATATATATATATATATATATATATATACTTCAAAAACCTTCCACACTATCTAGACATGTTAATGTCAAAATCCCTGATACCGAAACAAATTAAAAAGTAATACAATTTTTATGATCAACGTGATTACAGTCATTGCATGCGCAAGCTATCTACTACTACTAGTACTACGGCTGCTGTTATTATTAATAGTAAAACACACACACACATATACATACATAAACACACACTCACACACACACACACACATACACGAGACGAAAGCTTTCAAGAATCAGTTAACTGGCAATGCCACTATCAGTTCCCTAAAAAAATAACAGATGTTGTCAAGATTAGCGAACCCAACCATCACCGGGTTCGTTATTCTTAACATGTGGGTAACTGGGTTCGTTATTTTTTTACATGTGGAAATTTGTGTTCGTTATTTTTTACATGTGGAAAATTGGGTTCCCTATTCTTAACATGTGGTGAAAAATATCTGTAATTGTTCACGACATAGCTTAGACGTAATGTTCCTCGTAGCCTCTAACTGGTTCTATTCTTTTCACGGACCAACACAAGTGAGAGGTGTGTTGCAACGGTCACTTTTCATGGTCCTAATTGGAACGTTGGTGATAGGAAATGCCGTTTACACTTTCCAACAGAAGTACGAATTATCTTTGCACGTAAATGCCTGTAAGGTCTGTAGACCTTTTATGCCTGGTTCGTCAGAGATAATCGGCGTCAATGTGACCTTCGATGTCAGGATGCCAGAAAAAAATCAAATCAATCAATAGTCAGATGATTTTTTTTACCATATGTATTAAAGCAGTACACACAAAACACACAAGGAAGACGTACGATAAATGTGACTTAAATTATGAATATCCTTGTTTTCTACAAAACACATTACTGGCAAAAGAAGTACGGAGAGGAAGCGTATAGCATTGGCACAAGATTCCTCCGAAACTGTACGCGTGCATGTAGGCTATAGGGTGTATGTATTCGAATACATATTTATATGCGAAAGGAGTGTTTAGTTTTTTTGTCGTCGTGACCAGTTATTGACTTGAATAAAGCAAACCCACACAACCTAGATCTATATATATTTAATTGAGTTGTACCGTCTCTGTAATAAATTTACCTCCCGTCCCAAGTTCAAAGTACGTCTAAAAACATAAAATAAGTATCACTCGGGATACAAAAATTCACGAGCTTTACCAACCAAGAGCCTAAAGACATGAACAAATGTGAATTGATTTAAAACCTCCCACTCTGGCATCATTATTTTTTTATTGCCTTGGCCTACCGGCTGGACGAACCAATTGCATAGGTCTAGGCCTATGGTGACCTCACCAAGATTCTGTAACTGCTATCATAAGTGTATTTCTGTAATCTAACCGGTTACAGCTATGAGATGAATCTCCTGTGAGATTGCATACGACAGGAATACAGTATGTTTCAGATAATAGAATTAAACTCCGTTATATAACTAAACACGATGCACTATACCAATATTTTCCATACGAAGGCACCCACTTGGTCTACGAGGAGCCATAGATTATATTCGTGTATTGTGTATTAGACGCTTTTTGTATGTATAAAGCAAGCAGATTTAAAGCAACATTGCATAAAATATAAGGGCGTTCACGCTACTTACGTATTGCAAGCAAACAAATAAAAACCTGATTAAATTGAAGAACACCAAACCGACTTACCTTTGTCGTCAAACGACTCTGTTTGGTGATACTTTTTCTCGGGCTACTTTAGTCATACCAGATTCTTTCGTCTTTATTTCCGAAGGTCGAAATAAGATATTTCGACTCTGAAAATAGGATAGAGACATAAATAACACTTCGATATTAAGAAAATATAGTGAATTCTTATCATATCATAATTTTGGTTTGAATATGTTGTTTTCGTGTATGACGTCACACATCCTTCGATAGATTTGATTTTGTTCGGCAATTTTAACTAAAAAATTGGGTTATTTACTGATGTAGGTATAATGTCATATAACGAATTGAATCTTACGTATAGTTAAGTTTAAAGGATATTAAAGAAGACAGTACTGGTGAAAGGCGTCTGACAAGGTATTTAAATGCAGACCCAAGATTCATCCGAATATGCTACTTGCTTGAGGAGGGGGGGGGGGATCGTGTGCGTACAATTATATGGGTGTGTGGTTTCGAGTACATGTTGATATGCAAAAGGGATGTTTAGTTTTATCGTTGTGTCCCCGATTACAGACTTATTTAAAACAAAACCACACAAGCTAGGTCTACATCGATTTGCTTGGTGCGTATTTTCCCTCTTATTTTTACCTCTAATTCCCTGGTACAAAGTACGGCTGCTAACTTAAATTATCAAATTTATCACTAATGATAACGAAGTTCTCGCAATTCAGTTTCAACTCCAAGATTCTAAATATATGAATAAATGTCAATCACTTCCGTTATTAATGTAAAACCTTTAAAATCTTTATTTTGTTATTTCCTTTTGGTTATAAGAACCAATAGCACAGGCCTAGGCCTAACACAACCAAACCAACATCCTGTAACTGTTATCATGGGCCTATTTTTATTGTCTGTTACAATTATGAGATAAATCTCATGCGAAAATGCATACGATAGACATACAATATGTATGATAGAGTAGAAATAAAATTAAAACCTAGATATAAAACTAAACACGATCCACTATACCAATATTGTCACATAAAGGCTCTCCCTCGGTCTACAGGAAACAGGAAATAGAATCGTCTATTGTGCATTATAAGCATTTCACGTAAAATAATCACGCAGATTTAAAGGGACATTGCATAAAAATTGAAAGGCAATCACGCATACTTACATATTTCAAGCAAACACGAATAAACTGCCCAAAATGAACAACACTAGACTGCCTTGGCGTTGATATGAACCGACACCTTTCGTTGCTATCGAAGTTATGAGTCGCGGTCGTAGCCAGGGTTGCCAGGTTTTCTAAATGAGAAAAGGTCAATTTCTAATCAACAGAGGCTTTAAAGGGTCAACCCATTAATAGAAAAAGGTCAAAAATATAGTATTTAAGGGCCGGCTTTTTTCATATTACTAAAGGCCAGCCTATTTAAATACAAAAGGTCAAATTTGAGTTTTTTTTTGGCCGGAAAAAAGGCCAAACTGGCAACCCTCATCGTAGCTAACTCTTTTCCCGGGCTATTTTAGTCATACCAGCTTCCATCGTCTTCTTTTTTACGTAGGTCAAAATAAAAATATTTCCACGCAGAAAATAGGATAATGAGTTAAATGACATTATGTTTTTTTTATATATAAAAAGCGCGAATTCTTATATTATAATTTTTATATAAGTCGTTCGTTTTCGTGGATGACGTCACCACACCCTTCGACAGATTTAATCTTGTTCGGCACATTGCAATAACAGCTAAAAGTACGGGTTACTTATCACTGTAGGCACATTGAATATTTATACTTAGGTTTAAAGAATATTAAAGAAGCCATATTACTCTTATAAACCTATTAAAACTACTTGACATGTTTCTTCCCCAACTGTTATAATATGACAAAACTTGAATATCCTAACTCGTTTAAAACACGCTCATCCATGATTCTCTCTCTCTCTCTCTCTCTCTCTCTCTCTCTCTCTCTCTCTCTCTCTCCTCTCTCTCTCTCTCTCTCTCTCTCTCTCTCTCTCTCTCTATATATATATATATATATATATATATATATATATTCCATATGCCTACAGTGATAAGTAATCAGTGCTTTTAGCTGTTATTGCAATGTGCCGAACAAGATTAAATCTGTCAGGGGTGTGATGACGTCATCAACGAAAACAAACGACTTATATTAAAATTAATTATTATATCATAAGATTTCGCGCTTTTAAGAAAACACCTTACTGTCAGTTACCTCAGTATCCTATTTTCTGTATGGAATTATTTTATTTTGACCTTCGTAAAATAACTCGATGGAAAGTTAGCTACGATCGCGACTCTTAAGTTTTATAGCAACGAAAAGTGTCGGTTGAAGTAAACGGCGAGGTAGTCTAGTGTTGTTCATTTTGGGCAGGTTATTCGTGTTTACTTGAAATACGTAAGTATGTATTAACGCCTTTCAAGTTTTACGCAATGTTGCTCTAAATCTGTTTGATATTTTAACGTAAAATGCGTATAATGTATGCACACTACACGAATCTATTCCCTGTATCTCATAGACCGAGGGTGAACATTTTTGACTATTGGTATAGTGCATCGTGTTTATTTTTATATCTAGGTTTAATTCTATTCTCTGATACATATTGTATGCCTGTCATATGTAATCTCGCATGATATTCATTTCATAATTGTAACAGACAATCAAAATAGGCCCATGATAACAGTTACAGAATATTGGTTAGGTTGTGTTAGGCCTAGGCCTATGCAATCGGTTCTCATAACAAAAGGCAATAACTAAATAAAGATGCCAGAGAGTGGGAGGTTTTAAATTAATAACGGAAGTGTTTGACATTTATTTATATATTTAGAATCTTGGAGGTAAGACTGAATTGCGTGAATTTCGTTATCATTAGTGATAAAAATTTGATAATTTAAGTTAGCAGTCGTACTTTGTACCAGGGAATCATAGGTATAATAAGAGGGAAAATACGCACCAAGCAAATCGATATAGACCTAGCTAGTGTGGATTTGTTTTAATTAAGTCTGTAATCGGGCAAAACGATAAAACTAAACATCCCTTTTGCATAACAACATGTACTCGAAACCACACATCCATATACATGTAAGCACACTTAACACCCCCCCCCCCCCCCCCCCGGAGCAAGTAGCAGATTCGGACGAATCTTGTGTCTGCATTTAAATATCTAGTCTCAGACGCCTTTCACCAGTACTATGTTTTCTTTAATATTCTTTAAACTTAACTATACCTAAGATTCAATTCGTTGCATGACATTATACCTACAGCAGTAAGTAACCCAAACTTTTAGTTCAAATTGCCGAACAAAATCAAATCTATCGAAGGATGTGTGACATCATACACGAAAACAACATATTCAAACCAAAATTCTAATGTAATATGAATTCACTCTATTTTTACAGTATCGAAATGTTATTTATCTCTCTTTCCTATTTCCAGAGTCGAAATATTTTATTTTTGCCTTCGGAGAAAAAAGACGAAAGAAGCTGGTATGACCAAAATAGCCCGGCAAAAAGTAACCACGAACAGTGTCGGTTGAAGACAAAGGTAAGTGGGTTGGTGTTCTTCAATTTAATCAGGTTTTTATTTGTTTGCTTGCAATACGTAAGTATGCATCAACGCCCTTATATCTTATGCAATGTTGCTCTAAATCTGCTCGATTTATTTATATAAACAATAAGCGTCTAATGCACAAAACACGAATCTTTTCAATAGCTTCTTGTACCCAGGGGAAGCCTTCCTGTGAAAATATTGGTATATTACATCGTGTTTAGTTATATAACGAGGGTTAATTCTATTACCTGAAACATACTGTATTCCTGTCGTATGCAATCTCGCCGGAGATTCATCTCATAGCTGTAACCGGTTAGATTACAGAAGTAGACGTATGATAGCAGTTACAGAATCTTGGTGAGGTCACCATAGGCCTATGCAATTGGTTCGTCTAGCCGGAAGGCCAAGGCAATAAAAAATAATGAAGCCAGAGTGGAAGGTTTTAAATTAATAATACGATCAATTCACATTTGTTCATGTCTATAGGCCGTAGTTGGTAAAGCTTGTGAATTTCTTTACCCCGAGTGATATACTTAATAATTGACGTTTTTAAACGTACTTTGAACTTGGGAAGAGAGGTAGATTTAATACATGGACGGTACACGCTAATCAAATCTGTGTGTGTGTGTGTGTGTGTGTGTGTTTATATATGCGTGTGTATATTTTACTATTAATAATAACAACAGCCGTAGTACCAGTTGAAGTCGATGAGTGGTGCATGCAATGACTGTAATTTCGTTTATAAAAAAATTGTATTACTAATTTATCCTGGTATCATGGATTTTGACATTAACTTGTCTAGGTCGTGTGGAAGGTTTTGGAAGTTTATATATATATATATATATATATATATATATATATATATATATATATATATATATATATATATGTGTGTGTGTGTGTGTGTGTGTGTGTGTGTGTGTGATAAACAACCTAATAATATTTCTACTACTTCCCCGTTAATATACCGGAAGTGTATCAACATTGAAAATGCTTGTAAAACTATTGTTTTTTTTTTTTTTATACCGACGTAAGTAGAATCGACTCTAATATTTATTTAATTATAGCTGCAAGTAGCTAATAAATTACCAGCAATTGACTTCCTTATTCAGATGAAAGACACACGATCTCTAAATATCATTATTCTTTACATCGACATCAAATGAAACAAAACAGTTATACCTTCGCGTATTTATTCAAACCGTTAATAACGTTCAACATAACAAGATAAAGATTGTATTTCATTTAATCATTTGCTTTATCGTTATAATCTTTCCACATAAGTGTTTGATTTGCATTACTTTAGTAAAAGAGTAACAGCTGTTATTCTTGAGAGGAAAAGGGGCTTATATTTAGAAACAACAAATTAGAACATTTTTATTCTCCTCTCTCAATTCATTAGTGAGAAAGATTTCATAACTATCTCTCTCTCTCTCTCTCTCTCTCTCTCTCTCTCTCTCTCTCTCTCTCTCTCTCTCTCTCTCTCTCTCTCCATCAGTGTTTGATTTGCATTACTTTAGTAAAAGAGTAACAGCTGCTATCCTTGAAAGGAAAAGGTCTTATAATAAGAGTGAACGAGTCAGAATCTGAACTTGCAGAAATCAGGTGATGTTGACTTTGATCTTTCAAGGTCACAGAAGGTCAGAAGTCAGGGTGTCTTGTTGAGGCCCACCTGTGGTTTTCTATATGTCAAAAATATTAACCGAGTATATATCTTTGCTCATTTGAGAGTTTAAAATTCAGTGACCTTGAAAATTTAACCCCATTGAACTTTGAACTTACCAATTTTCAAAACTATGTATGTTCATGATTTTGTTATGCTGAATGAAAATTTTGACACCGGTTAATGAAGATTTTGGTCGTAGTTTCAAGTGCATCGGATAATATTTTACGGTTACAGTCAAAATTCGATTTTGACTTTTCGGGGCACTGTGACCTTAACCTTGACCTTATGAGGTCTTGATTTTAATGGGTTTTTTGTGTTTCATAGTTCATATGTCCTTTAAATTTCAAGTAAATCGGTTCAGTAGTTTTTCCTGTAAAGTTAGTAATAATGAGACAAGTGAATTAGACAAACAGGTGGAGAAATGTGCGGGGTAATACTACTACTACTACTACTACTACTACTACTACTAATAATAATAATAATAATAATAATTCAGGCATATCCCTTAACAATAAGGCAAAAACAACGGCCACTGCCACATTTAAACTCAACGGTTACATACGCGAAATAAAGGCAAGCAGCCGTCAGCCAGCTCACCACTGCCTCACTCAGTGACGTCATATGATACACCGCTTGTCGCTCAGAAGTTTGTTAGAAATTCATCACGGCTGAAATATTTTACTATTCATTTAGGGGCGAGGGTCGTTGAAGTATTTAATTAACACTTGCTTAAACTTTCAGGAATCTCAAAGAATGTGGTCATAAATTGCAGACCAAAATGCGTTAGTGATACATTTTGGTAATATTATGGTTGAGTCCCACCCAACGCCATTACAGCAAGTCAGTCCATTGGAGCTTGATGTTTTTCTTTTTTTGTGAGCGAAGCAAAAACCATTAGACTATCGAAATATTATTGAAATCTAATGGTTTTTGCTCAGCCGTGTGCTCGCTTCGCTCGCGAAAAAAAGAAATACACGAAGCTCCTATGTAGGCCTACTGGCAAGCAAAATGGCATTATATTACCATAGTTTTCATTGCCACCGTTTAACAGTTCTGGGCTTGGCACTGATATGAATCTATTCATCAGTTAGAGCGTCGGTACATTTAATTTCATTTCATCTGATATTTAACTGACCTCATATCTTGTTTGTCGATATATATATATATATATATATATATATATATATATATATATATATGTGTGTGTGTATATATATATATATATATATATATATATATATATATATATATATATAATACACACACACAACACACACACACACATATATATATATATATATATATATATATATATATATATATATATATATATATATATATATATATATATATATATGCTTATATATGCACATACTTTACCATACACTTTTCAATGTAACCACACCCTAATTTCTACCTTAGATACTAACATTAAAGTGTAGCGTTATTTTCTCAAGGTCATTTTTCTCATAATGAATATAGCTACGGTTGGAGGAAAATTGAAAGTCGTATATTATTATTATTATTATTATTACTATCCAAGCTACAACCCTAATTAGAAAAGCAAGATGCTATAAGCCCAGGGGCTCCAATAGGGAAAAATAGCCCAGTGAGGAAAGGAAATAAGGAAATAAATAACTGAAGAGAACAAATTAACAATAAATCATTCTTAAAAAAGTAATGTCAAAAGAGATAGATCATATATAAACTATTAACAACGTCAACAACAAAAATGTCATATATAAACTATAAAAAGACTCATGTCCGTCTGGTCAACAAAAAAGCATTTGCTCCAACTTTGAACTTCTGAAGTTCTACTGATTCAACAACCCGATTAGGAAGATCATTCCACAACTTGGTAACAGCTGGAATAAAACTTCTAGAGTACTGCGTAGTATTGAGTCTCATGATGGAGAGGGCCTGGCTATTAGAATTAACTGTTATTAGTGTAAGTCTTCCGAAGTATATATAACGGCTATTTCATGTGGGATGATTCGAGTAGCAGACTAAACAAAGAATTTATAGAAACATGAATAATATACGTAAGCTTACATACTGATTTGGGATTCTATGAGAACTCTCCTGTAAGCTGAATGTGCATGGAGTCTTTGCTCTTGTAACTGATCAGTTTTACGGGTATTGAAGATTGTATAAAGAGTGTTTTGTAGGCATTAGAAAACGGGGCGTCTTATAATACTATTAAAATTGACAGATTGCTTGTACGATAGGAGACCGCTAACGGGTCTTTCAGTTTGTGTATGAAGTGGCGCATACATTGTCAGTTCACAGGAGCTTCATGTGTTTTTTCTTTTTTTTCGCGAGCGAAGCGAGCGCACAGCGAAGCAAAAACCACTTGGACTATTGAAATATTATTGAAATCTAATGGTTTTTGCTTGTACGATAGCAGACCGCTAACGGGTCTTTAAGTTTGTGTATGAAGCGGCGCATACATTGGAAGATGTACTGCATAATGCAGTAGTTACCGTAGGGTACGAATGCAGTAGGCCTATACTCATTTTTTTTTAATGAGGCGTATTTGCACTGACTCGCAGGATTGCCCTTTCAGCTCGGAAAAATTTTCCTGCCAGCTGATTGGTTAGAATTATTTTGTCCAACCAATCAGTGATTAGGACACTTTTCCGAGGTAAAAGGGCACCGCTGCGAGTCAGTGCAAATGCGCCTCATTAAAAAAAAATTTGACTATAGTTATCGTTTAATTATTGTTTTCTTTGAAACTCCATCGTTTGTGGAAACTACCTAATGTAAAAAGACACTTATATACATTTACGTACGCATGCCCATACTCACAAACACACACACACACACACACACACACACACACACACACACATATATATATATATATATATATATATATATATATATATATATATATATATATATAAATTTATATATATATATATATATATATATATATATATATATATATATATATATATATATATATATATATATATATATATAACAACAACACCAACAGCAACAACAACAGCTAATTCAGCCGTTCTATTCCACTGCGAGACAAAACACGCAGATATGTCTTTAGTCAGGGTTAGGCCATTTTCATCACCACGTTGGCCACTGCAGATTGGTGATGGTGGAGAGTCTAGTCTCATCGATCACAGCAAACAGACTTGGCATTTATGTGGCCTTGACTAGTATAGCTCTTGTTGATCATGATGATACACAAACCTATTCATTACATTAGACCACATTAAGGTATGTGTCGGTGTTCGTGCTTGCGCGCTCTTGCGTAGGAGTGCGTATTTTATTCTTGGCTTTCATGATAATATCCCCTACTAAATCTGCTAAATAAAATCAATGTTTATATTTACGCGTGTTCATATTCTCAGTATCTATCACATGTGTCCACATCGAAGCACAAAAACACACAAAACTTGAAAAAAAAATTGTATAAATGAATATGCATCGGTGACATTGAAAGAACAAAAAATAGAAAAGGCAGTCGGTTAGAAACGTCAACTGAATTAGACATCAAAGGAACAGAGCGAAAGTAAAATGCAATTGATTTTAACTCCCGGGGAGAGTAAAATGCTAAATGGTATGGGCACGCAGACGTGGGTTCTAGACTTACAATAAAATGCAAGTTCAATCGGCATTCGATCTTTTCGCCCAAAATGCTATTACAGAGAAATTATTATTTTTCTAATTCAAACTCGCGTATCATTAGGAACGATAAATGCTTCGACTCCAATAATGCATCCTTTGTTCCGTTCTTTGAATTGTAGGTTCTGTAGCTTTGAAGATTTGCCAGTGTTTTCGCAATGGTTAAAATTTCATTTTGCACGTGGGATGCTTTTGCATTTCGATTTTGGAAGAATGCGTGAATAAAAAAGGAGACTGAAGGATTCTGCTAATTAATAGGGGATAGCGTATGAAAGATGTATATTTATCGATGGTTTTGAGCACGTGCAGATGCTCACCACTGACACGTGTATCAAGTCCATACATTCATATATGCATACGCGTATGTACGTACACAGTGCATATATGTATATAATGATATACATTATATATGCTGTATGTATACAAGTATAAATACTGTATATATATATATATATATATATATATATATATATATATATATATATATATATATATATATATATATATATATATATAAGATTATATGTATATATACATAAGTACGTATGTATATATTCATATACACATACACACTGGGCTATTTTCTCTGTTGGGGTCCTTAAGCTTATAGCCTCCTACTTTTCTAACTAGGGTTGTAGCTTAGCAAGTAATAATAATAATAATAATAATAATAATAATAATAATAGTAATAATAATAATAATAATATTGAATAGCTATTCCAAAAAGAAGAATGCATTTGGGAAATGTTTGATTGAAAAATTCGCATAATATTTTGCCTTGTTGACCTGTCTCTTGGATGGGCTTCAAATGCAGTATTTGCTTTGAAATGTCAAACGGTTTGAGTAAACTTTATAATTGATCTAACAATATTTTATATCTTTATTCATTAATTTCTATATATAGTTTATTCATTTCGCTTATTTCTTTCAATGAGGTAGCATTCTGCTTTTCCAACTAGAATTGTAGCTTAGCTAATAATAATAATAATAATAATAATAATAATAATAATAATGATAATAATAATAATAATACCTAAGTCACTGAAAAGGATTCTTGAGGAGATAGGAGCCGATATAGCTCCAGGACTTGTACAGAAGAGCATACTACTTTAAACAGCCCATATGGTGAGGAAAGTTATGTATTCCTAAGGAAGGTGGATGCAACCTGGAACTCTACACTATAAACTACCAGTTTTTGTGGTCTGATAATAATAATAATAATAATAATAATAATAATAATAATAATAATAATAATATTAATAATAATAATAATAATAATAATAATAATATGCACGAAGCAGACACACAAACAGACGTACAATCACAAATATCAACGAAACTTACTTTCAGTTTCGTCTTTGGGGTTAACCAAAGTTGGATGTCAATAGCATATAATTAAAAGAGGCAATTGCAGTGAAATATGAAATTTCCGTATATTTCACTTACCTACCCCCCAAAAAAAAAAATCTGCTGTACCAAAGTTTCTTGTCTTGGGTAGTGCCCTATCTTCTGTACCACTGTCTTGAGGTAGAGTTTTCTTGCTTGAGGGTACACTAGGGCACTTTATTCCATCTTAATTTTATATATTAGATATGAAAGATTTGTTTTAATATAACATTTCTGTATATATCACTTTTCTCGTCCCCCCCTCAAAAAAAAATCTGCTGTACCAGTTTTCTAGTCTTTGGAAGTGCCCTAACTTCTGTACCACTGTCATGGGGTAGAGTTCTCTTGCTTGAGTGTACACTACGGCACTTTATTCCATCTTAATTTTATATATTATATATGAAAGATTTGTTTCAATATAACATTTCTGTATATTTCACTTTCCTTCCTCCCCCTCAAAAAAAAAAAAAAAAAAAAAAAAAAAAAAAAAAAAAATCCGCTGTAAATTTCATAAATTCAAGGTAATGGATAGTAACAGCACACACACCCTACTTCATAATCTATTGTGTGACTGCCTAACCAAAACATCATATATTATTTCGCATTGAAATCGATACGCCAAGGGTTTAACGATGGGCCAAAAGGGAGGCTGTTTGTCATTTACTGCAATTGCTTTGTTGTGTCAGGTTAAAAATAGAAAGTGAAGAAGTATGAAAAAAAATCATTGAAGGAAGGGGAGAAAAAGAAGTCAGATTTTTTTTTTTTTTTAATATTAGTCGTAAATGAATGAACAGAATTGTTTTTTTTAGGAAGTTATGATATTTTACCGATAAGATTAATGAATAGAAAGTGAAGTATAAAAAATTAGTGAAGAAGTCACAATTTAACCATATTAAATAATAAACGCAATGAACAAATTAGATAAGTTTGAGGTAGTAATGCTCTTATAGCCATAAGCCATTATCAACAGAATGTAGTCTACAGATCTTGGAAAAAGTATAAAACATAATGAAGAAAGGGAGAAGTATCAAAGTTTTGCCATATCAAATCATAAACACAATGCACAGCATTATTTTTTTTTACTTCCACCAACGAAGTTGGAAGATTATGTTTTTGCCCCTTTTTGTGTGTTTGTGTGTGTGTTTGTTTGTTTTTGAAAAGCCTCCTGGCCACGATTTCAATCGTAAAGTAATGAAACTTACAGGAATTACTTGTTATGTAAAAGGCTAGAAATTATTAGATTTTGGAAGGTCGAGGTCTAAGGTTAATGCCATGGTCAAGCAAAATGTCCAATTCACGTAATGAGCCATAAGTTTGGACGTCTTTGTCACAGAGACTTCAAACTTGGTTCATATTTGAATGTATGAAAATCCACGCCAATTAACCTATGTTAAGGTTGAAGGTCAAGGTCAGGGTGGAGCAAAAGGACGAGAAATAAGCTGCCGCGCTGGAGGTCTGCACAATGTTGAGTACCCCTCTAGTTTAGATAGTAATGCTCCTTTAGCGATAGACCATTATTGACAGAAATTGATGACTAAAGATCTAGTAGGACTCACTTTAGGGACCGAAACCTGTCTCGGAGAAATTACGGCCTCTACTCCCACTTGGGAAGAAATCATGAAGACATCAAAATGAGTTATATTCATTTTGTCCAGAAACTGCTCTACTAGACTTCATTATCATTCTTATAAATTCCGAAATATATATACCTACGATTTTTTTTCCCTTAATACCAAATACTCTTATGTGTTCAGGTCTATATATTTATATATATATATATATATATATATATATATATATATATATATATATATATATATATATATATATATATAGTATGTATATGTATATATATATATATATATGTATATATATATATATATATATATATATATATATATATGTATATATATATATATATATATATATATATATATATATACATATATATATATATATATATATATATATATATATATATACATATATACATGTATGTGTGTGTAAAATATATGTATGTATTTACAAGGGAACTATCTATAAAAAGATATTTGAAAATCACATGCAGTTGAGGGAGTCTATGCAAAATTTACGATTTTCTCGGTGTGATTATAACTCAACTTTGCAACTCTAGAGGCAGTCACCCGGAGCAAAGCAGGCTATTTCATAAACAATTTATCTATGCTCTAGTCTATCGTTTGAAAATCATCGTTAGGCGATGACTGCATTGAGAAGAACTTACCTGAAGCTCAAAGAATAAAGGTTATTCATTTTCTTTGAGGTAGAATCTGGAAAGATATAATCTACCTTTTCTGGTTCCCATGACATTTGTGACAGATTCATGTCTTATGTAGCAACTGGAAAGATTGAATTTTTAAATGACACGTGTTTCCAATGATAACCTTTTATCGTTGCTGTTGATATTTAAGATTTTTCATTTTTTTTTTAACTTAATCAACACAGGACTGGTCTATCTGAGGCACTCATGATGCTTCTATATTTTGAAAAAGTGTGAAATAGCTTCTATAATTTCAAAAAGTTAGAAACCATCCTATCACAATATTGATTAAACTTAATCCCATTGCAAGTGATATTAAACCCATTGAAATAAGAAACAAAAGAGTGAAACTACTTATTTCTCCTTTACAAGTTCCTGTAATGAATACTGTATTAGGCTGATTTTTCAACTCAATCAACACAAGATTGGTCTATAAAAGGCACTTTCACGATGCCTCTATACTTTGTAAAAGTTAGAAATCATCCTATTAAAATATAAACTAAACAGATTCCCATTGCAAATGATATAAAACCCACTGAAATAGGATAAAAAAATGAAACTACTTATTTCTCCTTTACAATTTCCTGTAATGAATATTGTATTACTTTACTTTACCTACTTTGACGGCTGCTTTTCCAGTGTGACGGTCTGAACGATCCCCCGGTCTCAGAATTCTCCTTGACATTGTATAATGGTTCTTTTCCGCCATTAGCTCGCTTCGCTCGCATGAAAATAAAACATCAAGCTCGTATGTACTGGCAAGCGGTAATGTTGAGCTGCGCACGCTAACATTACAGGAAAATAAAACATCAACCTCGTATGCACTGGCAAACGGTAATGTTCGCGCATGCGCAGATTATCAAGGAGAATTCTGAGACCGGGGGATCGTTCAGACCGTCACACCGGTTGCATACACCAGGGGAGCCCCACTCTCTAGGCTGATTTTTTTAACTTAATCAACACAGAATTGGTTTATCTGAGGCCCTTCTATATTTTGAACAATTAATTTTCATCCTATCGAAATATAAACTAAACTTACTCCCATCACAAATGATATAAAACCCACTGAAATAGGATAAAAAAAAATGAAACTACTTATTTCTCCTTTACGAGTTACTGTATCGAATATTGTATTACTTTACTTCACTTACTTTGACGGCTGCTTGTCCGGTCCCATACACCAGGGGAGCCCCACTCTCTTTTAACTTAATCAACACAGAATTGGTCTATCTGAGGCCCTTCTATATTTTAAACAATTAATTTTTCATCCTATCGAAATATAAACTAAACTTACTCCCATCACAAATGATTTAAAACCCACTGAAATAGGATAAAAAAATGAAACTACTTATCTCTCCTTTACAAGTTCCTTAATGAATATTGTATTACTTTACTTTACTTACTTTGACGGCTGCTTTTCCGGTCCCATACACCAGGGGAGCCCCACTCTATAGGCTGATTTTGTATTAATCAACACAGAATTGGTCTATCTGAGGCACTTTTATATTTCAAACAATTAATTTTTCATCCTATCGAAATGTAAACTAAACTTAATCCCATCACAAATGATTTAAAACCAATTGAAATAGGAAACAAACAACTTAATTTTCCCCTTCCAATTTCCTGGCCATCTAGCCCAGCGCAGTTCTTGCTGGCCACGTGTCTTGTACGCACGAGGTGAGAGCCAGCAAGTGGAAATAATTACATTAGGCTTATTTTCTTGCTCAGGGGGAACTTCAGTTTTAACGTTATTTCTCAGTAGATAATGGACTGACAGCCAGTGATGTCTCGTTGCTCAACTATATTCCCCTGTGATATCTCCCGACATAGTTGCTTCTGGGGTAGAAAAATGCTATTTATGTTAATGTATGAATGAATGATTTGAAGTTCTCTGGCATCCTGACTATTTATGTTGATTATGTGCATTGTATCGTAGGAACGTACCGTAGGGTAGTAATTATTCATTATAAGAATAATCATTTTGCATAATAGCATTTTGTTACTATGCAAAGCACCCTTGCTGTTATATCATCCAACATTTGGAGCGTATGACTTATGCTTTCGGTAAAAAATTTCTCTCTCTCTCTCTCTCTCTCTCTCTCTCTCTCTCTCTCTCTCTCTCTCTCTCTCTCTCATTATCTGGCTATTTTGCTTCCAGGTACAAACGGAAGTGTCGTCGAAATCTCTCTCTCTCTCTCTCTCTCTCTCTCTCTCTCTCTCTCTCTCTCTCATTATCTGGAATTGTTTTCAGGTACAGACGGAAGTGTCGTCGAAATCTCTCTCTCTCTCTCTCTCTCTCTCTCTCTCTCTCTCTCTCAATATCTGGTTGTATGTGGATGTTCTTTCATGTGCAGAAGAAAATTTCGTTTGAAAAAAGTGTTCACCAAGGCAAGGAATATCTATAAATACTTAATATCATTAATCTCTCTCTGTCTGTCTGTCTGTCTCTCTCTCTCCCCCCCCTCTCTCTCTCTCTCTCTCATCCACATTTATGTATCCCCACGTCATTAATCCATACATTTATGGATAAACTTCTTGAAAACAATTCTAATTAGCGTTAATCATTAGGGATGTCTAACTATCAAAACAGTTATTATTATTATTATTATTTTTATTATTATTATTATTATTATTACTATTATTATTATTATTATTATTATTAGCTAAGCTGAAACCTTAATTGGGAAAGCAGGATACTATAAGCCCAAGGGCTCCAACAGGGAAAAATATCCCAGTGAGGAAAGGAAATAAGGAAATAAATAAACGATGAGAAATAATTACCAATTAATAAAATAATTTAAAAGCTAACAACATCAAAAGAGATATTTCATATATCAGCTATAAAAAGACTTATGCCAGCGTGTTCAACATAAAAACATTTGCTGCAAGTTTGAACTTTTAAAGTTCTACCGATTCAACTACCCGATTAGGCAGATCATTTGACAACTTGGTCACATCTGGTACAGAACTTCTAGAATACTTTGTAGTATTGAGCATCATGATGGAGAAGGCCTGACTGTTCATAATTAATCTGCTCTGAGGGACAATATATATATATATATATATATATATATATATATATATGCATATATATATGTATATATATATATATATATATATATATATATATATATATATATATATATATATATATATATATATATATATTAAATGCCATTGGGGTTGATATTTACATTGATTGAAATCACGAGTCTTAGTGATATGTATATATATATATATATATATATATATATATATATATATATATATATATATATATATATATATATATATATATATATATACATACATATATATATATATATATATATATATATATATGTATGTATATATATATATATATATATATATACATATATATATATATATATATATATAAAGAAATGTATGTTCATATAGTGTATCACTTTTAGATAAATCAAAAAAAAAGAAAAAAAAAAACACTAGGAAAAGATGTCCATGTTTGTACATAACTCAGTCATTTGTAAAAATTTAATTCAAACGAGATTTATTTTGGTCATCCACTTCCATACGCAATACCATTCTAGGAAGCTTCGTAAGTTGATTGAATATGCGTAGGTGGGAACGCTAAATCTATTCCTACGCAGAAATAGTAAAACCTCCAGTAAAGGATGAACTCTATACGACGGAATAATTTTGAGATCTATTTAATACAACTGACGAACTCATACGCAAAAATAGTCCAAGCTCCAGTGAAGTTAGCCTTTACGGGAGCATGGACTATTTTTGCGCAGGAGTTCGTCAGTTGTATCAAATAGATTTCAAAATTATTCCGCCTTATAGAGAAAAGCCTTAGCTGGAGGTTGTATAATTTTTCCGTAGGAGCTCCTTCCTTATATCAAATAGTTCTAGGTTTCTCTCCTACGCATATTCAATTAACTTACGAAGCTTCCTAAAATGGTATTGCGTATGGAAATACATGACTAAAATAAAAATCTCGTTTGAATTAAATTTTTACAAATGACTGAGTTATGTGCAAATATGGATCACTTAGTGCTTTTTTTCGTGAGCACACATTTCATATATATATATATATATATATATATATATATATATATATATATATATATATATATATATATATATATATATATATATATATATACGTACATATATATATATATATATATATATATATATATATATATATATATATATATGTATATATATATACAGTATATATACAGTATACATATGTAATTATATGTATATATATATATATATATATATATATATATATATATATATATATATATATATATATATATATATATATATATAATTTTGATATCTATTTGATACAACTGACGAACTCCTACGCAAAATAGCCAATGCTCCAGAAAAAGGCTAAACTCCATACGGCTTAATAATTTTGTTGGTTACTGTGATGATAAACACACTTGTTTCCTTTCCACGCCTGAGGGAACATCGTAGTTAACCAGACGTCTGCTATTTTCTCCGTTGGGGGAACTGAAAGGAGAGTAATTGGTTTTTTAAGCGGTAAAGGTAGACTGGGAAATAAAGAGGCCTTAGGGCAGCTAAGCGAAGCACTTGACAACGAAATTAACTATTCCGAGCAACAGAGGAAAACATATATTTTCAGTTACGCGTTCTATGGTAACCGCATGACGTGGTAGTAATCCGGAATTTTAATAAAGTAATTTTATATACAATATCACTTATAAAGGTAAAGTGACTTTATGCGTGGATTAAATATATGGACATGAAGAAACCCACGCAAAAGGATTTACATTTCCTGCTAAGTATTCTATGGTAACGTCATGATACGAATGTAATTTGTAATTTTAATGGAGTAATTCTATGTACAAGAATATACTTTACATTTCCTGCTAAGTATTCTATGTTAAAGTTTTTTTTTTTTTTTAAGTTTATATATGAAATATTTATTTTAGTGTTGTTACTGTTCTTAGAATATTTTATTTTAGTTTTTAATTTCTCTTCTTATATACTTTCCTCACCGGGCTATTTTCCCTGTTGGAGTCCCTGGGCGTATAGCATGCTGCTTTTCCAAGTAGAGTTGTAGCTTAGCAAATAATAATAATAATAATAATAATAATAATAATAATAATAATAATAATAATATGAATGTAATCCGTATTTCTAATGGAGTAATCTTATGTACAGGAATATACATTTCAAAGGGGCTGTAATTTTATAGGTGAGTTAAATATATAAACATAAAAAAAACCAGCAAGGATTGTCAAAGATCTATTTCAAAAACTTTGGAATATAAAAATATGGATTAACCATATCTGGGAGAACCACCTACACGAGATCATCCTTTAATTAAAACCACCTTTAGATATATGGCATTCTAATCTTTAATCGAAACGAGGGGTGGGGGGGGGGGCTGAGGGGTGTGATATAAACGAACCCGATGCTGAATTTTCAAGTTGAATGATAATAAGCCTTTGATTCCTAGAACCTGCTAATTAACCGGATGAAATTCTAGATCTGATTAGATGAAAAAAGCCGTAAACAGATTAAAGTGATGGCAAACAGGCGTTGTCAGTTCTTTGTCGTAACTGGAGTTGTTTATGAAAGAAGGAACCTTAATTGAAAAGTTAATTTTTTTTTTTTTTTTTTTTTTTTTTTTTTTTTTTTTTTTTTTTTTTTTACAGAGTAATGATTAAACTTAGATCATTTTATGCTTTACAGTATGGTAGTTTGTATAGAGCACGAAGTGTGTTCAAGTTGTGCCAAATCAAACTTCGAACCTCAATTTTTTATGGTTATCACCGAAGCACTCAAAACCATTAATTTGATCTATATATATATATATATATATATATATATATATATATATATATATATATATATATATATATATATATATATATGTGTGTGTGTGTGTGTGTGTGTGTGTGTGTGTGTGTATATATAAGTATACTTATATATATGTATATATATATATATATATATATATGTATATATATAAATATATATATGCATATATAAATATATATATATATATATATATATATATATATATATATATATATGTATATACATATATGTATCTATGTATATATATCTATCTATATATCTATCTATCTATATATATATATATATATATATATATATATATATATATATATATATATATGTACAGTATACACACATGTATATATATACATACATATATATATATACATGCGTATATATACACACACACATATATATATGTGTATATATATACACACACACACACACACACATATATATATATATATATATATATATATATATATATATATATATATATATATATATATATATATATACATGCGTATATATACACACACACATATATATGTATATATATACATATATATATATATGTATATATATACATACTTACATATATATATATATATATATATATATATATATATATATATATATATATATATATATATATATATATATATATATATAGCTTTATCGATGTACAGGGTGAAATTAGAAGCCTCTTCCCCACAATAAATTTCAAGATGGATTCTGACCTATTATTATTATTACTTGCCAAACTACAACCCTAGATGGAAAAGCAGGATGCTATAAGCCCAAGGGCTGGGGAAATAGCCCAGTGAGGAATCGAAATAAATAAACTACAAAAGAAGTAACGAACAATTATTATTATTATTATTATTATTATTATTATTATTGTTATTATTATTATTATTATTATTACTTGCTAAGTTACACCCCTCGTTGGAAAAGTAGGGTGCTAAAAGCCCAGGGGCCCAACAGGGAAAATAGCTCTGTGAGGAAAGGAAAAAAAGGAAAAATAAAATACTTTGTTTTAAGAATAGCAACATCATTAAAATAAGTATATCCTATATAGACTATAAAAACGTTAACAAAACAAGCGGAAGAGAAATTAGATAGAATAGCGTGCCCGAGTGTACCCCCAAGCATGAGAACTCTACCCCAAGTAATTAAAATGAAATATTTTAAGAACAGTAACGACATGAAAAAACCTTTCATATATAAACAATAAAAAAAAAAAACCGAGAGGGAGAGAAATAAGAAATAAGATATAATAGTGTGCCCGATTGTACCCTCAAGCAAGAGAACTCTACCTCATGGCAGTGGAAGGCCATGGTACAGAGGTTATGTCACAACCCAAGACTAGAAAACAATGGTTTGATTTCGGAGTGTCCTTCTCCTAGAAGAGCTGCTTATACCATAGCTAAGGGTCTCTTCTATTGTTACCAAGAGGAAAGTAGCCACTGAAAATCTACAGTGTAGTCATCAACTAACTTCCCTTATTAAGTATATGTTTAGCAAAACTTGTTTGTGTGCTTGTATTTGTTTAAGCACGTTTTATAAAATCAGTTTTTTTGTCAATCAGAGGGGCAGAGAGGCATCATAGTTAATGAAATCTATGATTATCTTTTCAATACGGTTGGTATATCGGGCTTTGTTTTTGCGTGATGCGGAGAGGAAAAGGATCTTCAAAATTGTGGGTGAGAGAATTCTTTATATATTTCTATTCCATCCCTTTATCCCAACATTAAGGGGTCGGTTGCCTGATGCGCCCTCTACAAAACCTTCTATCAAATGGATCCTCTTCAACCAAACCTCTTCTCTCCATATCATCCTTCACCTTATATCACCATCTAAATCTTGATATTACACAGTA
>NC_090751.1:6683181-6685681 GCF_036898095.1 Palaemon carinicauda
TAAATCTCTGGAAAAAAGCTTCGTTTATTAGTTCACCTGCGTGGATGTATCTTTCAACCGGCAAAAATATGAGAAAATAGAAAAGCCCTGTGAGAGTGCAGATCTCCGCCACGGCAGGTTATTTCTCGAAACCAGTCTGCCTTTCCCAGAAATAATTAATCATTTCCAGCTCTTTACGTAACAGTTTAAAATCCCTGTATGTTTCAATATTTTAGGGTTAAAATTGTGGCCGTATGGTTGATAATGGTAATTTTACCTTTTATTTGAACTTAACCTTCAACTTGACCTTCATCTTTGACTTGACTTTGACCTTCAACTTGACCTTGACCTTGACCTTCGACTTGACCTTGACCTTTGACCTTTAACTTGACCTTAACCTTCGACTTGACCTTGACCTTCGACTTGACCTTGACCTTCGACTTGACCTTGACCTTTGACTCGACCCAGACCTTTTACATTAACATGTTCTATTTGGCAGGGATTTTCATGTACTCAAATATGAACCAAGTTTGAAGTGTCTGACAACGATGCCCAAACTTATGGCTGATTACGTGAATTGAACATTTTGCATGTCTGTGACCTTTACCTTTGACTTTGACCTTCTAAACTTTAATGATTCCCAGCTTTTTACATAGCAGTTAATCCCTGCAAGTTTCATTACGCAACGATTAAAATTGTGGCCAGGAAGCTGTTCACAAACAGACACACACGCAAACACACAGACAGGGGGAAAACATGACCTCCTTCCAAGATCGTTGGCTGAGTTAAATGAAAACCACAATACGCTTTTCATTTATAAATAAAAACAAAATATTTGAAAAAAAATATATCGGAGATATTCATAGAAAAAGTGATATGTGATGATTAATTAATTTATTTATTTCTTTTTTTTTTCTTTTTTTTTTTTACTTCAAAAATTTCTGATTTTTGAGTAAAATTAAATAAAAACAAAATATTTGAAAAAAAATATATCGGAGATCTTCATAGAAAAAGTGATATGTGATGATTAAATTATTTATTTATTTTTTTCCTTTCTTTTTTTACACCTCAAAAATTTCTGATTTTTGAGTAAAATTAAACTTTGAATTTGATAAATTACTTCAGTTTTTTCCTATTTATATCGCAGACATATTTATGCAAATCTATTATAGCAATGTAGTAGAAGGTTATTATTACCATTTGAAGATATTTTCTTTTATTTATATTACCTGACTTGATACGATATACTTATCGTTGTATGTTTTGATACTAGAAAATTAGCTACAACAACAACAACAATAATAATAATAATAATAATAATAATAATAATAATAATAATAATAATAATAATAATAATAATAATAATAATAATAATAATAATAATAATGATAATTATAGTATTAATAATAGTAATAATCATTCCAGAAAAAAAAGATGTTGAAGAAAATAATAATATTATTATTAATATCAGCTAAGCTACAACTCTATTTGGGAAAGCAAAAAGCTATAAGCCCAAAGGCTCCAACAGGGAAAAATAGCACAGTGAGGAAAGGAAATAGGAAAATAAATAAACGACATAAGAAGTAATGAACAATCAAAATAGAACAGTAGAACAAAAAAACATTAAAACCGATATTTCGTTGATAAACTATAAAAAAAGATTTATGTGAGCCTGTTCAACATAACATCTGCTGCAAGTTTGAACTTTTGAAGTTATAAAACAGTCGGATCCGGTTAGAGATACTGTATTTTGCACTTTATTTTTCTTAATCAAATATTCTATATCTTTCCATTATTATTCCAGTGAATTTTCCAGAAAAAAATCAACTACTCCTCAAATAATTTTTATTTATTAGCTACAAATCCCTTAGTTGGAAATATTGTATTTTTTCCCTTTATTTTGACGAATTAAATATTCTGTTGCTTTCCTTCATCATTCCAGTGAATTTTCAGGAAAAAAATTAGCTTCTTCTGAAATAATATTTGTTTATTAGCCACAAATCCCTTAATTAAAACTATTTTATTTTTCCCTTTATTTTGACGAATGAAATATTCTGTTGTTTTCCTTCATCATTCCTGTGAATTTTCCAGAAAAAGAAATCTGCTTCTGCTGGAATAATTTTTGTTTATTAGCCACAAATCCCTTAATTAAAACTATTTTATTTTTCCCTTTATTTTGACGAATTAAATACTCTGTTGCTTTCCTTCATCATTCCAGTGAATTTTCAGGAAAAAAATTAGCTTCTTCTGTTGTTTATTAGCCACAAATCCCTTAATTAAAACTATTTTATTTTTCCCTTTATTTTGACGAATGAAATATTCTGTTGTTTTCCTTCATCATTCCTGTGAATTTTCCAGAAAAAGAAATCTGCTTCTGCTGGAATAATTTTTGTTTATTAGCCACAAATCCCTTAATTAAAACTATTTTATTTTTCCCTTTATTTTGACGAATTAAATACTCTGTTGCTTTCCTTCATCGTTCCAGTGAAATTTCCAGAAAAAAAAATCTGCTTCTGCTGGA
>NC_090751.1:6693181-6705681 GCF_036898095.1 Palaemon carinicauda
TGGTGGGCGTTTGGGCGTGCAGGTGAAGCCCCTTGTTTGGATGTGCGCTTATTTGCACTCATTTCCACATTGGATTAAGACGGTTGCGTAGAAAAATAGAATTAACTGAAAATGGATCTACATTTGGGGGTGGGGTGGGGTGGGGGAGGGGGTAGGAGGTTGGTGGGCGTGTGGGCGTGCAGGTGAAGCCTCTTGTTTGTCTGTGCGCTTATTTGCACTCATTTCCACATTGGATTAAGACGGTTGCGTAGAAAGATAGAATTAACTGAAAATGGATCTACATTTGGCGGTGGGGTGGGGTGGGGTGGGGGGAGGGGGTAGGAGGTCGGTGGGCGTGTGGGCGTGCACGTGAAGCCTCTTGTTTGGATGTGCACTCATTTCCACATTGGATTAAGAGGGTTGCGTAGAAAGATAGAATTAAATGAAAATGGATCTACATTTATTTATTTCTTTTTCTTGTTTGTAGTTTTGTTTGTGATTGTTTGTTTGATTAAGGGTTTTTGTTTATTTGTTTATTTTTTGTGTTGTTTTGTTTATGTATGCTTTGTTTTTTCTTGTCCTATTTACTGCCTATCATTGTTTCATTTGTTAAAGATGGTTTTACAATTGTTTTGTCTTACCAAGAGTTTCCATATAATTTTCGTACATGATAAAGGATTATAATAATAATAATAATAATAATAATAATAATAATAATAATAATAATAATAATAATAATAATAATGACGGATTAAACATCTCAATAATAGCCTATCACTAAAAAATTGACGGGTTACAATTCTGAATAATATCCATAAACTATTGACGTATTTCAACTCTCAATAATATCACCAAATATTAACTAGTTAAAATTCTTAATAATATCACAAAAATATTGACGGGTTAAAATTTTCAATATCACTAAAAATAGACTGGTTAAAATTGTCAATAAAATCAATAAAAAAATTGACGGGTTAAAATTCTCAATAATTTCCCTAAAAACTAATTGGATAAAACTTTCAATAATATCACCCAAAAATTGACGGGTTAAAATTTTCAATAACATCACTAGAAATTGACTGGTTAAAATGCTCAATAACATCAGTAAAAAATTGATGGGGTAAAATTCTTAATAATATCCCTAAAAATTGACTGGTTAAAATTCTCAATAATATCACCAAAAAAATGAGGGGTGAAAATTCTCAATAATATAACAAAAATATTGACGGGTTAAAATTCTCAATAATATAACCAAAAATATTGATGGGTTAAAATTCTCAATAATATCCCTAAAAATTGACTGGTTAAAATTCTCAATAATATCACCAAAAAAATGAGGGGTGAAAATTCTCAATAATATAACAAAAATATTGACGGGTTAAAATTCTCAATAATATAACCAAAAATATTGATGGGTTAAAATTCTCAATAATATCCCTAAAAATTGACTGGTTAAAATTCTCAATAATATCACCAAAAAAATGAGGGGTGAAAATTCTCAATAATATAACAAAAATATTGACGGGTTAAAATTCTCAATAATATAACCAAAAATACTGATGGGTTAAAATTCTCAATAATATCCCTAAAAATTAACTAGTTAAAATTCTCAATAATATCACCAAAAAAATGACGGGTTAAAATTCTCAATAAGAAAAAGACCACGTCATCAGAAAATAGAAATTCTATAAAACACAGCCAATAACAGAGTATTCTCAATATATAAAGTAAACATAGAACTAAGAATAATATCAAAGATATAGAATTAGGAAAAACATTATTGCAATTTCTGGACTGAAATCGAGATTACGCGATAGGAAATACTCTTATCTGGGCGTTATCATCTTCCTTTGAGGGTATTACGCTGGGATATTGGAAATGCTTTGGGCCTGATTACTGCCTGTCAGGTCCTCCGAATTTCAGGTTTGCGGTTGAAACATATTTTTCACTTTGGTGTTCGGTACGATGTATATATATATATATATATATATATATATATATATATATATATATATATATATATATATATATATATATATATATATATATATATATATATATGTATGTATGTATGTATGTATGTATATATATACATATATATGTATATATATATATATATATATATATATATATATATATATATATATATATATATATATATATATATATATACACACTTATTTTTACTTGTTTCCTTTCCATATTGGTCTATTTTCCGTGTTGGAGCCCCTGGGCCCATAGCATTCCGCTTTTCCAGCTAGGGCTGTAGCTTAGCAATTAATAATAATAATAATAATGATAATATATATATACATATATATATATATATATATATATATATATATATATATATATATATATATATATTCTTTAAATTTTATTCCAGCTGTGACCAAGTTGTGGAATGATCTTCCTAATCAGGTAGTTGAGTCAGTTTTAATTCAAAATTTCAAAGTTGCAGCAAATTTTTTTTAGGTTGAACAGGCTGACATAAGTCTTTTTATAGTTTATGTATGACATATCTGTTTTGTTGCTGTTACTCGTTTTAGAATTTAATTTGTTCACATCATTTATTTATTTCCTTATATCCTTTCCTCACTGGCCTATTTTTCCCTATTGGAACCCTTGGACTTATAGCATCTTGCTCTTCCAACTAGGATTGTAGCTTGGCTAGTAATAATAACGATATATATATATATATATATATATATATATATATATATATACATATTTATATATATATATATATCTATATCTATCTATCTATCTATCTATATATATACATATATATATATATATATATATATATATATATACATATATACACACACATATATATATATATATATATATATATATATATATATATATATATATATATATAATTTTTATCGGGACTTCTTGAGACTGAAATATTTAATTCTGATTATTTTGCTTTATCAAAGACTTTAAGTGGATGTTGACATTTTCTTATTAATTTTGGTTATTACTATTTCATACACTATAATAGGGAATGTATAAATATGCAGTAAAATATTTGAAAGGTTTTAATCAGAAATAGATCTTGAAGTACTCACATTATTAAAATTAATAATAATTAAACTAATGTAAATAGCGCGTTAACCGATTTAACATTTTTAGTTGCATCTTTTTTTTTTTTTTTTTTACTTTGGTGAAAGTTGTATGTAAAATATCCTCGCTATTTATCTTTTTGTATATTTTAAAAAGTAACAATAAATTTGTCTGAACCCCTAATATGTTTAACCAGCATAGTTCTTAATAAACGCAATATGTTTTTCTCTTATCTTAACGAACATGAATACAATCATAATTCTAGATAGAATGAAGATATAACACCTATTTAGTTTTGTCCTCTCGTCGAAAAAGAAAAAAAAAAAAGTACCACCACGTTTCAACGGATTTCATTCAGCTAAGAGCCACTCCGTGTCTGAAGCTAAACCGAGATAAAAGTAGACACTTTTTTTATCAACCAGAGGATTAAAGCTTAGAGTGTTTTTTTCTTATCTAAATCCATGTGAAGTTTAGATTTTCCGTAGAAGCGAAAAATGCGACGCGTTGGATCTTCGCTTCTTAGTGAGAAGTTTGTACGAGTTTCTTCCCTCGGAAGAAGAGGACGTGTGTACTTATAAGATTTGAAACCCTTTAATGGGATAGAATGATGATGATGTTTATCCCTTGGTTTAAAAGACATAAACAATATCTTTAAAATGAAAAGGACATCACGTGTGTACTTATAAGATTTGAAACCCTTTAATGGGATAAAATGATGATGATGTTTGTCCCTTGGTTTAAAAGACGTAGCAATATCTTTAAAATGAAAAGGACATCACGTGTGTACTTATAAGATTTGATATTTGTCCCTTGGTTTATAAGACATAAACAATATCTTTAAAATGAAAAGGATATCACGCGTGTATTTATAAGATTTGAAACCCATTAATGGGATAAAATGATGATGATGTTTGTCTCTTGGTTTAAAAGACATAACAATATCTTTAGAATGAAAAGGACATCACGTGTGTACTTATAAGATTTGATATTTGTCCCTTGGTTTATAAGACATAAACAATATCTTTAAAATGAAAAGGATATCACGCGTGTATTTATAAGATTTGAAACCCTTTAATGGGATAGAATGATGATGATGTTTATCCCTTGGTTTAAAAGACATAAACAATATCTTTAGAATGAAAAGGACATCACGTGTGTACTTATAAGATTTGAAACCCTTTAATGGGATAGAATGATGATGATGTTTGTCCCTTGGTTTAAAAGACGTAAAAATGTTTTGAAAATGAAAAGGACATCACGTGTTTACTTATAAGATTTGATATTTGTCCCTTGGTTTATAAGACATAAACAATATTTGTAAAATGAATACGACATCATGCATGTACTTATGAGATTTGAAACCCTTTAATGGGATAAAATGATGATGATGTTTGTCCCTTGGTTTAAAAGACATAAAAATACTTTTAAAATGAAAAGGATATCACGTGTGTACTTATATAATATTTGAAACCCTTTAATGGGATAAAATGATGATGATGTTTGTCCCTTGGTTTAAAAGACATAAACAATATTTGTAAAATGAATACGACATCATGCGTGTACTTATGAGATTTGAAACCCTTTAATGGGATAAAATGATGATGATGTTTGTCCCTTGGTTTAAAAGACATAAAAATACTTTTAAAATGAAAAGGATATCACGTGTGTACTTATATAAGATTTGAAACTCTTTAATGGGATAAAATGATGATGATGTTTGTCCCTTGGTTTATAAGACATAAACAATATTTGTAAAATGAATACGACATCATGCGTGTACTTATGAGATTTGAAACCCTTTAATGGGATAAAATGATGATGATGTTTGTCCCTTGGTTTAAAAGACATAAAAATACTTTTAAAATGAAAAGGATATCACGTGTGTACTTATATAAGATTTGAAACTCTTTAATGGGATAAAATGATGATGATGTTTGTCCCTTGGTTTATAAGACATAAACAATATTTGTAAAATGAATACGACATCATGCGTGTACTTATGAGATTTGAAACCCTTTAATGGGATAAAATGATGATGATATTTGTCCCTTGGTTTAAAACGCATAAAAATACTTTTAAAATGAAAAGAACATCACGTGTATACTTATAAGATTTGAAACCCTTTAATGGGATAAAATGATGATGATGTTTGTCCCTCGGTTTAAAAGACATAAACAATATTTTCAAATGGAAAATATCACGCCTATTAAAAAGATTTGGAACCCATTATAAAGATGTAGTGGATAATTTTTTTTTTTTCAAGACCAAAATATTTTGAAGAACATGGTCACATGTGGTTTTCTTAAATGATTTGCATACATTATAATGGTATAGAGGATAAATTGATAATATTTGTTCCTTTGTTTATGATACATAGAATTATTTTGAAATTAAATGGTTGTAAAGATGTGAATTATTATTATCATTATTATTATTATTATTATTATTATTATTATTATTATTATTAGCTAAGGTACAACCCTAATTGGAAAAGCTGGATGCTATAAGCCCAAGGATTCCAACAGAGGAAAATAGCCCAGTGAGGAAAGGAAATAAGGAAATATATAAAGTACAAAAGAAGTAAACGAAAATCACAATAGAATATTCCAAGAACAGTAACAACATTGAAGTAAATATTTCGTATATAATCTATAGCAACTTGAAAAAAAAAAAACGAGAGGAAGAAAAATAAGATAGAAAAGTGTGCCCAAGGGAATCAAATATATGTTCATATGCGGACATAAATATGTGGAATGAAAATTATGTACGAATGTATCAATGTAAAAGTAAAAATCTTGATGATTATCAAAGCAAATAAGTAGACAGAGACGTTATTGCTGCATTTTTACTTGCATGATAGATTAGAGTCAAGTATATATGATTTAACAGATAGAAAATAGTAGCACAAGAATTGTTATGAGGACAATAGCATGTTATTAACAACCCTCTTTATAATCACGGATTCTTTTTCTTGGAAAGTGTATTAGAAAGGACATTTTATAATACGTACCAAAAATTGAATACACCCTAATTATATCAACATACATACACACACACACACACACACACACACACATATATATATATATATATATATATATATATATATATATATATATATATATATATATATATATATATGTATATTATATGTATATATATATGTGTGTGTGTGTGTATGTGTGTGAGCGTATGTTAGCGCGTGTGTACACATTCATACATATATGTGTATGTATACACACATATACATACATTTACAGTATATATATATATATATATATATATATATATATATATATATATATATATATATATATATATATATATATATATATATATATATATATATATATGTGTGTGTGTGTGTGTGTATATATGTATGTGTATATATATTATATATATATATAATATATATGTATTATACATATATTATATATTATATATATATATATATATATATATATATTATATATATATATATATATATATATATATATATATATATATATATATATATATATATATATATATATATATATATGAAAAACACGTCATCATAATAACATCCACTCAACGTCCACTCTACCTTTACTTTGAGGTTTATGACCATGAAATTATTCTCCGCTTATTAAGAAGCTTCCTTTGATGGATCACAATCCTCTCCTTTTATTCTTTTTAGGAAGTTTTTTATATAACGTTGATGAGAGAAAAAAAAGCAAGAATGGTTATGCAGATTCATCTTTAGGTAATGTCATTGTATTCTTTAGCGTTTGTTTTAGAGCGACGGTACTGGAAAAGCATAAGAAACTACAGTATACTGTATAATAATAAACTACAGAATACTGTATAATAAGAAACTGCAGTATACTGTATAATAAGAAACTGCAGTATACTGTATAATAAGAAACTGCAGTATACTGTATAATAAGAAACTACAGTATACTGTATAATAATAAACTACGGTATACTGTATAATAAGAAACTACAGTATACTGTATAATAAGAAACTACAGTATACTGTATATTGTGTTATTGTGCATTGTCTCATTCCGTTTAAAGGGTTAAGGTTTAAAAGCCGCTCATGAATGGCGGAGGCAAGGGACCAGCAACATGGTACCCTAGAGACTTGACCATATATCAATATGATCAGCGCTCAACCCCCTCTCCATCTAAGCTAGGGCCAGGGATAGCCAGGCAATGTCTGCACATGATTCGGCAGGGAGACCTATAGGCTCCCACCAAACTTAACCTCTTCCATAGCTCACAGGTATGGTGAGGTTGCAGCGACCAAAGGAACTAACGAGTTTGAACGGGATTCGATCTCCCGTCTAGCAGAGTGCTAGGCCGGGATATTTCCAGTAGGCCACCACAACTCTGAGGCTTCAATGTCAGTTAAAAAACAAGGAGGACATTAAACAATATCATTGTGTTTAGTTTTTGTTCTAGGGCGACAGTATCAAGAGATAAAAAATTTATTATTATATGTTTTCTGGTTCGGGTTTGAGTCTTCTTTGTAAATTCAAAACAAAAGAAAGAAAGAAAAAAAAATCGTAAAAATCTTGGAATAGATAATACCAGACATTTACCGTTTTAATACCGGATATATTGACGTAAATGAGTGATATTACGGTTTCCAATCCGTGAAAGATAATAGAAAAAAATTACGGCCGCCTGTATTTTACTGAAATAAGACTTAGAAAAGTATATATTGTACGGAAAATTTCCGATTAAAATTACGGTTTTTAAGTGGACGTTCTTGATCTTCCCCTGATTCCCAACTTCATAGCCATGTAACCTAGAACAACCTGCTGATGAGAACGACTCACTTCTCTTTAGTTTCGTCTGTTATTGCATTTCTATCAAGGGGGACAAAGGGTGTTTATATTCCTTGTTTAGCTGAAATAAACATGACCGAATAACACATAAAGCAAAATATTACAATAACCACGATTTCAAAGAGCTTTTGTTCAAGTAAAGCAAAGCGGTTGATTAAAAAACCCTGGAAAGAATTCCTTTACGTCGGCCATTGCGTTGAGATCACAAGGTCAAAAGATCAGCTGTTGTCCATAAGCTATAGTGACCTTTGGGGAAAGACATGAAGGCTTTGAGAAGGAACGGGGGTAAACAACAGCGGCTAGAATCCAGCCTTGTATAGTTTAGGGTTGGTTTTGGGTTTTAAAGGTGCAAAGGTTGACCATGAAGGGCAGAGGCAAGGGACTGTGACATTATATGTATATATATATATATATATATATATATATATATATATATATATATATATATATATTTATATATATATATTTATATATATATACATTTATATATATATATATATATATATATATATATATATATATATATATATATATATATGTATATGTATATACAGTGTTTTATATATATATATATATATATATATATATATATATATATATATATATATATATATATATATATATATATATATATATATATATATATATATATAATCTGCGCCCAAGCCCTCTCTCCACCCAAGCTAAAGGCAAAGAAGGCCCAGCAATGTGTTCTGATGACCCAGCAGATGGACCTTTAGGCTCCCCAAATCCCCCCCATCCTTAGCTCACAAGGATGGGGAGGTTACAGCGACCAAAGGAACTAACGAGTTTGAGCGGGACCCGAACCCCAGTCTGGCAATCACCAGACAAGTACACTAAAATGCTCTTTGAATTTGCGGAAAAACTACGTTTGATAGCAGAACAGCCCGTTTAGGGTTGTTTCTTGGGCCACGTATTAAAGGGGTTTCACTTTGAGCTCAAATTGATTAGATAAAATGATCTTTCAATTGGGGAAAGATTACGTTTGATAGTAGAACAGCCCATTTAGGGTTGTTTTTTGGGTCACATGTTAAAGGGGTTAGACTTTAAATTCGAATTGATTAGATAAAATTCGCTTTAAACTGTGGAAAAATTATGTTTGATAGTAGATCAGTCCCTTATCGTTACCTCTTGGTATTTTGAACAATCCCTCTTCGTTAACTGTTGATGACAGTCAGGATTTCAACGGAAAACTAGTGATTTAGATGCAATTGATAAGAAGGACCACTGAACATTTATAATACTGTACTTTGACTTTCTTTGTGATTGACTCGCAAAAAAATAAAGATTCTCAGACGGACATGGGTTTAAGTAAACAGGTGCCATATTGTATGTAATGAAAAGGGATCCTTGATATACATTAACAACAACAACAGCAACACCATCACTACTTCCAACAACAACAACAATAATAATAACAACAACACAACAACAAAATGCAGCAAATGCAGCAGTTTCTAGTTCACTGCATGACAAAGGCCTCAATACATTAACAACAACAACAGCAACATCACCACCACCACCATCAACAACAACAACAACAACATCAACAAATGCAGCAGTTTCTAGTTCACTGCATGACAAAGGCCTCAGACATGTTTTATCCATGTCTGGGGTTTGGCCAGTTATCATCACCACGGTGGCCAGTGCGGACTGGTGAAGGTGGAGACGTAACTCTGATCACTCACAGCAAACCAATCATGGATGTCACTGAATAGTACAGCTTTGCTGATCATGGCGTTGCACAATTTTAATGATAATAATAGTAATATAAATAATAGTAATAATTTGAACTAGGAAATTCCTTCCTTTTTGTGAAGAGTTTAATTAATATTATTTATAATTATAATAGTTTCCATCCCCCTTCACAATGTTAAGGTATATACTGTCGAGTGTGAATTGTTACTATTAACGCGTTAGAAAAATCCCTGTAGGGTAACATAGTTATTATAGATAAAATAAATAAATACATTAAAACAATAGTTTTAAGTGAAAAAAAATACTTGCAATAAAAAAAAAAATTCTCATTATTTTGCAAGGTAAGAATTTTCAATACTTTATGAGACTTCACTGGGTATGAAAATATTTTGAGATATAGATACTCATTGATGAAAAATATATTTTTAAATAGAAATATACCACTTTGAACTAAATGTTATCAAAGGTATTTTAAATTTCAAACCTTAAATAATTATAAACTTTTGCTTTACAGCGAAGAAGCATTTCTCCAAAACGAATACAGAAGCAATGATCTTCATAATTTCTTCCTTTAGGGTACAATCAAGCACAAAATTCTATCTTATTTCTCTTCCCTTTGTTTGGTAAAGTTTTTATAGCTTATATAGGAGATATTTATATTAATGTTATTACTCCTCTTAAAATATTTTATTTTGATTTCTTCCTTTCCTCACTGGGCTACTTTCCATGTTGGAGCCCCTGGGCTTATAGCATCCTGCTTTTCCAACTAGGGTTGTAGCTTAGCAAGTAATAATAATAATAATAATAATAATAATAATAATAATAATAATAATAATAATAATTTTCTCCTACGCGAATTGACGCAAAGGGCCTCGGTTAGATTTCACCAGTCGTCTCTATCTTGAGCTTTTAATTCAATACTTCTCCACTCATCATCTCCTACTTCGCGCTTCAGACCCAAAGATAATAATAAAAAAAAAACATTCTTTCCCTTTCAAAATCCGCATAATTCTCTAATAAAGAAACGTACCCACGCCACAAGTCTTCACTCTCCCGCTAAATAATGCGGGCAAGTTTCCTTGAATAGGCGAGACTCTCTTAAATGAACATACCGGGCGAATAGCACCATCGGAGAGGCACGTGCCGCTTCATAACGGAGGTGTGCGTGGATCGCAGTCACGAACTAGGCCCGAAGGTGGGAAGGTCTTCAAAGGGGTCGCGTTCTTGGGAGATGTTGCGGGTTTGGCAGGGGCCGTGGTAGGGGGTGGGTGGGGTGGAGTATTCCATGAGATGGAATTGAAATGTAATATGAGTTCTTTAATTTTCAAGTGTCGCATCGTGAAGAGAGAGAGAGAGAGAGAGAGAGAGAGAGAGAGAGAGAGAGAGAGAGAGAGAGAGAGAGAGAGAGCAGAAATGTGAGGGATAGTAATTTGCGAAAAAGAAGATGAAGAGAGAGAGAGAGAGAGAGAGAGAGAGAGAGAGAGAGAGAGAGAGAGAGAGAGAGAGAGAGAGATATGAGGGATAGTTATTTGCGAAGAAGAAGAAGAAGAAAAAGAAGAAGAAGAAGGGGCCTAGAGAGAGAGAGAGAGAGAGAGAGAGAGAGAGAGAGAGAGAGAGAGAGAGAGAGAGAGAGAGAGAGAGAGAGAGCAAAAATATCGAGGAGAGATTGAGAGCTCATAAGTATTCATTGCTTCATCATTCTGGTTTTCAGTATGCAGCATTACCTCCTTTTTACTAACATTACTTCCAATGTTCTCTCCTGCAAATGCTGTTAAACTTTCACCAGTGTTTGCAATTTTTCTTCACTATCACCAAAACATACAATTAGACACCCTTGCACCATCAATTTTCTCTTACCATCCCTTTACACCTACGTCCCCTGTCCTTTCCATGATTGCTAGTATCACTCCATATATGGTTTAAAGTTTAAAATCCTCTCATGAATGGCAGAGACAAGGGACAGTGACAGTACTCTAGCTAGCAGGGCAGTGCTCTAGAGACTGACCACGTCCATAAGATCAGGGCACAAGCCCCCTTTCCACCTATTCTAGGACCAGGAGGGCCAGGCAATGGCTGCTGATGACTCAGTAGGTAGACCTATAGGCTCCCCCAAACCCCCATTTCTTAGCTCACAAGGATGGTGAGGTTGTAGGCACTATAAGGAACTACTGAGCTTGAGCCGGATTGAACCCAAGTCTGGCAGATCACTAGGCAAGGACGTTTCCAATAAGCCACCACAACCCTAACGATATTGATTCATCATGGAGAAATGAAACACTTCCTAAGCCCTCTTTTAAAAAACAAATCAGTCATTTTCATTTGTACATAGTCTAACATACATTTTGTTCCTTCAGAAACCTTTTTAATTAGCTTGAATAAATTATCCTTTGTTCCTTTCAATCTCATTACACCACCCTCATTGCCATTCTTTCGAATCTGTTATCTGCCTTTCGTAGATCTCTTTTATTTTCATTTGAAAACATTGATCCACATGACTTCTTTGTCAAATTTCACACAGTTTTTTTCCCTACCAATTCTTCTGTCGTCTGCCATTATTTTCGTACAGATTCCTTCTATAACTTTCATATAATATACTTAGCAATGATATGTTACTATAATATTTACAATCATTCCTTTCACTTTCGCGGAATTGAACAATCATTTTAGTAATTCATTTCCTAGGTACCTATCATTCATCTCTACATAAAATACAAAGAATAATCAGCTATATTATTGTAGTTTCAACAATTATAGCACGATCTCGATTGAATAGCATAAATTTCAGATGCCTTTATCAATACCAGACTTTAAAATTTCATTATTTTAATTTTATACTTCATATCTCTTAATTATTATTATTATTATTATTATTATTATTATTATTATTATTATTAT
>NC_090751.1:6708181-6713181 GCF_036898095.1 Palaemon carinicauda
ATATATATATATATATATATATATATATATACACACATATATATACATATACATATAAATATGTATACATATATATATACATATATATAAATATGTATACATATATATACAGTATATATATACATATATATATATATAAATATATATACATACACATATATATATGTATATATATATATATATATATATATATATATATATATATATATATATATATATATATATATATATATAAATATATATATACAGTACATACATACATAGATACATATATATATATATATATATATATATATATATATATATATATATATATATATATATATCTATCTATCTATCTATATATATATATATATATATATATATATATATATATATATATATATATATATATATATATATATATATATACGTTATCATCCTTTTTCAAACAATAAAATATTAGCTTAGTATGTGCAGTGTTCATTCGCAAAAAAAGAAAAAAACTCTAAAACTTTATATTTCGAAAATAAAATGCAAAATAAGAGAAAAATGTATACAGAAAGAGTATGTTAAATGGGTAGAATATATTGACATTTAACAAAGATGAAGTAAAAAATTAAGATGACACACTTTTAAAGCGTTTGCCTGTGATAAAGTATCTTGCAAATTATCATTAGAAGGATTTTATAGGACTTATCTTTTATAGTTTTTGATCATCCATTTCAAGAAATATTAAAATATTTGTTATATATCTTCAAACTATTTTTTTTTTCAACCATCAAACATATATGATATTCTCGTCCATGAACATAACAGATAAGAAAACGCAAAAATTTGAATATAAATAGAGTTTTTTTTTTCAACCATCAAACTAATATGATATTCTTGTCCATAAACATAGCAGATAAAAAGACGTAAAATTTTTAAATATCTTAAAAATATATATATGATAATCTCCTCTGTAAACGTAGCTGATAGAAAAAAACGTACAAATTTAAATATCTTCAAAATATCTTAATTTTTTTTTCTAACCATCAAACACATATATGATGAAAAAACGTATGAATTTAGCTATATTAAAATATCTTAATTTTTTCTTTCAACCATCAAACACATATATGATATTCTCGTCCATAAACATAGCAGATAGGAAAACGCAAAAATTTAAAGGTCTTCAAAAGATGTGATTTTTTTTTTCATTTAACCATCAAACACATATATGATATTCCCGTCCGTAAACATAGCAGATAGGAAAACAAGAATTTAAATGTCTTCAAAAGATCTCTTTTTCTTTTTTTTCTACCATCAAATACATATATGATAATCTCCTCTATAAACATAGCAGATAAAAAAAACGTACAAATTTAAATATCTTCAAAATATCTAAAAAAAAATTTCTAACCATCAAACACATACATATATATTCTCCTCTATAAACATAGCAGGTAAGAAAACGTAACATTAAAAAGATTTTTTTTTTCAACCATCAAATATACTGTATATATGATATTCTCCTCTAGCTGATAAAAAAAAAAACGTACAAATTTAAATATCTTCAAAACATCTTAATTTTTTTTCTAACCATCAAACACATATATGATATTCTCGTCCATAAACATAGCAGGTAAGAAAACGCAAAAATTGAAGTCTTCAAAAGATTTTTTTTTTTTTTTACCATCAAATACATACATGATAATCTCCTCTATAAACATTGCTGATAAAAAAAAACGTACAAATTTAAATACCTTCAAAATATCTTAAAATTTTTTTTCTAACCATCAAACACATATATGATATTCTCCTCTATAAACACAACAGGTAAGAAAACGCAAAAATTCAAATATCTTCACAAGGTCTATATTTTTTTTTAAACCATCAAATACATACATGATAATCTCCTCTATAAATATAGCTGATAAAAAAAAACGTACAAATTTAGATATCTTCAAAATATCTTAATTTTTTTTTCTAACCATCAAACACATATATGATATTCTCGTCCATAAACAAAGCAGGTAAGAAAACGCATAAAATTGAAATGTCTTCAAAAGAATATTTTTTTTTTCTTACGATCAAATACATATATGATAATCTCCTCTATAAACATAGCTGATATAAAAAACGTACAAATTTAAATTTCTTCAAAATATCTTAATTTTTTTTTTCTAACCATCAAACACATATGATATTCTCCTCTATAAACATAGGAGATAAGAAAACGTATGGATTTAGGTATCTTCAAAAGGTTCAGCTGCCAAAAACTTGATATCTTCATAAGATCTTAATTCTTTTCTATTCAACCATGAAAAAAACATATAATTTTCTCATCCATCACAAAATATTCCTTTATAATGACCATAATTTCACATTAATTTCCGTTTGATATCTCAACCTCTGTCACATGCTATCATAATTTTTTCGTCGTACCTAAATAGCTCATTTGTTCCTAATGTGAACGATTAATCCCTGATTCTCTAATTGATCAACATTATTGGATCGTCATTGAGTGTAATTGGGTATTGAGAAGCAATACCTGGGCAATTAAGAGCCCGTGTTTTTTTTCCCCCGACGTAATCTCAGGTAATTAATAGGTATGATTGTTCCGTTTATGGGCAAATTAGCGAGTTATTTCCTCCATCCGGGACTATGCAAGGGGAAATGTATATTGTTGATGACAAACTGGGTAATTGTAAACGAAACTTCTTGATATATTGGTCTTTGGTATTTTGTAATTGTAAACGAAACTTCTTGATATATTAGTCTTTGGTATTTTGTAATTGTAAACGAAACTTCTTGATATATTAGTCTTTGATATTTTGTTATTGTAAACGAAACTTCTTGATATATTAGTCTTTGATATTTTGTAATTGTAAACGAAACTTCTTGATATATTAGTCTTTGATATTTTGTAATTGTAAACGAAACTTCTTGATATATTACTCTTTGATATTATGTTATTGTAAACGAAACTTCTTGATATATTAGTCTTTGGTATTTTGTAATTGTAAACGAAACTTCTTGATATATTAGTCTTTGGTATTTTGTAATATTAGTCTTTGATATTTTGTAATTGTAAACGAAACTTCTTGATATATTACTCTTTGTTATTTTGTAATTGTAAACGAAACTTCTTGATATATTACTCTTTGATATTTTGTAATTGTAAACGAAACTTCTTGATATATTAGTCTTTGATATTCTGTAATTGTAAACGAAACTTCTTGATATATTAGTCTTTGATATATTGTAATTGTAAACGAAACTTCTTCATATATTAGTCTTTGATATTTTGTAAACGAAACTTATAAATAGATATTTGTGTTTGGTATTTCGTGATATTAATAAACTATTCGATCTAAATTAGGACAAATGGCATAAATTTTGACACACATTTTTCAACACTACAAATACAAAAAAAAAATGATGATTTATCGGTGCTCGTTTTTTGTAACTTATTAAATTATTCGACTCAAAAAATGACAAATGACATTCATTTCTCAAATACTTTACTTATTTCTTAACATAAGAAAAAAAAATTGTAATTTATTGGTGCTTGTTTTTTTTTTTGTATTTTATTAGACTATTCGACTCAAAACATGAAACATGACAAACATTTGTCAAATACTTTTTTAACACAAGAAAGATAACTATAATTTGTCGGTGCTTGTGTTTTTATAACTTATTAAACCATTCGACTTAAAACATGACAAATGACATACATTTGTCAAATCCTTTTTTTTTTTTTTCAACACAATAAAACAATCATGATAACACATTTAAAACAAATATGATAAATTCTATTCGACTCAAAATATGACAAATGACATACATTTTTTAATACGAGAACAAAATTTATAATAACACATTTCAACAAATTATGAAAATTTATTTAAACTTTACGCACGAAATATTTTGATAAACATTTCATATGATACTGCAAGAAATACTTTTAATATACATTATATTAGATATTTTCCTTGTACTTTTTTAGATACTTCATAAGATACAGCAATAATTTATTTCAATATACATTATATTTGACATTTTCCTTGAACCTTTTACAATATTTCATAAGATACAGCAATAAATTCTTTTAAAATAAGTTACATTTAATATTTTCCTTGAAACTTTTACAATATTTCATAAGATACAGCAATAAATTCTTTTAAAATAAGTTACATTTAATATTTTCCTTGAAACTTTTACAATATTTCATAAGATACAGCAATAAATTCTTTTAAAATAAGTTACATTTGATATTTTCCTTGAACCTTTTACAATATTTCATAAGATACAACAATAAATTATTTCAATATACATTATATTTTATATCTTCCTTGAACCTTTTACAATATTTCATAAGATACAGCAATAAATTCTTTTAAAATAAGTTACATTTTATATTTTCCTTGAACCTTTTACAACATTTCATAAGATACAGCAATAAATTCTTTTAAAATAAGTTACATTTAATATTTTCCTTGAACCTTTTACAATATTTCATAAGATACAGCAATAAATTCTTTTAAAATAAGTTACATTTAATATTTTCCGTGAACCTTTTACAATATTTCATAAGATACAGCAATAAATTCTTTTAAAATAAGTTACATTTAATATTTTCCGTGAACCTTTTACAATATTTCATAAGATACAGCAATAAATTCTTTTAAAATAGGTTACATTTCACATTTCCCTAGAAACTTTTACAATATTTCGTAAGATAAAGCAATAAATTCTTTTAAAATAAGTTACATTTGATATTTTCCTTGAACCTTTTACAATATTTCATAAGATACAACAATAAATTATTTCAATATACATTATATTTTATATCTTCCTTGAACCTTTTACAACATTTCATAAGATATAGCAATAAATTCTTTTAAAATAAGTTACATTTCACATTTCCCTAGAAACTTTTACAACATTTCATAAGATACAGCAATAAATTCTTTTAAAATAAGTTACATTTAATATTTTCCGTGAACCTTTTACAATATTTCATAAGATACAGC
>NC_090751.1:6720681-6753181 GCF_036898095.1 Palaemon carinicauda
TACACATGAAAGAAATTAAAAAATTAAACCTACAAAAGGATGTAAATCAAGCTAACGTACAGCCATTTCAACCTAATAAAAAAAAAAAAATATATATATACAACGTTAAAATTCTGATGGGGGTTTACTGTTATATATTCGACGTTCGTATCTTCCCAACGAAGGACAAGGGAAAAAGTTTGACTCAATTCCGATTTTTCCCGCAGAACAAATACTCGAATGTATTCTTGGACTGCCAGAAAAGACTTCAGCCGTCCACGCAATTTTGGGTTGACCTCCGCTCACATTGTATGAGAATTTGACATTTTTTTTCCAATACGTATATCTGGGGCTAGACGTGTGTTTCGTGTATTTTTTATAAAATGTATTTCCGGAGTCAAGCATATATTGAATATATTTTTATAAAATGTATTTCCGGAGTCAAGTATGTATTACATATATTTTTGCAAATATATTTCTGTTAATTCAATATTGGTGTTTTGTATTACAATCATCATCATCAGCCATTACTAGTCCACTGCAAAACAAAGGCCTCAGACATGTTCTTCCACTAGCACCTGTTTATGGTCTTTCCATGTCAGTCCACACCCACAAACTTTCTTAGTTCGTCAATACATCGTCTTCCATTCCTTCCCCCTCTTATTTTGCAATTTCTTAGGACTCATTCTGTTATTCTTAATGTCCATTTATCATCTGTCATTTTTATTATAAGTCCTGCCCATATCCATTTTCTTAACGTGTTAAATATCCTCTATTTTAGTTTGCTTCCGTATGCAACATACACTTAAAAACTCGTAGTTTTAATAGTAGATTTTCCGTAAAAATATACTATTCTAAGCCGTATTTCAGTAAAATACAGGCGACCGTAATTTTTTTTTTTATCCTACTTTGTTATTATCTTTTACGGCTTGGTGGCCGTAATATCACTCCTTTGCATTAAAACGGTAAATGTCTGCAACATTTATTTCAGTACTTTTTACCGTTTTTAATGCAATTTTTTTCAAATGTACAGATTACAACCATAGCTAAGGAATATTACAAAAATAAAAAATCATGAACTAACGAGAAGAATAGCATTCGATAAACCTAATCATATATAGAAACAGCCAATGTCTTATCAGTACTTCAGCCTTCAAGTTCAAATAATAGGAACGGCGTGACAGCTGTGTTCCAAATTACACAAAATAGAGCAAAAAGAAAGACAGGAATATTTCTTGTGATTGGAAGGAAACATGACATGATAAAATATGGATTCATAGCATGTAGACACCTCCTTATGATGTACCTCTCTTTTTATGCAAACATTGTTATGGGTTCCCGGACCATTCCAGTGGTCATTTCCACGAGCCCACATTAATGTTAATGAGTGGGACCACTCAGAAAGATGTTACCTGTCAAAATACACTCGAGGGACATCAGGCTGATATGTTAGTTAGGCGTTTCGTTTTAAGATAGCAACTCAAACTCACTCTCGTAGATTTGGCAGACAATGGCCCTTTTCCAGACAGTGTTGATGGGGAGAAAACTGTTGAAAATGCTCTTTTTCTTTCAGTCGACTTAGAATAAGATATTTTAGATATGATAATTCATAAAGCTCCATGCCAGATTAATAAATAAAATAAAATACTATATGTAGAAGTTACATATTCATGATCATCATCATCTTCGCCTATTGACGCAAAGGGCCTCGGTTAGGTTTCGCCAGTCTTCTCCTCTTGAGGTTTTAAATCAATACCTCTCCATTCATCATCTCCCACGTCACGTTTCATAGTCCTCAACCATGTGGGCCTGGGTCTGCCCTGTGGAGCCCACTTGGAAGTTTGGTGAACTAATCTCTCATGGGGGGTGCGAAGAGCATGCCCAAACCATCTCCATCTCCCCCTCACCATTATCTCACCCACATATGGCACTTGAGTAATCTCTCTTATAAAATACTTCATGTAAAAGTTACATACATCATCGTGATCATCATCATCTCCACCTACGCCTATTGACGCAAAAGGTCATGGTTAGAATTCGCCAGTCGTCTCTATCTTGAGTTTTTAAATCAGCATTTCTCCATTCATCATCTACTTTACCCTTCATAGTCCTCAGCCATGTAGAAATGGGTCTTCCAACTCTTCTAGTTCCTTGTGGAGTCCAATTAAAAGTTTTGTGAACTACATACATTTTACATAAAATTTTCTAGCATATGAACCACCAAATAAATACGAAAAATAGATGTAATTGATTCTCCATGTTTTTTAATGTACAACTTAAGTTGAAACAGGTCTTACAAATGGTAAGTTTGCAGACTGTCCTCAAATATGTATGTTGACAAAGTTTGATACCGTTAAACAGAACACAGAGTAGAGGTGAATAAACTCAGAGTTTTACGTTTGTACATAACGAGTACCTATTTGTCTACGTATGTTGACAACATTTGATACCGTCAAACAGAACACAGAGTAGAGGTGAAAAAACTTAGCGAGTTTTACGTTGGTACGAGTGCTTATTTGTCTACGTATGTTGACAACATTTGATACCGTCAAACAGAATACAGAGTAGGGGTAAATAAACTCAGCGAGTTTGACGTTGATACATACGAGTACCTATTTGACTACGTACGTTGACAACATTTGATACCGTCAAACAGAACACAGAGTAGAGGTGAAAAAACTTAGCGAGTTTTACGTTGGTACGAGTGCTTATTTGTCTACGTATGTTGACAACATTTGATACCGTCAAACAGAATACAGAGTAGGGGTAACTAAACTCAGCGAGTTTGACGTTGATACATACGAGTACCTATTTGACTACGTACGTTGACAACATTTGATACCGTCAAACAGAACACAGAGTAGAGGTGAAAAAACTTAGCGAGTTTTACGTTGGTACGAGTGCTTATTTGTCTACGTATGTTGACAACATTTGATATCGTCAAACAGATTACAGAGTAGGGGTAAATAAACTCAGCGAGTTTTACGTTGGTACGAGTGCCTATTTGGACTTAGGCAAAACAGAACGAACAGATATCCTATTAGCATGTAAGGGGTACCGAAATAAGAAAGCCATAGGGGGGAAAAAACTGGAATGTTCATGAGAATGGGAAGTCTTATGTTAGGAGCAGAAGAATGTCCGAGAGAAGCTATGAGATTCCGGATGGGGCTATTTGTTTTTCGGGGAAGGTATTTACGATGCCTTGTGTTTTATTTACCTTTGTTTATCTCGTTGGAAGGAAGTTGCGCTGATACCGAACCTGCGTAGTTGGGTTTGCTCGAAACCCAAAATGGGGTCCATTTTATTGCTACTGTAAAAAAAAAAAAAAAAAAAAAAAAAAAAAAAAAAAAGGAGTTTTCATCGGAAATTCTCCGTAGAAATATACTGTTCTCATCCCTATTTCAGTAGAGTACAGACGACTGTAATTTTTACCCTACTTTGTTATTATCTTTTACGGGTTCGTGACCGTAATATCACTCCTTTATGTCAATATATCCGTTTTTAAAACGGTAAATGTCTTGTAACGTTTATCCCAGGATTTTTAAGGCAAATGTTTAACAGTGTTATCCTTCCGCTCCCAGGGATATATTTCCCACGGGAACGGGGATTTCCAGGGCGTGAGTGTGTGTCGGGCGGAGGGGATTGGAGGATAATGATCCTTGGGGGAAATAATAATTACCAAATGCTGATCACCTCAAATTGATATTTTGTATCTCAATCACAGCTGGGGAAGATTACAGGGATACAAAAATCATAAGGTAACGAGAAGAATTGTAATCTACAAAACAACAATTCTACTCCACTGAAATATATAAACATAATCATCAATATATAACCAGTAGACGTCTTAAAAGTTATATGGATGGGTCACTCCTAAAGATAGGAACTTTTACTTTCTTCTGTTGGTTGCTTTTAAAGTTCGCTGGTTATATATATTGTACATATCATCAGCACCCAAGCCCCCTCTCTACCCAAGCTAGGACCAGGGAGTGCTAGGAAAAGGCTGCTGATGACTACCCAAACTCCCCATCTTTAGCTCACAAGGATGGTGTGGTTGCAGAGACCAAAGGGGCTAACGAGTTTGATCGGGATTCAAGCCCCATTTTGGCATTCACCAGTCAGGGATGTTACCACATGGGCCACCACTTTTACTTTCTTTTGTTTGTTGCTTTTGTGTAACCAAGATAGTATTTTCTGTGCTTTGGTTACCTTTTTTTTTCTTGATTACATGAAAGTGATAATCCGGAAGCTTCAAATTTATAATGAAGGAAACAACCGGAAAGGCCTTTGTTGGGACTCACTGACATAAGGGGCCTAATTACATTTGTTTTTTTCTCTCGTTTTCATAGTATGGAAAGTCTTTACAATAATAAAATTCTGAGGTTAAATAAGCTTAACATGTCATTTTGTAAAATATCCTCCACGATTGTTCCAATGAAAAACGGAATCAAATTGAAGAGACGGTTTAGCTATGGTAAGCAGCTCTTCTAGGAGAAGGACACTCCAAAATCAAACCATTGCTCTCTAGTCTTGGGTAACGCCATAGCCTCTGTACTATGGTCTTTCACTATCTTGTAGTAGAGTTCTCTTGCTAGAGGGTACACTCAGGCACACTATTCTCTCTTGTTTCTCTTTCTATTGTTTTTTTTTGTTTTTTTATGTTTTGAGAGTTTCTGTATGGAAAATCTGTTTTAATGTTGTTACTGTTTTTAGAATAATTCATTTTAATTGTTCATTACTTAATCTGATGTTTATTTATTTCTTTGTCTCCTTTTCTCACTGGGCTATTTTTCCCAGCTGGAGCCTTGGGCTTATAGCATCTTGTTTTTCCAACTAGGGTTGTAGTTAGCTACTACTACTACTACTACTAATAATAATAATGATAATAATAATGATAATAATAATAATAACAACCGCAAAAAAAAAAAAAAAAGGAAAACGTTACCAGCGTTATTATGGCCTGATTAATAACGTCTCTGCTCGGTGTTTGCCAGTCGGGGTTCGCGTCCCCCTCAGACTCGTTAGTGCCATTAGTGTCTGCAACCTCACCAGGAGTCATTGCCTGTCCCTCCCGGGTTATAGCTTTTTTGGAGAGGGGCCTTGGCCGCTAATCTTTATAATATATGTTCAGTCTTTATGGCATTGTCCTGCTTACTAGGGCAATGTTACTGTCCTTGGCTCTGCCATTCATGAGTGGCTTTTTAAACCTATAACCTACCAAACTGGCTGACCAGCTAGTAAATAACCATACATGAAACCACCACTTGAACATTGAACCAAAGTAGAATCATCCCCAGGCGTCCTCCAACAAACAAGCGACCTTGTAGCACCAGCAGAGTCATTTCCCCCTTCTCCCATATCTAATGCAACCTAGACACAACTATACATCACGCCTGTTGTTTGGGCCTAGCTGCCAGGATTTACTCTGACATTATCAGAATGCCGGCCATATTTCAGCCCTTATGCCTCGGAGCGATACGAAGCCTTGTTATCCGGGCCTTAACGAATTAAATGGCTATTCTCGTTTCTTTTTTTAACCTTACCTGTTCAGAGGTAAGGAGAGGGAATATGGGTATTTGTTTGGAAATACGATTCAACTCTTTGGTATTATTATTATTATTATTATTATTATTATTATTATTACTTACTTACTTACTTACTTAGTTACTAAGATGCAACCCTAGTTGGAGAAGAATGATAATGTAGTTTTGTATTATTATTATTATTATTATTATTATTATTATTATTATTATTATTATTATTATTATTACTTACTAAGCTACAATATTAGTTGAAAAAGTGTGATGATGTATTATTATTATTATTATTATTATTATTATTATTATTATTATTATTATTATTATTATTATTTATACTTGCTAAGCTGCAATTCTAGTTGGAAAAGCATGATGGTGTAGTTGAAATGGTAGGATTGTTATGATATTTTAGGGAATTAAAATATATACTATTTTAGAATGGATTTAAGTCAATGCTTATATGTTCTTTGTTTAAATAATAATAATAATAATAATAATAATAATAATAATAATAATAATAATAATAATAATAATAATAATAATAATAATAATAATAATAATAATAATAATAATAATAAAAGGAATTTAAAAAAAATCAAAGAAAATATTAAGAACAAAGAAAATTCTAGTAGTCAGTTTAATCATTATCAAATAGGTTTATACATAATGAAAAATAAGGATTTTCATTTGTTGAACCGAATTTGAACATTCGTGTCAGTGCAATTATAACCGAAAACCCCAAAAAGTTAATATTATTAGAATTATTATTGCTTTTTAAATTATTGAAATTATTATTTCCGTTCATGGTCTGTGTTAGTGGAGAAACAGTGATTAACTCCTTAAAGAAAATCTTAATTGCATTTGACTAGATACAAGAATGCAGGAAGGACCCTTTGCATTTAAAGGTTTAAAGGCCGCTTTTGAAAGGCAGTGGCAAGGAACAGTGACATTGCCCTACCGAGTTGGACAATGCTTTAGAGCAGTGGTTCCCAAACTATCTTACCTGACACCCCCTTTTTGCTTCCAGTAGACCCGTAAGCCCCCACTCCTCTCTTTTTTTTACATGAAATGATTCTTACATTTATTTCTTAGCTTTGTACAGGAAAACAGATTTCTGTTTGTATTACATTTTAATAATGAAAGCCACTCAAACAAATAATAGTACATTCTAGTAACTAAAAACGAAATATTTGGTTCAAAGTGAGCGAAAATAAGTTTGAACATTAGCATATTGGCAAAATTGAGTTGCAATTTTAACGTGTAAAAAGAACTAGCTTAATAGAAAACGGGTTGGAGTGACTGCTATAATTATACTTTACATGTATGTAATGACAGGTATTTGTTCTTTTAAGGATTTTATTATTCTATTAAACAAGTAATTTTGAGCAGATGCCTTCACGCCCCCCTTGTATCGTCCTCACGCCCCCCTAGTGGGGCGCGCCCCTCAGTTTGGGAACCACTGCTCTAGAGACTGACCATATACACGTATGATCATCGCCCAAGTCCCCTCTCCACCCAAGCTAGGACCAAAGATGGCCATATAGTGGCTGCTAATGACTCAGCAGATAGACCTATAGGCTCCCCCAATCCCCCATCCATAGCTCACAAGGATGGTGAGTTTGCAGCGACCAAAGAAACTAACGAATTTGAGTGGGGACGTTACCACATCGACCTCCGTAAATAAAATGAATATCCGCTTAAAAAGTGCATAGTAATTGTACACGTACGTTTAAACTACAAATATGCAAAACGGTAATGTAAATTAGTATTTCGATATGTCGTAATTTATGGATATTTGTAATAACGAAATTAATGTGAATTGTCATGCATCGTTATTGATGATAATTACCTTGATAGCAATTACGTATGTAATACTATAAAACACGTTTAACGGTTGGAGCTTCCAATAAATTTTACTTCACAAACACACAAACACACAAACACCAAATGCAGCCGTTTCGAGTCCACTGCAAGGCAAAGGCCTGAGACGTGTTCTTAACCATGTCTCGAGTTTGGCCAGTTTTCATCACCGTGCTGATCAGTGCAGTTTGGTGATGGTGGGAGATTTTCGTGTGATCGCTCACAGCTGGCCAATCTAGTATGGATGGCCCTGTCTGCTGTGCTGACTATGGCAATACACAAACTCTTTCGTGGTTAATGTGTCTCTTCTCAGAAAGGTGGGTATATATATACTATATATATATATATATATATATATATATATATATATATATATATATATATATATATATGTGTGTGTGTGTATATATATATATATATATATATATATATATATATATATATATATATATATATATATATATATATTTATGTATATATATACATACATATATATATATATATATATATATATATATATATATATATATATATATATACACACACCCACACACACACACACATATATATATATATATATATATATATATATATATATATATATATATATATATATATATATATATATATATATGTGTGTGTGTGTGTGTCACTAACACTCGTGATTTTAATTAATGTAAATATCAACCATAATGTCATTTAATTTCGAATTCTACCTTGTGAATTATATCCACTGGAACTCATTTTTGATAATAACTTATAGCTGGGCAGAGATTCGAACCCCTGTCTCTCAGCTTCAGATCTCTTGATAGCTCAGTTAATCGTATGCCAAGTCACAAACCTACCAATTAGCTACGATGGGGAAGATGGTTTGATTTCAATTCTAAGTACAAAAAACCTGAATTCGACAGGTATATGTACAAGTGAATTGTCATTGCCTTTTATCTTTCTTCGTGGCTGAGTGGTATGGTCAATGTCATACAAGTATCCCGGACCAGGTTTCTAAACCAGGCCGGTAAGATACTATAGTCTTTGAGTGATTTCGCCAGGGGTTCTAATCCCGAGGTCGTTAAGAGAATCCAGATTTTAAGGTAATGATGTATATGGCTTATTTGAAATATGAAAAACACGTTTAAATGTGCAAAATTTATCATATATATATATATATATATATATATATATATATATATATATATATATATATATATATATATATATATGTATATGTATATATATACCGTACATAAACTATAAATTACTTGCAAGTACATATTCAAATACCTTCATAGCAATTCTATTTTTTTTATCATTCAACAGACCCAATAATACAAATCTCTATGATTCCTTCCATTCCCTGTGTGATGCATTACTAAATACAATTTTTATTTTAACGAAACTAATAAAAGAATTTTGAATACCCTAAAAGGCACCTGATGTAACGCAATAGGTTTGTGAATACAATAGGAATTCGTAACGAAGTTTCCTATTTCCAAACGCAGTTTTCGACACCCGTTAGGAAAGGCAACAAAGACACCGCCCGGAGGAGCCTGAGGAATATTACATTTGAGGAGGATGCAATTACATCTCTCCCGTTTCATTTTCCTACGGACTCGAACATTTACATGCTTTCGTGTATCTGACTAGCTTCGTGCCGTTTCTGAGCTAGCTTGATTCTATTTCTAAGCTATAGGTAGCTGTTTAGATGTGCTTTTGTACGAAAGGAATTCTTGAGCGATTATTTAAGAATCTCAATTTTTTTTGTTTTCTGGTTTTCCCAATAGAACATAAATTTTATGCTTTCGTGTATCTGAGTAGCTTTATACCATTTCTGAGCTAGCTTGATTCTATTTCTAAGCTATATGTAGCCTATGGAGATTTACCTTTAAATAGCGATTTTCCCATGAGAACGTTAATTTTATGCTTTCATTTATTTGAGTAGCTTTACCCAATTTCTAAGATAGATTTACCCTCATTCTAAGCTAGTAATGCCCCATTTCTTAGCTAGCTTTATCCCATTTCTAAACGATTTACCCCATTTCTAAGTTATCTTTACTCAACTACTAAGGTAGCTTTACAACATTTCTAAACTAGCTTTACCCAATTTCTACGTTAGCTTTACCCCATTTCTAAATCTGCTTTACCACATTTCTGAGCTAGCTTTATTCTATTTCTAAGCTATTGTAGCCTATGGAGATGTGCTTTTGTACGAAAAAAATTCTTAAGCGATTATTCAGAAATTTATATTTTATATTTGTTTTCTGATTTTCCCATTAGAACATTAATTTTATGCTATCATGTATCTGACTAGCTTTACACCACTCTGAGCTAGCTTTATTCTATTTCTAAGCTATTGGTAGCCTATGGAGATGTGCTTTTGTACGTAAGAATTTTCAATTTTTCCATTACAACATTAATTTTATGCTTTTGAGTATCTGTCTAGCTTTGCGCCATTTCTGAGCTAGCTTGATTCTATTTCTAAGCTATAGGTAGCCAGTGGAGATGTGCTTTTGTACGAAAGAAATTCTTGAGCATTTTCCCTTTAGAACATATCATTTATTCGATTAGCTTTACCCAATTTCTAAGATAAATTTAACCCAATTCTAAGCTAGTTTTACCCCATATCTAAGCTACCTTTACCCTATTTCTAAACTAGATTTACCCCATTTCTAAGCTACTTTTAATCCATTTCTAAGGTAGCTTTACCAAATTTCTAAGTTAGATTTACCCCCATTCTAAGCTAGTTTTACCACATTTCTAAGCTAGCTTTATTGTATTTCTAAGCTATAGGTAGCCTGTGAAGATGTGCTTTTGTACGAAAAAAATCTTAAGCGATTATTTAAGAATTTAAATTTTTTTTCTTCGTTTTCCGATTTTCCTAATAGAACATAAATTTTATGCTTTTATGTATCTGACTAGCTTTACACCTTTTTTGAGCTAGCTTTATTCTATTTCCAAGTCAGGTTAGCTTATGGAAATGTGCTTTTGTATTAAAGAAATTCTTGAGCGATTATTCAAATATACATATAGACATATATACATAATATATATGCATATATATATATATATATATATATATATATATATATATATATATATGTATATATATATATGTATATATATATATATATATATATATATATATATATATATATATATATATATGTGTGTGTGTGTGTGTGTATATATGCACACACACACACATATATATATATACATATATATATATATATATATATATATATATATATATGTATGTGCATATATATATATACATATACACATATATATATAATTTATATATATATATATATATATATATATATATATATATATATATATATATATATATATATATATATATATATATATATATATATATTAATACAGTACATAAACTATAAAATACTTGCAAGTATTCAAATACCTTCATAGCAATTCTATTTTTTTTATCATACAACAGACCCAATAATACAAATCTATATGATTCCATCCATTCCCTTTGTAATGCATTCCTAAATACAATTTTATTTTAACCAAACTAATAAAAAAAAATTGAATCCCCTAAAAGGCACCTGATGTAACGCAATAGGTTTGTGAATACAATAGGAATTCGTAACGAAGTTTCCTATTTCGAAACGCAGTTTTCGACACCCGTTAGGAAAGGCAACAAAGACACCGCCCGGAGGAGCCTGAGGAATATTACATTTGAGGAGGATGCAATTACATCTCTCCCGTTTCATTTTCCTACGGACTCGAACATTTACATGCTTTCGTGTATCTGACTAGCTTTGTACCGTTTCTGAGGTAGCTTTATTCTATTTCTAAGCTATAGGTAGCTGTGGAGATGTGCTCTTGTACGAAAGAAATTCTTGAGTGATTATTTAAGAATTTATATATTTTCTTTCTTTTTTCGTTTTCTGGTTTTCCCAATAGAACAAAAATTTTATGCTTTTATGTATCTGAATAGCTTTGCGCTATTTCTGAGCTAGCTTGATTCTATTCATAAGCTAGGTAGTTTATGGAGATTTGCCTTTGTACGAAAGAAATTCTTAAGCGATTATTTAAGAATTTATATTTTTTTTTCGTTTTCTGATTTTCCCAATAGAACATAAATTTTATGCTTTCATGTATCTGACTAGCTTCATACCGTTTCTGAGCTAGCGTTATTCTATTTTGAAGCTATAGGTAGCCTGTGTAGATGTGCTTATGTATATACAAAAGAAATTCTTGAGCGATTTTCCATGAGAACATTAATTTTATGCTTTCATTTATTTGAGTAGCTTTACCTAATTTCTAAGATAGAGTTAACCCAATTCTAAGCTAGTTTTACCTCATTTCTTTGCTAGCTTTATCCCATTTCTAAACTAGATTTACCCCATTTCTAAGCTACTTTTACTCCATTTCTAAGGTAGCTTTACCAAATTTCTAAGTTTGATTTACTCCCATCCTAAGTTAGTTTTACCACATTTCTAAGTTAGTTTTACCCCATTTCTGAGCTATAGGTAGCCTAAGGAGATGTGCTTTTGTAAAAAAAAATTTTTTTGAGTGATTATTCAGAAATTTATAATTTTTCTTTGTTTTCTGATTTTCCCCATTAGAACATTAATTTTCTGCTTTCATGTAGCTTACTAGCTTTACCTCATTTCTAAAGTAGCTTTATCCTATTTCTAAGTTGGCTTTACCCCTATTTAAGATAGGTTTGCCCCATATTTAAGCTACTTTTCCTGTTTTTAAGCCAGCTTTACCACATTTTTAAGCTAGGTGTACACTAGTTCTAAGCAAGCTTTAATGAATTTCTAAGCTAGCTTTACCCCATTACAAAGCAAGGCAGCCTATTGATATATGCCTTTGTACAATAGATATTCTAATGCAGTTATACAAATATTTCAATTCCTTTTCTTGCTTTATCATTTTCCTATTTCATCGAACATTTATGCCTTCATGTATCTGACAAGCTTTATATACCTGATTTCTAGGCTAGCTTTATCCTATTTCTAAGTTAGCTTTACTCTATTTCTAAGCTAGCTTTACCCTATTTCTAAGCTAGCTTTAACCCATTTCCAAGCTAACTTTACCCTATTTCAAAGCTAGCTTTTCCCTATTTCTAAACTAGGTATTGAGATGTGGTTTTCCTCAAAAGAAATCCTTTTGCGATTATTCAAGCAATATGTACTATTATTTTTGCTGCTTTCTGATGTTCCCATTCAAACATTTATGCTTTCATATATCTGGCAATATTTTATCCCATTTCTAAGTTAGGTTTTGAAATTTTCTTTTGCAAAAAGAAAAAAAAAATTCTGATGCTATTATTCAAACATTTCTATTCTTTTCTTTGTTTTCTTAGTTTCCAATTCGTTTGGAAATGTATGACAAGTTTCATCTCTAAATTTACGCGAATTAAATTTTTTGCATTATAAAGATTAGATTTCGGGAAATGGTTGTGGTGGCCTTTGTGGTAACGTCCCTGACTGGGAATCGCCAGACTGCTGTTCGAGTCCCGCTCTAACTCTGGTCGTTTTAACCTCACCATCCTTGTAAGCTAAGGATGGGGGTTTTGGGAGAGCCTATAAGTCTATCTGTTTGGTCAAAACCATCCATAGTGTGGCCCTCCTTGGTCCTAGCTTTGGTTGAGAGGGGCCTATGGTCAGTCTCTAGTGCATTGTCCTGCTTGATATGGCAATATCACTGATCTTTGCTTTTGCCATTCATGAGTGGCCTTTAAACCTTTAAACCTTTAAACTCTTAAGCCACCTCAAGTATTTGATGCATGTTATCCTTGCGCTATGGTCCAAAGAATTCCCTGAGTTCATCTATTCGTTTACATAGGAATATATTCCACGATTCCCAGATGACATTCCAGCTCGTATGTATGACGCAAAATGGTACGAAGAAGTATTTACACTGGCACGAAAATGTTTGGTATATATTTCAAGAACACGAGTGAAGACGAATTTCTATAAAATTTCTTACATCTGGTTATTGGGAACTTTTAATTATATTGGGGCAAGATTTCGTATATCTAAATTCAGCACTAATATCTCCACTTATCAATAAAACCGTATATATATATATATATATATATATATATATATATATATATATATATATATATATATATATATATATTTATATATATATGAATATATACATATATATATATATATATATATATATATATATATATGCACATATATATATATATATATATATATATATATATTGTATATATATATATATATTTATATATATATATATATATATATATGCATATGTATATATATGCATATATGCACACACACAAATATATATATATATATATATATATATATATATACATATATATATATATATATATATATATATATATATATATATATACACACATATATATATATATATATACATATATATTTTATATATATATGTATATATATATATATATATATATTTACACATTCATGCATATATATGTCTATATATACACACACACACACACACACATATATATATATATATATATATATATATATATTATATATATATCAATATATATATATATATAAATATATATATATATATGCAATACATATATATATATATATATATATATATATATATATATATATATATATATATATATATATTGCATATATATATACATATATAAATACACACGCATCCGTTCAAGGACAAACAAGCATTATCCTTTTCCTAGAGAAATATAACGAGGAGCAGGTAATTAATAACGACAGTGAAATGTTAACAATGGACCCTGCATGAAGCTGTCATAGAGGTATCAATATAGACTGAGTCTACTGTATTTCAAGATAACAATTGTTTACTGACAACAACAACAACAACAACAAAAACAATAACAACAACAACAAATGCAGCCGTTTCCAGTCCACTGCAAGACAAAGGCCTCGGACATGTCAATTCACGCATGGGGTTTGGCCAGTTTTCATCACCACGCTGGCCACTTTGGACTGGTGTTGGTGGGAGATTTTTTCTGATCACTCATAGCAAACCAACCTAGTATGGGTGGTCTCTGACTAGTACAGCTTTGCTGATCATGGTAATACACAAATTCTTTCACCACGTTAAGGTATCCCCATGGAATTAATCTAATATAGATATTTATAATGTTTTTAAACATTACTCGAGTGCCACTTGAGGATGAGATCAGGGGGAGGGGTAGATGAAGATAGTTTGGACATGCACTTCGCACTCGCCAAGAAAGAATAGTTCACTAAACCTTTCAACTGGGCTCCACAAGGCACTTGAAGAGTTGGAAGACCCAGGCCTACCTGGCTGAGGACTATGAAGCGTGAAGTAGGAGATGATGAATGGAGAAGTATTAATTTAAAAGCTCAAGATGGAGACGACTGGCGAATTCTAACCGAGGCCATTGCGTCAATAGGCGAGGGGGGAGATGATGATGATATATAAGCGACCAATATAATTAATAACTGCACATGATCCCACACTATAGGCCATTTCTCTTAGCGAGGCAGATTTGCACCGACTCGCAACGGTGCCCTTTTAGCTCGGAAAAGTTTCCTGATCGCTGATTGGTTAGAATTATCTTGCCCAACCAATCAGCGATCAGTAAACATTTCCGAGCTAAAAGGGCACCGCTGCGAGTCTGTGCAAATATGCCTCGCTAAAAGAAATGGACTATAGGCATTCATCTTAGTCACACGGGGATTTTCTGATCCTTAGATTTTACAGATTTTCAAATTAAGTCATTTGCGGCATAATTACACACCAGAAATAAAAGTTACAATATTTGACTAGAGAATCTAGATCCAAAAAATGTCACCACCAATAGAACTAGTTACGAATTCTAGTCAGAAATTCGTGGTGAAAGCCACAAATACCAGTTGTCCAACTCTAGGCCGAAAGCAGAATATCAAAACGCTAGAGGGGACTTTATTAATCAAAGTGTCAGTGACCTTTTCCATCATATATCGTATATTCTTAAGCTTTGTTTCATATACAGTCATTACGTTTTTCTATATAAGTATAGTTTTTGAAAATTTATTTTATTAACTGTTCTGAATTTCGTTATATTGAAAAATAACTTGTTGGATATGGTTGTGTCATTAGCCATTATATTTCGTATATTCTTGAATATACGAATAAGCGTGACCTTTTCCATCATATATCGTATGTTCTTAAACTTTCGTCTTCATGTACAGTTCGTACGTTTTTCTATATAGGTATAGTTTTTGTGAATTTATTTCATTAGCTGTTATGAATTTCGTTATATTGAAAAACAACATGTTTGATATGAGTGCAAGTGTCATTAGCCATTATATTTCTTATATTGTTAAGCTTGTTTCCTATACAGTCCTTAGGTCTTTTTATATAAACATATATTTTATGAATTTATTATTAGCTATTTTGAAATCCGATATATTGAAAAACAACTTTTTTTTATATGAATGTTAATGTCCTTTGCCAACATAAATTTATTTCGTTTAGACTTAATCTTTTTTTTTAATATACAGTCCTTACTTTTTCCTCTATATTAATATATTTTTTGTTAATTAATTTTCAGCTGTTTTGAATTTCTATATTGAAAAACAACTCTTTTAAAATATGATAGTTTCTATACAATATAATTCCGAATTCCCCCAAAATGTTATTGAGCTACTCGGGAAAAACAGGAAACGAAATTTAGATAGTTTTCATGGCTGATGGAATCTCATTACTGTATTGCGATCGTTAAACTATTTTCATTTATTTAGTTTGTCTTAGGGAAGTGAATACAGGATGAGTTTGATCATTTACTCTTCAATTAATTAGATGAATAAGCGTGGCTACACCAATTTGTTATTGATATAATATGAGTATAAGACTTCGGGAATGTTAAAATGATAAGAGTAGAAATAATTCGATAATGTTAAATTGTAGGAGTAGAACAGTTCGAAAATGTTGAATGGATAAGAGTAGAAACAATTCCAAAATGTTAAAATAATAAGAGTAGAAATAATTCGAAAATGTTAGAATATTTAGAGTAGAACAGTTCGAAAATGTTAAATGGATAAGAGTAGAAACAATTCAAAAATGTTAAAATAATAAGAGTAGAAATAATTCGAAAAATGTTAAAATAATAAAAGTCGAAACAATTCGAAAATGGTAAAATAATAAGAGTAGAAATAATTCTAAAAATGTTAAAATAATAAAAGTCGAAACAATTCGAAAATGTTAAAATAATAAGAGTAGAAACAATTCGAAAATATCAAGAAAACAAGAGTAGAAAAAATTCGGAAATGTTAAATGAATAAGAATAGAACAAAATAAAAAATAATAAGAGTAAACAAATTCAAAATGTTAAGATAATAAGAGTAGTAACATTTCAAAAAAATTGAAATAATATGAGTAGAAAAAAAATGAAAATGATAGAATAATAAGAGCAAAAAAAAAAAAAAAGGAAAATGTTAAACTAATAAGAGTAGAAAAATAACAAAAATTTTTGAAATAATAAAGATAAAAAATGTTTGAAAATATTAAAAAAAATATTTACTTTTCTATGGAACAGTCCCTTTTATCAAAGAAAAAACAGACTTCATTTATGTAGAAAAGGGTGTGTAGGCGCATCTTTATGTGTATGTATGTGCATTCAAGTGTGTATGCGTATGTGTATGTGTGTAAAGAAGTTTTATTTGACAGAATCTTGCTTGAAGAGCATCTGCGAAGAAAAGAGGAAAACTTTTTGCAAGTGGGCCAAAAAAACATCTGCAATTTTTCTCAAGTCGTTTTTCGATTACGCATGACATGAAAGAGGTCGGTACAGGCCGAGTGAAGGAATATAAAAGAGAACATAATGGAGGCGAAGTCCCTGGGAACATTTTAGGGGGTCGTTTAGGGTTTGAATATATTTCACATTTCATTTTAAGAGTTATAAGAAATATGTTTTTTTTTTTATCTATGGTTTACATTTGATCTATGGAACATTGTAGGGGTCGTTTATGGTTTGAATATACTCGTATTTCACATTTCATTTTAAGAGTTATTAAAAATATGTTTTTTTTTCTTTTTATCTACGTCTTACGAGTATCTTATTATTATTATTATTATTATTATTATTATTATTATTATTATTATTATTATTATTTGCTAAGCTACAACCCTAGTTGGAAAAGCAGGATGCTATAAGCCCAAGGGCTCCAATAGGGAAAATTGCCCCGTGAGGAAAAGAAACAAGGAAAAATCAAATATTTCAAGTACAATAACAACATCGAATTATAGATATAAACTATAAAAAAATTTTTGGGGGGTCGTTTAAGGTTTGAATATATTTCACATTTCATTTTAAGATTGATAAGAAAATTTTTTCTTTTTTTTTTGATCTGTGGCTTACGAGTATCTTATATTGGAATACATTTGAGCAGGTTACATAATACGCTTTTCGATTATATCTTTAATGTGAATTGTGATTGAGTGTAATTTTTGTAAAGAATCTTTAAAAGAAATGGATCAATCTGAAGCTATTGAATCAAATTTTTGAGTTTTTGAGTTGTATTTTTTTGTGAGGGATCTTTAAAAGAAATGGATCAATCTGAAGTTATTGAATTAAATTTTTGAGTTTTTTAGTTGTATTTTTTGTTGAGGGATTTTTAAAAGAAATGGATCAATCTGATGGTATTGAATTAGATTTTTGAGTTTTTTTAGTTGTATTTTTTTTTTGTAAGGGATCTTTAAAAGTAATGGATTAATCTGAAGGTATTGAATTGATTTTATTTTTAGTTTTTCAGTTGTATTTTTTGGTGAGGGATTTTTAAAAGAAATGGATCAATCTGAAGGTATTGAATTAAGTTTTTGTGATTTTTAGCTGTATTTTTTGTTGAGGGATTTTTAAAGGAAATGGATCAATCTGAAGGTATTGAATTAAATTTTTGAGTTTTTTAGTTGTATTTTTTGGTGAGGGATCTTTAAAAGAAATAGATCAATCTGAAGGTATTGAATTAAATATTTGAGTTTTTTAGTTTTTCTTTGTGAGGGATCTTTAAAAGAAATAGATCCATCTGAAGATATTGAGTTAAATTTTTGAGTTTTCTAGTTGTATTTTTTTGGTGAGGGATTTTTAAAAGAAATGGATCAATCTGATGGTATTGAATTAGATTTTTGAGTTTTTTAGTTGTATTTTTTTTGTAAGGGATCTTTAAAAGTAATGGATTAATCTGAAGGTATTGCATTGATTTTATTTTTAGTTTTTCAGTTGTATTTTTTGGTGAGGGATCTTCAAAAGAAATGGATCAATCTGAAGGTATTGAATTAAGTTTTTGAGTTTTATAGTTGTATTTTTTTGTGAAGGATCTTTAAAAGTAATTGATCAATCTGAAGCTAAGGAATTCATTTTTTTTTGTGAAGAATATTTTAAAATAAAAGGATCATTCTGAAGCTAATGAATTAAATTTTTTAGTTTTTTAGTTGTATTTTTTTTTTGTGAAGGATCTTTAAAAGAAATGGATCAATCTTGAGCTATTGAGTTACAATTTTGAGTTTTTTAGTTGTATTTTTCGTGTGAAGGATCTTTAAAGGAAATGGATCAATCTGAAACTATTGAATTAATTTTTTGATTTCTTAGTGATATTTATTTGTGAAGGATATTTAAAAAAATAGATCAATCTGAAGATATCCAGTTACATATTTGAGTTTTTTGAGTTGTAAGTTTTTGTGAATGGTGTGTAAACAAATTCATCAACCTGAAGCTATTAAATTTAATTTTCGTATTTTTCATATAAAAGGATATCGATGATATGTAAATCAACCACCGCTACAGCGCCATTTTGATTTATCATTTATAAATTAACTCCTCTTGAATTCCATAAAGATGTATATATATATATACATATAAATATATATATATATATATATATATATATATATATATATATATATATATATATATATATATATATATATATATATATTTACTTTAATAATCTGTTTATGATTTGCCAAGTGGTAAAAAATATTATCGAAAATTTAATAACCTTTTTCTTATCGTTATCGATGAAATAATCTTCATTCTTAAAATTGAACTATATTATTATTATTATTATTATTATTATTATTATTATTATTATTATTATTATTATTATTATTATTTGCTAAGCTAAGATATAACACCCTCAATTAATCTCTTGACATCAAACGTAGTCATTTTATCTGTACCTACAATATGTTTTAATTATACGCACTCCTCAGGAGAGATTAGCTCACCAAACATTCAACTAGGCTCCACAAGGCACTATGAGAGTTGGAAGTCCCAGGCCTACATGGCTGAGGACTATGAAGCGCGAAGTAGGAGATGATGAATGGGGAAAGGTTGATTTAAAAGCTCAAGATAGAGACGACTGGCGAAATCTAACCGAGGCCCTTTGCGTCAATAGGCCCATTATATGATATGTATTATTATTATTATTATTATTATTATTATTATTATTATTATTTGCTAAGCTACAACCCTAGTTGGAAAAGCAGGATGCTATAAGCCCAGAGGCCCCAACAGGGAAAATAGCCCAGTGAGGAAAGGAAACAAGGACAAACAAAATATTTTAAGAACAGTAACATTAAAATAAATATTTCCTATATAAACTATAAAAACTTTAACCAAACAAGAGGAAGAGGAATTAAATAGAATAGTGTGCCCGAGTGTACCCTCAAGCAAGAGAAATCTACCCCACAACAGTGGAAGACCATGGTACAGAGGCTATGGCACTACCCATGATAAGAGACACCCGTTGAGATACTACCGCTAGAGAGTCATGGGGTCTTTTGACAGGCCAGACAGTACTACATTGGATCCTTCTCTCTGGTTACGGTTCATTTTCCATTTTGCCTACACGCACAATCCGAATATTCTGGCATATTCTTTACATATTCTCTTCTGTCCTCATACACCTGACAACACTAAGATTACCAAACAATTCTTCACCTAAGGGGTTACTGCCACTTTTCTCTTGGCAAGGGTAGATGAGACTCTTTAACTATGGTAAGCAGCTCTTCTAGGAGAAGGACACTCCTAAATCAAACCGTTGTTCTCTAGTCTTGTGTAGTGCCATAGCCTCTGTACCATGGTCATCCACTGCTTTGGGTTGGAGATCTCTTCCTCTTGTTTTGTTAAAGTGTTTATAGTTTATAAAGGCGATATTTATTTTAATATTGGTACTCTTCTTAAAAATTGTATTTTTCCTAGTTTACTTTCCTCACTAGGCTATTTTCCCGGTTGGAGCCCCTGGTCTTATAGCATTGTGCTTTTCCAGCTAGGGTTGCAGCTTAGCAATTGACAATGATAATAATAATAGGAAACCGCTATTGTTCTCCAACAACTACTACTTTATCCGTTATTGTTTTGCAACAAATTCTACCAACAGGTGATTGTCCATTGCTCTGACTATAACTGTCTTTCTATTTGTCAGTTACTTTCTGTTGAAGATTACCTTTTACGGTCTCCTGAGTATCTTATTGACAGCTGGCTGTCTGGTGCACGAGAAGTTAATACAGAGGAGTTTATTTATAATGGAGCTGGTTTACGAACAGAGACATTTCTCTTTTGGAAATAGTGAATTTTTGTTCAGTGATATGCAGAATATAAGTAAATCTTTTTATATTTTCCATCGTTTTGGGATATTTTGGCAATTCAGGTAACCTTAAACTCAGGAAACAAGGAGATGTAAATATAATATTCATCAAAATATAAAGAAATAATGATTTTTTTTGGTTTGAGACAAAAAAAAAAAAAAAAGAAAGAAAGAAATGCATATCAATTGCTTTTTGAAAACTCGCAATTTCGGTATGTATAAACTCAAAAATGAAGAAACAAGGACATGTAAACATAATATCCATCAAAATATAAAGAAATAATGATTTTTGTACAGTGAACCAAAAATGAAATAAATCTATTGATCTTTTCCATATTTTTTCGAATTTATTTTGTTTAATTCAGTTATCTGTAAAGTCAAAAAAAAAAAAAAAGACTATATATCAAAATCTCAATGCAAATAATAATTTTTGTGTAGCGATACACAAAAACAAAACTAAATATATTTCATATTTCCATTTTTTTTTCTAAATTAGCCAATTTAGTTTTCTGTAAACTCAAAATTAAGAAAACAAGTAAAAGAGAATGTCCATCAAAATCGTGACTGGATAAATTTTAGTAATTTTCCTTTCAGTTGTTTTCTGAAACATTTGCCAATTCAGACATCTGTAAACTCAAAATTAAGACACAAGAAAAAGAAAATATCCACCAAAATCTCAAAATCCTGCAAGGATAAACTTTAATAAATTTCAAAGAAGGGAAAATCAAATGATAAAAATCAGCAAGTGAAGTATGAAATGCAAAGAAATTGAATAGAAAACAAAGGAAGAAAGGGTTTAACTTGGCACTGTCCCGAAATCCTATCGCTGTACAGGAGAGAAAGTGTAAAAAGAAACGTGATATCACTTCTGGAAAAGGATGATAACACTGATCCCGAAGACTATAAATATCTTTTGTTTTTTTATCCAACAATTCTTCCATGAAAAAAAATGTATAGTCGCTTTTGTCTTTCATACTTTTTCCACCGAGTTTTCCGGGTGTTTAATCATTTTTTTTTTTTTTACCGATACGCTTTTGTTTCCGTAGTTGTGAGAAAAAAATGTCAATTTTTTATTACCGTTCATTGTACTGTAATTCACTGTTTTAATCTATTATTATTCAGCACCATGAAACTGGCACAGTATTTTGCCATTTTTTGCGGGTCTTTAATCATTTAAAATTTTTTTTTTTTTCATCGGTACGCTTTTGTTTTTGGAGTTGTGAGAAAAAATGTACATTTTTTTTTTTTACCCTTGAATGTACTGTAATTCATTGTTTTAGTCTATTATTATTCAGCACCATGAAACTGACACAGTATTTTGCCATTTTTTGCGGGTATTTAATAATTTTTATTTTTTTTATTTTACCGATACGCTTTTGTTTTTGTAGCTGTGAGTAAAAATGTCAATTTTTCATTACCGTTCATTGTACTGTAATTCATTGTTTTAGTCTATTATCGGCACAGTATTTTTCCATTTTTTTGCTTAGCAGGAAAATGGCTTTGAGAGAAATACAGCTAAATTATACATCTTAAAAACTTCCAAGAAGTCTAAACTCTTAGCTGACTCTTGAACGAAAAACAAGAAGGAAAAGATTTGTTTTCTAAATGAGAACTAAATCATGTATCTTAAAAAAAATGACATCAAAACTCCATATAGATTTTAACCCTCCAGATTGGTCTAAACCGGCTGACATAAGTCTCTTTTTTTGTATTTTATATATGAAAGATCTGTTTTAATGTTACTTTTCAAACAATATTTTATATTAAATGTTCATTACTCCTTATATAGTTTATTTATTTCCTTATTTCGGTTCCTCGCTGGGCTATTTTTCCCTGTCTTGGGCTTATAGCATCCTGCTTTTCCAACTAGGGTTCTGGCTTAGCTAATAATAATAATAATAATAATAATAATAATAATAATAATAATAATAATAATAATAATAATAATAATAATAATAATAATAATAATAATAATAACAACGAAAATGATAACGATAACAATAAAGATAACGATAACGATAATAATAATAATAATAATAATAATAATAATAATAATAATAATAACGATAACGATAATGATAACGATAATAATAATAAAATAATAATAATAATAATAATAATAATAATAATAATAATAATGATAATAATAATGCATCTCGAACAAAAAGCAACTTGGAGGTATTAAGACGCCAAACATCCACAGACCGCCAGTGCTCTTCGTCAATAAAATGCCCTCTCGACTTCCTTTCTCGTTTCAGTCCTAATGAGCTATTCAAGGAAGAATCGATCGTATTTAAAAGAATAAATATAAGTAGAGTTAGTGTTTTTTAGTCCTACTCAAATAAAATTCTTTCCAAGATTCTTGGGCGGGATGTGTTGTACTATGCTAGCGGTATTTTTAGATTTATTTCAGAAGCAAGTCTTTTGAAAGATATTCAAGTTTTATAAGGACATTTTCGCTTTTATGGTTTTAGATTGAATACTGTTTTACTCTTTACTTAGTGTTGTGGTGGCTAATGTGGTAACGTTCCTGACTGGTGAACACCAGAATGGGGTTCGAGTCCCGCTAAATCTCGTTAGTTTCTTTGGTTGCTGCATCCTCACCATCCTTGTGGGCGGAGGGGGGGGGGGGGTTGCAGGTTTGGGGGACCCTATAGGTCTATCTGCTGAGTCATCTTCAGCCATTGCCTGGCCCTTCTTGCTCCTAGCTTGGGTGGAGAAGGGGCTTGGGTGTTGATCATATGATTTATGGTCAGTCTCTGGAGCATTGTTCTGCTTGGTACCTCAATGAAACCGTCCCTTGCCTCTGCCATTCATGAGCAGCCTTTAAAGCCTTTAAAACGATATCGGCGTCAAAGACCTTAGATGTGAGGATACCAGAAAGCTCCAAGTCCATTATTGGTGGGACAGAATGGCTCTCCCTAGAAGAGAGGAATTTATGCTCGAAATCGTCTGCATAAATTTATATGTTGATTAGTCCCTCAAACTTAACTATGTTAGCTACATATTTTGTACATTGTTTAAGAGTTACAATAGACGAATAGAACCAAGTTATCATCTTTCTACACTTAATGAGACAAAACCGAAAACCCCTATAGAACAATTTATGCCAAGGACTAAAATTTAACAATAAACCATGACTCGAAATGTTACGATTTAGAAAGGCAATTAAGATGTTCATTGGATAAGAAACTAAACAATGATTCGGGTTTCATTCAAAGAGATAATGCCTTACCATCTTAGTTAGGAAACAGCAGACTGAAAGAAAAGTTGAAAGTATACATCTACTTGGAAAAGCTTTCAAAAAGACCCGGAAAACTCATTAATAGATGTTGCCTTATCCCCCTTGATAAGAAACTGCTAATTTCAGTACAATACGATGGTACCCATTCATAAGATTTTATATGAAGGTATTTCAGTTTTCGAGATATAATCCCACTGTTACAGTGGCGATTCAGAAGCCATATAGGAAAACAATAGCTTAGAGTCTTTACTTTACTTTAATTAACGACATACCAGTAGAGTTATGTATGTTCACCCCACCCCCGTTCGGCCATAACGTCAAGAAGGATTCACATATAAAAAAAAGGAAATTGTCTTCCGTTATATCTCGGTGATTCTGTTAAGGTTTCAATAAATTGCTGTAAATTAGGCAGTTGACGGGACTCATATTTCTTTTTTATCTACAAAAAAAAAAAAAAAAAAGGAAGAGAGAACCGACGTTATTTTTTGTTTTGTTTACCGTTTCTGGAGTCACATTTTTTATAAATATACCAAAAAGGATTATTTTGTTTTTGTTTTTGTTTACTGTTTGTTATTCTGCTAGTAAGATAATGCGAATCTTTACGCAAGGGCTCTTGCAAATAATTGACTATAGGCGTGTCTTGTGAATGACAGCGTGTGGCTAGATTTTGGAAGAGATAGGAGTGTAGCTTTTCAGGAGAAGGATCACTTGAGAATGTTGTTTTTGGTCTCCGAATGCTCTTGTTTAAGAGCGTGCCCTTTTGATGGGAGCGTAGATAATACAGTGACACCTCTCGAATAATAACTTTACTTTGAGACAACATAGGCATTTATATGCCTCCAAGTGATTACATTAGGGTGATAATGGCATGTTTAAAATCAATGGTTTTTGTTGATAGCGTTGACATAGACATTAGAAATAGACAACATAACTACGGAATGACAATTATCTTAGAATTAGCTTGTTACATTCAAATCATTTTGTTGACGGTTGCAGTGTTGAAGAAAACGTAGATAACGAGGATGGTTGCATTGTTAAAGAAAACGTAGATATGAACGACGGTTGCATTGTTAAAGAAAATGTAGATATGGTTGACGGTTGCATTGTTAAAGAAAACGTAGATAGGGACGACGGTTGCAATGTTAAAGAAAATGTAGATATGGATGACGGTTGCATTGTTAAAGAAAACGTAGATAGGGATGACGGTTGCATTGTTAAAGAAAACGTAGATAAGGTTTACAGTTGCATTGTTAAAGAAAATGTAAGTAGGGATGACGGTTGCATTGTTAAAGAAAATGTAAGTAGGGATGACGGTTGCTTTGTTAAAGAAAACTTATATAGGGATAATGGTTGCATTATTAAAGAAAACGTAGATAGGGATGACAGTTGCATTGTTAAAGAAAATGTAGATATAGATGACAGTAGCATTGTTAAAGAAAAATATAGATAGGGATGACGGTTACATTGTTAAAGAACACATGTATAGGGATGACGGTTGCATTGTTAAAGAAAATGTAGATAGGGATGACAGTATCATTGTTAAAGAAAATGTAGAGAGGGACGACGGTTGCATTGTTAAAGTAAACATAGACAGGGATGATGGTTGCATTGTTAAAGAAAACGTACATATGGATGACTGTTGCATTGTTAAAGAAAATGTAGATATGGATGACAGTTGCATTGTTAAAGAAAACATAGTTAGGGATGACAGTTGCATTGTTAAAGAAAACGTAAATAGGGACGACGGTTGCATTGTTGAAGAAAAACTAGATAGGGACGACGGTTCCATTGTTAAAGAGAACTTAGATAGGGATGACGGTTGCATTGATAAAGAAAACATAGATATGGACGACGGTTGCATTGTTAAAGAAAACGTAGTTAGAGATGATATTTGCATTGTTAAAGAAAACGTAGAGAGGGATGACAGTTGCATTGTTAAAGAAAACGTAGTTAGGGACGATGATTGCATCGTGAAAGAAAACTTAGATAGGGATGACGGTTGCATTGTTAAAGAAAACGTAGACATAGATAATGGTTGCATTGTACAAGAAAACATAGATAGGGACAGCGGTTGCGTTGTTAAAGAAAACATAGATAGGGCCGACGGTGGCAATGTTAAAGGAAACGTAGATAGCGATGACGGTTGCATTGTTAAAGAAAACGTAGATAGGGGTGACGGTTGCATTGTGAAAGGAAACGTAGATATGGATGACGGTTGCATTGATAAAGAAAATGTTGATAAGGATGACAGTTGCATTGTTAAAGAAAATGTAGAGAGGGACAACGGTTGCATTGTTAAAGAAAACGTAGATAGGGCATCCTTCTTTATTTTTACGTGCGTTTTATGCCACACATGCATTACACCCTTCTATCCTGCGTAGGTTTTTTCTCAGCTTTGAAAAAATATTTCCGTCATTTCTTAACTCACTTAATAGGACGATGGAGAGAATTCTGTGAAAAAAATCATCAACTTCAGGTAAACAATTAAAAAGAAAAAAAGAAATTCTCTGCCTCGCTGCCCCTCTCGACGAGATTTGCGACAAAACATCATCAAAGTGGCAAGGATAAAACGGGGAATATAATCTAAAACTAAGATAATTCTTTTGAGCACACGCGCGTGTAAAACTCAGGAAAATGAAAATTGCCAAAAGCTGCTGCACTAATGATGTACACGAAAACAGAAAAATTATGTGCAAAAAGCTAGAAAAGCATTTCTGAAAGTCAGTAAATATGAAAAAAAAAAACCGAGGGTTTTCTAGCGTTTTTGAAATATTTCTTTCACCATGGACGCTAGCCTAATCATTCAGAGGTCATGGATACATTTTCATCAAGAAAATCATTCAGAGGTCATGGGTACATTTTGATTAAGAAAATCATTCAGAGGTTATGGGTACATTTTCATTAAGAAAATCATTCAGAGGTAATGGGGACATTTTCATTAAGAAAATCCTTCAGAGGTCATGGATACATTTTCATCAAGAAAATCATTCAGAGGTCATGGGTACATTTTGATTAAGAAAATCCTTCAGAGGTCATGGGTACATTTTCATTAAGAAAATCTTTCAGAGGTCATGGGTACATTTTCATTAAGAAAATCATTCAGAGGTCATGGGTACATTTTCATTAGGAAAATCCTTCAGAGGTCATGGGTACATTTTCATTAAGAAAATCATTCAGAGGTCATGGGTACATTTTCATTAAGAAAATCCTTCAGAGGTCATGGGTACATTTTCATTAAGAAAATCATTCAGAGGTTATGGGTACATTTTCATTAAGAAAATCATTCAGAGGTCATGGGTACATTTTCATTAAGAAAATCATTCAGAGGTCATGGGTACATTTTCATCAAGAAAATCCTTCAGAGGTCATGGGTACATTTTCATTAAGAAAATCATTCAGAGGTCATGGGTACATTTTCATCAAGAAAATCCTTCAGAGGTCATGGGTACATTTTCATTAAGAAAATCATTCAGAGGTCATGGGTACATTTTCATCAAGAAAATCCTTCAGAGGTCATGGATACATTTTCATTAAGAAAATCATTCAGAGGTCATGGGTACATTTTCATTAAGAAAATCATTCTGAGGTCATGGGTACATTTTTATTAAGAAAATCATTCAGAGGTCATGGGTACATTTTCATTAAGAAAATCTTTCAGAGGTCATGGGTACGTTTTCATTAAGAAAATCCTTCAGAGTTCATGGGTACATTTTCATTAAGAAAATCATTCAGAGGTCATGGGTACATTTTCATTAAGAAAATCCTTCAGAGGTCATGGGTACGTTTTCATTAAGAAAATCCTTCAGAGTTCATGGGTATATTTTCATTAAGAAAATCCTTCAGAGGTCATGGGTACGTTTTCATTAAGAAAATCCTTCAGAGGTCATAGGTACATTTTCATTAAGGAAATCCTTCAGAGGTCATGGGTACATTTTCATTATGAAAATCATTCCGAGGTCATGGGTACATTTTCATTAAGAAAATCCTTCACAGGTCATGGGTACGTTTTCATTAAGAAAATCATTCAGAGGTCATGGGTACATTTTCATTAAGAAAATCATTCAGAGGTCATGGGTACATTTTCATTAAGAAAATCATTCAGAGGTCATGGGTACATTTTCATTAAGAAAATCTTTCAGAGGTCATGGGTACATTTTCATTAAGAAAATATTTCAGAGGTCATGGGTACATTTTCATTAAGAAAATATTTCAGAGGTCATGGGTACATTTTCATTAAGAAAAACATTCAGAGGTCATGGGTACATTTTCATTAAGAAAATCATTCAGAGGTCATGGGTACATTTTCATCAAGAAAATCATTCAGAGGTCATGGGTACATTTTCCTTGAGAAAATATTTCAGAGGTCATGGGTACATTTCCTTGAGAAAATATTTCAGAGGTCATGGATATATTTTCATTAAGAAAATCATTCAGAGGTCATGGGTACATTTTCATTAAGAAAATCATTCAGAGGTCATGGGGACATTTTCATTAAGAAAATCATTCAGAGGTCATGGGGACATTTTCATTAAGAAAATCATTCAGAGGTCATGGGTACATTTTCATTAAGAAAATCATTCAGAGGTCATGGGTACATTTTCATTAAGAAAATATTTCAGAGGTCATGGGTACATTTTCCTTGAGAAAATATTTCAGAGGTCATGGATACATTTTCATTAAGAATATCATTCAGAGGTCATGGGTACATTTTCATTAAGAAAATCATTCAGAGGTCATGGGTACATTTTCATTAAGAAAATCATTCAGAGGTCATGGGGACATTTTCATTAAGAAAATCATTCAGAGGTCATGGGTACATTTTCATTAAGAAAATCATTCAGAGGTCATGGATACATTTTCATTAAGAAAATCATTCAGAGGTCATGGATACATTTTCATTAAGAAAAGCATTCAGAGGTCATGGGTACATTTTCATTAAGAAAATCATTCAGAGGTCATGGGTACATTTTCATTAAGAAAAGCATTCAGAGGTCATGGGTACATTATCATTAAGAAAATCATTCAGAGGTCATGGGTACATTATCATTAAGAAAATCATTCAGAGGTCATGGATACATTTTCATTAAGAAAATCATTCAGAGGTCGTGGATACATTTTCATTAAGAAAATCATTCAGAGGTCATGGATACATTTTCATTAAGAAAATCATTCAGAGGTCATGGATACATTTTCCTTAAGAAAAGCATTCAGAGGTCATGGATACATTATCATTAAGAAAATCATTCAGAGGTCATGGGTACATTATCATTAAGAAAATCATTCAGAGGTCATGGATACATTTTCATTAAGAAAATCATTCAGAGGTCATGGATACATTTTCATTAAGAAAATCATTCAGAGGTCATGGATACATTTTCATTAAGAAAATCATTCAGAGGTCATGGATACATTTTCATTAAGAAAAGCATTCAGAGGTCATGGGTACATTTTCATTAAGAAAATCATTCAGAGGTCATGGGTACATTTTCATTAAGAAAAGCATTCAGAGGTCATGGGTACATTATCATTAAGAAAATCATTCAGAGGTCATGGGTACATTATCATTAAGAAAATCATTCAGAGGTCATGGATACATTTTCATTAAGAAAATCATTCAGAGGTCATGGGTACATTATCATTAAGAAAATCATTCAGAGGTCATGGATACATTTTCATTAAGAAAATCATTCAGAGGTCATGGATACATTTTCATTAAGAAAATCATTCAGAGGTCATGGATACATTTTCATTAAGAAAATCATTCAGAGGTCATGGATACATTTTCATTAAGAAAAGCATTCAGAGGTCATGGATACATTATCATTAAGAAAATCATTCAGAGGTCATGGGTACATTATCATTAAGAAAATCATTCAGAGGTCATGGATACATTTTCATTAAGAAAATCATTCAGAGGTCATGGATACATTTTCATTAAGAAAATCATTCAGAGGTCATGGATACATTTTCATTAAGAAAAGCATTCAGAGGTCATGGGTACATTTTCATTAAGAAAAGCATTCAGAGGTCATGGGTACATTATCATTAAGAAAATCATTCAGAGGTCATGGGTACATTATCATTAAGAAAATCATTCAGAGGTCATGGGTACATTATCATTAAGAAAATCATTCAGAGGTCATGGATACATTTTCATTAAGAAAAGCAATCTGAGGTCATGGATACATTATCATTAAGAAAAGCATTCAGAGGTCATGGGTACATTATCATTAAGAAAATCATTCAGAGGTCATGGATACATTTTCATTAAGAAAAGCATTCTGAGGTCATGGATACATTTTCATTAAGAAAAGCATTCAGAGGTCATGGGTACATTATCATTAAGAAAAGCATTCAGAGGTCATGGGTACATTATCATTAAGAAAAGCATTCAGAGGTCATGGATACATTTTCATTAAGAAAAGCATTCTGAGGTCATGGATACATTTTCATTAAGAAAAGCATTCAGAGGTCATGGGTACATTATCATTAAGAAAATCATTCAGAGGTCATGGGTACATTTTCATTAAGAAAATCATTCAGAGGTCATGGATACATTTTCATTAAGAAAAGCATTCTGAGGTCATGGATACATTTTCATTAAGAAAAGCATTCAGAGGTCATGGGTACATTATCATTAAGAAAAGCATTCTGAGGTCATGGATACATTTTCATTAAGAAAAGCATTCAGAGGTCATGGATACATTTTCATTAAGAAAAGCATTCTGAGGTCATGGATACATTTTCATTAAGAAAAGCATTCAGAGGTCATGGGTACATTTTCATTAAGAAAATCATTCAGAGGTCATGGGTACATTTTCATTAAGAAAATCATTCAGAGGTCATGGGTACATTATCATTAAGAAAATCATTCAGAGGTCATGGGTACATTATCATTAAGAAAATCATTCAGAGGTCATGGATACATTTTCATTAAGAAAATCATTCAGAGGTCATGGGTACATTTTCATTAAGAAAATCATTCAGAGGTCATGGGTACATTATCATTAAGAAAATCATTCAGAGGTCATGGGTACATTATCATTAAGAAAATCATTCAGAGGTCATGGGTACATTATCATTAAGAAAATCATTCAGAGGTCATGGGTACATTATCATTAAGAAAATCATTCAGAGGTCATGGGTACATTATCATTAAGAAAATCATTCAGAGGTCATGGGTACATTATCATTAAGAAAATCATTCACAGGTCATGGGTATATTTTCATTAAGAAAATCATTCAGAGGTCATAGGTACATTTTCATTAAGAAAATCATTCAGAGGTCATGGGTACATTTTCATTAAGAAAATCATTCAGAGGTCATGGGTACATTTTCATTAAGAAAATCATTCAGAGGTCATGGGTACATTTTCATTAAGAAAATCATTCAGAGGTCATGGGTACATTTTCATTAAGAAAAACATTCAGAGGTCATGGGTACATTATCATTAAGAAAAACATTCAGAGGTCATGGGTACATTATCATTAAGAAAATCATTCAGAGGTCATGGGTACATTATCATTAAGAAAATCATTCAGAGGTCATGGGTACATTTTCATTAAGAAAAACATTCAGAGGTCATGGGTACATTTTCATTAAGAAAATCATTCAGAGGTCATGGGTACATTTTCATTAAGAAAATCATTCAGAGGTCATGGGTACATTATCATTAAGAAAATCATTCAGAGGTCATGGGTACATTTTCATTAAGAAAATCATTCAGAGGTCATGGGTACATTATCATTAAGAAAATCATTCAGAGGTCATGGGTACATTTTCATTAAGAAAATCATTCAGAGGTCATGGGTACATTATCATTAAGAAAATCATTCAGAGGTCATGGGTACATTTTCATTAAGAAAATCATTCAGAGGTCATGGGTACATTATCATTAAGAAAAACATTCAGAGGTCATGGGTACATTATCATTAAGAAAATCATTCAGAGGTCATGGGTACATTTTCATTAAGAAAATCATTCAGAGGTCATGGGTACATTATCATTAAGAAAATCATTCAGAGGTCATGGGTACATTTTCATTAAGAAAATCATTCAGAGGTCATGGGTACATTTTCATTAATAAAAACATTCAGAGGTCATGGGTACATTATCATTAAGAAAATCATTCAGAGGTCATGGGTACATTTTCATTAAGAAAATCATTCAGAGGTCATGGGTACATTATCATTAAGAAAATCATTCAGAGGTCATGGGTACATTTTCATTAAGAAAATCATTCAGAGGTCATGGGTACATTTTCATTAAGAAAAACATTCAGAGG
>NC_090751.1:6760681-6763181 GCF_036898095.1 Palaemon carinicauda
GCGACACCGGCTTTCATCGTTATCTTCTCTTATCATTTCTTATATCTTTGAAAACATTTTAAAAATTGAACTAATGAGTGAACGTATAGCCTCTGGTAAAACGTTGTCATAAACCTAGCAGAAATATAATCCATTTTATCGAGAATAAGTAAAAACATCAATGTTTTTGCTGTTTGTTCATTTGCCGTATATTTTGCCACTAGCTTTCATCGTTATCTTCTCTTATCATTTCTTATAGCTTTGAAAACATTTTAAAAATTAAACTAATGAGTGAACGTATAGCCTCTGGTAAAACGATGTCATAAACCTAGCAGAATTGTAATCCATTTCATCGAGAATAAGTAAAAACATCAATGTTTTTACTGTTAGCTTGTTCATTTATCGGATATTTTACGGCAGTAATTTTATTCTTCTGGAAGCGTTATAAACGTTATAGATACTGTCTGAGCAAAGATCTGGCAGTGTTTTACCCCCTCTTATAATTTCTTATATATTTTAAAACATTTTACGAAGTAAAACTAAGGAGTGAACGTATAGTCTCCGGTAAAATGATGTTATAAACCTATCAGAATTATAATCTAAGTTTCCCTGGCTCATACCCTCTATAATCTTATATTTTTTAAAAATTTTCAAAACATTTTACAAAGTAAAAGTATAAGGAACGAATATACAGTCTCTCCGGTAAAACGTTGTCAGAAACCTATAAGAATTATAATCCATTTTAAAGGTTCAAAGGCCGCTCATGAATGGCAGAGACAAAGGACAGTGACATTGCCCTATCAGGCAGGACAATGCCCTAGAGACTGACCATAAATACACATGATCAGCGCCCAAACCCCCTCTCCACCCAAGCTAGAGCCAGAGAGGGACTCCAACCCCAGTCTGGCAATCAACAAGGCAAGGACGCTACCACTCGGCCACCACAACCCAGAATCGAGCCACGCAGTTCCAGCATTTTCTGAAACTGTAAAAAAAATAATAACAGACTTTATCACCAGATGGAAACACCCGAGGGAACCTTTCGCCACCTGTCGGTGAATCATCGAATCTTGTTTTCCATACGCGACCCAAAGGGAGAATCTCTCCCTCGACGATCAGATGGGAAGAGACAGGCGGAAAATTCGTCCATTATTTACAGCTCAGTCCAATTTAGCTTTGCCGGGAAAAGATGACGAGAGCTGACAGAAAAGACCCGCGCCACGAAAAGGGAAAGAAAGTTATGAATGGAGGAGGTGATTCTTTCCAGGCTATTCCAGCTTGATTCTCCCGTTCTGTTTCTATCAAATGTTCCATAAATTGTCGATTCAAATTGACCATCAAAACTATTATGTGAGGTTTATTGGTGTTATGTTGATTCCAGGTGATACTATCCATGCTATTACGAGTTGATTCTCCCTGTTCTGATTCTATCAAAAGTCCCATAAATTTTCTATTTAGATTGACCATCAAATCTATTATGTGAGGTTTATTGGTGTTATGTTGATTCCCGATGATTCTATCCAGGCTATTCCAGTTTGATTCTCCCTGTTCTGTTTCTATCGGAAGTTCAATGAATGATCTATTTTTAGAATGATCTTCAAATATATTATGTAAGGTTTATTAGTGTTATACTGATTCTAGATGATTCTATCAAGGCTATTCTAGTTTGATTCTCCCTGTTCTGTTTCTTTCGAAAGTTCCATGAATAGAATGATCTTTAAATCTATGTTAGGTTTATTAGTGTTATACTGATTCCAGATGATTATATCAAGGCTATTCCAGTTTGATTCTCCATGTTCCTTTTCTATCGAAAGTTCCATGAATGATCTATTTTTAGAATGATCTTCAAATGTATTATATAAGGTTAATTAGTGTTATTTTGATTCCAGATGATTCTATCCAGGTTATTCCAGTTTGATTTTCCCTGTTCTGTTTCTATCGAAAGTTCCATAAATAGTCAATTTTTAGAATGACCATCAAATCTATTATGTACGGTTTATTAGTGTTATGTTGATTCCAAGTGATTCTATCCAGGCTATTCCAGTTTAATTCTCCCTTTTTTTTCTGTATAAAGTTTTGTAAATGATACATTTTTAATGGCCATCAAATCTTATATGTAATGTTTATCAGTGTTATATTAAGTAATTGTAAACAGTTAGGAGGTGAATATAGTTCGTTGAGACGTGTGAACTTTCTTATTAGGCTACTTGACTGATCAATTTCCTTTATGGGGAATTTGTTGTTTATTTTAATCTGAATGCGATAATAGGAAGTTAGTTTTAGGATAAATTAATTAACTATTCTGGTGTTACCTTACCAGAAGTGAAGCCGATTGAGACATAGTCACATAATGAAAACAGGTATCGTTAATATTGCAGGATGAATTAACAATTATCTATATGTGTATGCATATTATATATATATATATATATATATATATATATATATATATATATATATATATATATATATATATATATATATATATTTATATATATATATATATACAGTATATATATAT
>NC_090751.1:6768181-6771147 GCF_036898095.1 Palaemon carinicauda
AACATGTCCAAAGTCCTTTGATATTAAAACATACCCAAAGTCATTTAATATTAATACTTGTCCAAAGCCCCTTGATATGAAAACTTGTCCAAAGTCGCCGGTGCGAAGGCGTCAGCTAAGATTTCTTTACAGTATATATATATATATATATATATATATATATATATATATATATATATATATATATGTGTGTGTGTGTGTATGTGTATATATATATATATATATATATATATATATATATATATATATATATATATATATATATATATATATATATACACACACAATTATTATGGAAATTATTTCACTTGAAAATAATTGAGGTTTTCATCTAGTTTATTGTAAAAAAAAATACAAGATCTCTATAATCTAGATAGAAGAAAATTTCCTCCTATAAAAAAATTTATTTTATGAGTTGTGTATTGAAAATGAATAATAAATTTCAACATTTATTTTGTGCACAATGACTGCCTTAAACCAGAGAACCAATTTCAGGTAACCTTTGGAACAGAAATTTATATAACCAATTACCAATTCCCTGAAGAATTTCTTTCACGAATTGCTTTATCTTCAAAAGTTCAAAGTTGAAGCAAATGTTTTTATGTTGACCAGGCTGACATGAGTCTTTTTATAGTTTATATATGACATTTCTGTTTTTGACGTTGTTAATAGTTTATATAGGACATATCTGTTTTAACGCTGTTACTGTTTTTATAATGATATATTGTTAATTTATTCTCATCATTTATTTATTTCCTTATTTTCCTTCCTCACTGGGCTATTTTTCCCTATTCGAGCCCTTGGGCTTATAGCATCTTGCTTTTCCAAATAGGGTTGTAGCTTGGCTAGTAATAATAATAATAATAATAATAGTAATAATAATAATAATTATAATAATAATATATGAAGGCACAGAATCCTATCCCGGGAAACTCAAACATGAACGTTAGCACTGCATAAAATATACGGTCCATTGTAATTGGACATTCTTTATTGGAACATTGACACTGGGGTCTCATTCTCTGAATATTCCATTATTTCCGAATCTAAGCAATGTATCAGTTGGAGGATTTTCCATTATTTAACCTTGATAGACACCTGTAGCCATCTAGCACGCTGGCTAGGGAGCTTAATAAGCTTATTATTATTATTATTATTATTATTATTATTATTATTATTATTATTATTATTATTATTAATATTATTATTATTATTATTATTACTTGTTAAGCTATAACCCTCGTTGGAAAAGCAGGATGCTATAAGCCCAGGGTCTCCAACAGGGAAAATAGCTCAGTGAGGAAAGGGAACAAGAAAAAATAAAAATGTTTTAAGAAGAGCAACAATATCAAAATGAATATCACTTTATAAACTATAAAAACTTTAACAAAACAAGAGGAAGAGAAATAAGATATAAGATAGAATAGCGTGCCCGAGTGTATCCTCAAGCAAGAGAACTCTAACCCAAGACACTGGAAGACCATGGTACAGAGGCTATTTGCCCAGCAAAAACACTGTTAGAAAATTGCCGTAAAATGAGGTTGTCCGTGTTATACACATAAAATATTACAAGAAAAATCTGTTGTCCGTGTTATAGACTGTTAAAGAATTGCCGTGAAAGTCTATTGTCCGTGTTATGAACTGTTAATAAATTGACGTGAAAATCTGTTGTCCGTGTTATGAACTGTTAATAGATTGCCGTGAAAATCTGTTGTCCGTGTTATACACTGTTTAAAAATTGCCGTAAAAATCTGTAGTCAGTGTTATACACTCTTAAAAAATTGCCGTGAAATTCTGTTATCCGTGTTATACACTGTCAGAAAAATACCTTAAAAATCTGCTGTCCGTGTTATACTGTTAAAAAGTTACCTTAAAAATCTGTTGTCCGTGTTATACACTGGTGAAAAAATAGCTTAAAAATATGTTGTCTGTGTTATACACTGTTAAAAAATTAGCTTAAAAATCTGTTGTCCGTGTTATACACTGGTGAAAAAATAGCTTAAAAATCTGTTGTCTGTGTTATACACTGTTGAAAAATTAGCTTAAAAATCTGTTGTCCGTGTTATACACTGTTGAGAAATCACCTTAAAAATCTGTTGTTCGTGTAGTGATTTATTGTTGATTTTCTCTCATCATTTATTTATTTCCTTATTTTCTTTCCTCACTGGGCCATTTTCCCCTGTTGGCGCCCTTGGGCTTATAGCTGCTTTTCCAGCTAGGGTTGTAGCTCTGCTAGTAATAAAAAAAAAATAATAATAATATTAATGATAATAATAATAATAATAATAATAATAATAATAATAATAATAATAATAATAATAATTGTGGGGAAATATTCGCTCTCTTTAAACACAGCGTCGAATCTTTCACGCAGCACAGAGCCACAGCGACGCAGAGGTAGTTCTCAGAGGATCTTATTCTCTTAAATAGAAGCTATACGAGGAACATTGACACTGCCTGTGAACCCTCCCGGCCTTAATTAGGTAGCTTCGCTGAATAAGTCATCGCCTTTTAAGTTTTACACCTAAAATACGTCGCTTTGGCTCTTGGCAACAGGGGCTTTCAAGTGGATGGAGTCACTATGGCGGTACTGTGACTCTGTTTTCTGTACTTGTGACGTGATAGTGAAAGATCCATTATATTCATAGGTAGTAGGTTGGCCAGGGCACCAACCGCCTATTGAAATACTACCCTTAGAGAGTTACGGGGTCCGTTGACTGGCCAGACAGTACTACATTGGATCCTTCTCTCTGGTTACGGTTCATTTTCCTTTTGCCTACTGTGACTCTGTTTTCTGTACTTGTGACGTGATAGTGAAAGATCCATTATATTCATAGGTAGTAGGTTGGCCAGGGCACCAACCACCCGTTGGGATATTACCGCTAGAGAGCTATGGGGTCCTTTGACTGGCCAGACAGTACTACATTGGATCCTTCTCTCTGGTTACGGCTCATTTTCCATTTGCT
>NC_090751.1:6776647-6779147 GCF_036898095.1 Palaemon carinicauda
TCTCTCTCTCTCTCTCTCTCTCTCTCTCGTCTCTCTCTCTCTCTCTCTCTCTCTCTCACGTAAGCCGGGGGAATAGCAAGAAAACCACTCCTTTCTTCTCTCTTTTCCACATAAGTTAGGACAATCGTAACCGAGTCTCTCCCTCTCTCTCTCTCTCTCTCTCTCTCATAAGCTTGGGCAACCGTAACTGAACCTCTCTCTCTCTCTCTCTCTCTCTCTCTCTCTCTCTTTCTCTCTCTCTTCTCTCTCTCTCTCTTAAGCTGGGACAATCGTAACCCCTCTCTCTCTCTCTCTCTCTCCTCTCTCTCTCTCTCTCTCTCCTCTCTCTCTCTCTCTCTCTCTCGTTACAATAACATATAAATGATAGAATTATTTTGCCATGGAAATCGTTATTCTTTTCCACATAAACGAATGTGGTGCCAAATCAACTCTAAAACAACAAAAACATTAGAAGATATCTGACATTCATATAATCAATTCGGTTTTCATTTCTTTGCATAACTTTATTATTATTATTTTTTATTATTATTATTATTATTATTATTATTACTCGCTAAGCTACAACCCTAGCTGGAAAAGCAGTATGCTAGAAGGCCAGGGGCCCCAACAGGGATAGTAGCCCAGTGAGGAAAGGAAACAAGGAAAAATAAAATATTTTAAGAACAGTAACAACATCAAAATAAATATTTCCTATATAAACTGTGAAAAACTTTAACAAAACAAGAGAAATAGAAATTAGATAGAATAATGTGCCCGTATGTACCCTCAAGCAAGGGAACTCTAGCAGTGGAAGACCATGGTATAGAGGCTGTGTCACTATCCAAGACGCGAGAACAATGGTTTGATTTGGATTGTCCCTCTCCTAGAAGAGCCTGCTTGCAATAAAGGAAACATAAAGTAAAAAAAAACAACAGCATCTATTGATAGCAAAAACTACATTAAAAGTATGAGCATAAAATGAAATTTTTTTCGGACTTCCCCTAAAATACTTTACACTGAACAGCCAACGAGGAAAAAATAGATTCCCCTGTAATTCGCTTCCCCCCTGGAATCACTTCGTAATGCAAAAAGTATTTTTATGTATGCAATTGCAATGCAATGTTCTGGGTAACCTGCTGCATTAGTAACGATTTTACCCTAGTTTGGGTTTGTGCCAGAGCCTCTGTACCGTGATCTTCCACTGTCTTAGATTAGAGTTCTCTTGCTTGAGGGTACACTCGGGCACACTATTCTATCTTATTTATATCCCTCTTGTTTGGTTAAAGTGTTTATAGTTTATATATAGATATTTATTCTAATGTTACTGTTCTTAACAATATTTCATTTTTCCTGGTTTCCTTTCCTCACTGGGCTATTTTCCCTGTTGGAGCCTCGGTGTCAATGACCTTAGATGTCAGGATGCTTTTCCAACTAGGGTTGTACCTTAGCAATTGATAATAATAATAATAATGATAATAATAATAATAATAATAATAATAATAATAATAATAATAATGATTAATAATCATAATAATAATAATTAATAATTATTAATTAATAATTAATAATAATTAATTAATAATTAATAATAATAATTAATAATTATTAATTAATAATTAATAATAATTAATTAATAATTAATAATAATTAATATTTATAATGAATAATAATAATAATAAAAATAATGATGATATAATAATAATAATAATAATAATAATAATAATAATAATAATAATAATAATAATAATAATAATACAGGAACTTCATCCTCAAAAGATATATGTTCCTGCCAACTTGGATCTTTTTGGTGTCAAGGAAGATTATAATAATTGCCTTTTCCGAAAGTATTTCTCACAGGTGCACAGATAAAGTTATACTAGGGGGGGGGGGGGTTACTTTATGTTTGTTGTATTGTCTATTACTGTTATGTATTCGTTATTCAAGGAAAAGGAAAATCAAATAGATGATAAGGGTGTCAGATATCTTCAGGCGTTTCGTTGTTTTGTCTTTTATGTGACAAAAATATAATAATTTCCGTAGACAAATAGTTTTATTATGTATATGTTATTATTATCGATAGATAAATGAGAGAGAGAGAGAGAGAGAGAGAGAGAGAGAGAGAGAGAGAGAGAGAGAGTTCTGTTACGATTGCCCTACCTCATGTGAGAGAGAGAGAGAGAGAGAGAGAGAGAGAGAGAGAGAGAGAGAGAGAGAGAGAGAGAGAGAGAGAGAGAGAGAGAGAGATGATGTAGCTAGCAGAAACTTTTGCTAATGGCAGCTGTTTCGTTTTTTTGTGACATTGAGGCTGTAATCTCTATTTCTTTTAAAAAGTCATATTCAGTTTTAGGTGGACGATAACAAACGAAATCTTGCAATATTAATCATTATTTTTTTCTTGTATTTTAGTAATGATAGGAGTCCCTAAATGGAATATCATTATTTTAATTCTATGTAATTAGGCCTATATATAATTACGTTTTTGGTGGATATCATATAATAAAGCTTGTATTCTACGTAGATA
>NC_090751.1:6789147-6801647 GCF_036898095.1 Palaemon carinicauda
TTCATAGGAACGTTTCATAGTTTGATAGAAGTAGTTACTAACAAATATCTCGTTTTTTATTTTTGGGAAGGTGGGGTGCGGTGGGCAAGGTGGGTTAGAAGTAGGTACTAACAAATATCTTGTTTCTTATTTTTGGAGAGGTGGGGTAAGGTGGGTTTGGAAGTGTATGAGAGGTGGGGTTGGTGCCTATGCAATAAAGACCTCTGTTTTCCTGAGAACATTTCTTATTTTGATAGAAGTAGGTAATAACAAATATCTTGTTTCTTATTTTTGGGAAGGTGGGTTTGAGTTGGTTTGGAAGTGTATGGGAGGTGAGTTTGGTGCCTATACAATAAAGGCCTCTGTTTTCATAGGAATGTTTCTTAGTTTGATAGAAGTAGGTACTAACAAATATCTTGTTTCTCATTTTTAAGAAGGTGGGGTAAGGTGGGTTTGGAAGTGTATGGGAGATTGGGTTTGTGCCTATACAATTTTGCCTCTGTTTTCATAGGAATGTTTCATAGTTTGATAGAAGTAGGTACTAACAAATATCTTGTTTCTTATTTTTGGAGAGGTGGGGTGAGTGGTTTGGAAGTGTATAGGAGGTGGGGTTGGTGCCTATACACTAAAGGCCTATGTTTTCATAGGAATGTTTCATAGTTTGATAGAAGTAGGAACTAATATCTTGTTTCTTATTTTTGAGAATTTGGGGTTAGGAGGGTTTGGAAGTGTATAGGAGGTGGGGTTGGTGCCTATACAATAAAGGCCTCTGTTTTCATAGGAATGCTTCATAGTTTGATAGAAGTAGGTACTAATAAATATCTTATTTCTTATTTTTGAGAAGGTGGGTTTGAGTTGGTTTGGAATTGTATGGGAGGTGGGGTTGGTGCCTATACAATAAAGGCCTCTGTTTTCATAGGAATGCTTCATAGTTTGATAGAAGTAGGTACTAATAAATATCTTATTTCTTATTTTTGAGAAGGTGGGTTTGAGTTGGTTTGGAATTGTATGGGAGGTGGGGTTGGTGCCTATACAATAAAGGCCTCTGTTTTCATAGGAATGCTTCATAGTTTGATAGAAGTAGGTACTAATAAATATCTTATTTCTTATTTTTGAGAAGGTGGGTTTGAGTTGGTTTGGAATTGTATGGGAGGTGGGGTTGGTGCCTATACAATAAAGGCCTCTGTTTTCATAGGAATGTTTCATAGTTTGATAGAAGTAGGTAGTAACAAATATCTTCTTTCTTATTTTTGTGAAGGTGGGGTGCGGTGGGTTTGGAAGTGTTTGGGAGGTGGGGTTGGTGCCTATACAATTTTGCCCATATTTTCATAGGAACGTTTCTTAGTTTGATAAAAGTAGGTACTAACAAATATCTTGTTTCTTTTTTATGAGAAGGTGGAGTTAAGGAGAGGTTGGAAGTGTATAGGAGGTGGGGTTGTTGCCTATACAATTTTACCTCTATTTTCATAGGAACGTTTCATAGTTTGATAGAAATGAGTACTAACAAATATCTTATTTCTTATTTTTGGGAGGTGGGGTTCGGTGGGCGGGGTGGGCTGGGGTGACTTTAGAGCGTTTCTTATTTTGATAGAAATGGGTATTATTATTATTATTATTATTATTATTATTATTATCATTATTATTATTATTATTAATTGCTAAACTACAACCCTAATTGGAAAAGCAGGAAGCTATATGCCCAGGGGATTCAACAAGGAAAATAGCTCATTTAGGAGAGGAAACAAAGAAAAATAAAATAATTTAAGAAGAGCAACAACAAATATTTTATTTCGTATTTTCTAGAAGGTGAGGTGCAGTGGGCGGCGTGGGGTGGGTTTGGGAGTGTATGGGAGGTGGGTTTGGTGCCTTCACAATTTTGCCTCTATTTTCGTTAAGAATGAAAAAAAAAAAAAACATTTCTTAGTTTAATATAAATGAGTACTGACAAATATCTTATTTCTTATTTTTAAGAAGGCGGGGTGCGGTGGGCCGATGGGGTGGGTGGGGTCTTGCACCACACTGAATTGGAGGTGGGTTTGGTGCCTATACAATTTTGCCTCTTTTCATAGGAACATTTCTTAGTTTATTGGCTGTAGGAGCTAACAAATAAATTCTTTGTAGTCTATTTGTGCCTGGCGTTATGGGAAAATATAGATAGTCTAGAATTGGTTAGCCACAATATATTTTCACCATTTTTTTTTTTTTTGAGATACGATAGATATATCATCAAGTTTTACGAAAATTTGTTTATTTAAAAAAAAATCCTTTAGATATGATAGAGAGTTTATCAAGTTTTATGAAAATCTGTATATTTTTAACCATTTTTTTTCTTTGATATACGATAGATATTTCAAGTTTTTATGAAAATTTGTATATTGTCACCATTTTTATGAGATACGATAGAAATCTCAACAAGTTTTATGAAAATTTGCATATTTTCACCACTCAGTTTAAATACGATAGATAGTACATTAAGTTTTATGATAATCTGTATATTTTCACCATTTTTTTTTGAGATACGATAGATATTTCATCAAGTTTTATGAAAATTTGTATATTTTCATCTATTTTTTTTATATACGATAGATATTTCATCAAGTTTTATGAAAGTTTGTATATTTTCATCCATTTTTTTTTATATACGGTAAATATTTCATCAAGTTTTATGAAAATTTGTATATTTTCATCCATTTTTTCTGTGACATACGATAAATATTTCATCAAGTTTTATGATAATATGTTAATTTTCACCATGTTTTTGAAATACGGTAGATATTTCATCAAGTTTTATGAAAATTTGTATGTTTTCACCATTTTTTGGAGATTTGATAGATATTTCATGAAGTTTATGAAAATGTGTATATTGTCAACATTTTTTTTAAGATACGATAGATATTTCATGAAGTTTTTATGAAAATTTGTATATTTTCAACCCTTTTTTGAGATACGATAGATATTTCATGAAGTTTTAGGAAATTTGTATATTTTCACCACTCTTTTTAAATACGATAGATAGTACATCAAGTTTACCATTTTTTTTTTTTTTAGATACGATAGATATTTCATAAAGTTTTATAAAAATGTGTATATTTTCACCATTTTTTTTTTAGATACGATAGATATTTCATCAAGTTTTATGAAAATTTATATATTTTCATCCATTTTTTTCTTTGACATACGATAAATATTTCATCAAGTTTTATGGAAATTTGTATATTTTCATCCATTTTTTTTCTTTGATATACGATAAATATTTCATCAAGTTTTATGATAATCTGTTAATTTTCACCATATTTTTGAGATACAGTAGATATTTCATCAAGTTTTATGAAAATTTGTATATTTTCACCATTTTTTGGAGATTTGATAGATATTTCATGAAGTTTTTATGAAAATTTGTATATTTTCAACCTTTTTTTTCGAGATACGATAGATATTTCATGAAGTTTTTATGATAATTTGTATATTTTCAACCTTTTTCTTTCTTTGAAATTTGATAGATTGTTCATAGTTTTATGAAAATTTCTATATTTTCAACCATTTTTGTTTCTTTGAGATACAATAGATATTTCATTAAGTTTCATGACTACATAAAAATTTTCAAAACTGCTTTTTGAGGTGAAAAGATTATTATTATTTTTTTTTTTTATATTCATGAAAATCCGTTCCTAAGTAGAATGTTTTCATCGAGTTTTAGGAGAAGCCGTTTCTAATTATTCCTATTATCTTGCTAATAGACTGCCGTAATCATGCTAAAAGACTTTTAGAGGAAAAGGGTAGACTGAAACGTAATTTCATTACATGACGAAATTTGCGAAATTCCTATTTTGAAAATATCTTTTAGAATCATTTTTGACTCCCAACTTTATCTTTCTTACTTAGTCACAAGTTCGAACATGGCGAAGATACCAAGATAGGTCAGAATTGCCTCTATGACAAATTAAAATTATTCAAATGTAATCTTATTCAAGGTTCTAATGCATCATAAATTACCTTATTACAATCTTCTTCTTCTTCTTCTTCTTCTTCTTCTTCTTCTTCTTCTTCTTCTTCTTCTTCTTCTTCTTCTTCTTCTTCTTCTTCTATGTGGGGTCGATGTTTCTGGTCAGCTTTCTCCATCTGCCTCTGTCCCACACTTCATCACCAGTTAATCCCTTTCATCGAAGGTCATCCTTGATACAGTCCATCCACTAATTAATAGACGAATTGCTGGGAATGATAGAAAATGGAATCAACTAAAAATTTTATGAAGTCTGGGAAGTGATGAATATATATATATATATATATATATATATATATATATATATATATATATATATATATATATATATATATATATATATATGATTGAATTTATTCCCATATTATATTTCAGTGATACAAATTGGATTAATTCCCATGTATGGAATTCATCTGAATAATGAATTATTAAATTTCACTCAAAATATGATAGAAAACATTTACAAAAGTGGAGGATACGAAATAGAATTTTAAAAAAATTATTCAAATATATGAAATGATTTTTAGGAGTTTACTCGAAAGACCCACCAAGATAGGCATCTATTTTTAGAAAGATTCTGACAACTGGTGAAAAGAAGAAAATATAGTTTTTCCAATATATATGTCAGCAAGAGTTTTGATAACCCTAACCATCGTAACTGCTGTGGAGAGAGAGAGAGAGAGAGAGAGAGAGAGAGAGAGAGAGAGAGAGAGAGAGAGAGAGAGAGAGAGAGAGAGAGAGAATTTTCTATAAAGAAATAGAACCGATTATTATTACTGTTGCGAGAACAAATTTTCGAGATTACAACCTCAGAGGCTGGTAAGGCAGGCGTGCCGACGTTACCACTGGCTGTCGCCCGCGACCAACAGGATAATACCCATACCAGGTCAATGCAGGTCTGGAATGACTTTAATTTTCGAGAGCATACTATCTGTTGCTGAGAGCGGTCATTTTGCCGTTGCTAAGCCACATTCTTCCCGGGATATATATAAGTGAGTTATATGTCCTCTAGTTCATACCATGCATTAAACCATAAAGAGTGTGGGTGTCGTGATGGATAGAGCAGCCAGCAATCCCCAATAAACTGCCAAGGTCTGGAAGGATATCAGCTTACTTGGGATTGCTCGCTACTCTACCCATAGCAACACCCACACTCTATATGGTTTAATGCATGGCATGAACTAGAGGACATGTAACTTACTGCCTCTGGAACCTCAACTCTGAGGTAGGGGACACTGAGGTGTCCTTAAAGCACAGGGAAATCGCGCAGCGAAACAGCAGGCGGGAAGGCTAGCAGGCCAATACAACCTCAGAGGCTGTTAAGGCAGGCTGCTGCCGTCACCACTGGCTGTCGCCCGCGACCAACATGGTAATACAACGAGCAGGGTCTGGAATGGCTTTAATTTCAGTCTTCTGGAAGCGTTTCAAACGTTAAAGATACTTCTTCCTCTTCTTCTTTGTCTGCATCTTTTCCCACTTTTATGTGGGGTCGATGTTTCTGGCCAGCGTTCTCCATCTACCTCTGTCCCACACTTCATCATCGGTTAATCCCTTTGATCGAAGGTCATCCTTGATACAGTCCATCCACCTTTGTTTTGGTCTTCATCTCCCTCTCCTTCCCTGTAACTCCATTCCCATCACTCTCCTCCCAATATACTGTCCAACTCTTGTCAATTGTCATACCAGCCTTCCTTACTCTCTTCACTTCTTTCCAAAACTTCTTATTCTCTTCATATGAGCGACCCAATCCCCGACCCCACCTCAGGTCAGCCTCTCTCTTTGCCTCGGTTACCTTGCTTTTTACTTCCACATTTTTCTCTCTATATCTTTCATACTTCTCTACACTATTACTCTGCAGCCATTCTTGAAATGCCCTCTTTTTCTCTTCCACTTTTTCGTTCACTCCTTCATTCCACCATTTCTACCCATCCTCATGCTGCCTCCAACAGTTTTCTTGCCACACACATCACTTGCAATCCCAACAAAATTTTCTTTTACTAACTTCCACTCCTCCTCTAAATTACCAGTTTCTCTCACATTCACTCGGTCTTATGATATTTTAGATATTCAGATGGGAAAAAGGATTATTATTATTATTATTATTATTATTATTATTATTATTATTATTATTATTACTTGCTAAGGTACAACCCTAGTTGGAAAAGCAAAATGCTATAGCCCCCAGGGCTCCAACAGGGAAAGTAGTACAGTAAGGAAAGGAAATTAACTTCTGAAATAAGATATCTCAAGAACAATAACTACATTAAGATAAATCCTTCATAGATAAACTTTAAAAAAAAAAAAACAAGAGGAAGAGCTTAGAATTGTGATGACGCCAAACCTCCAATGAGTTGCCCCTTTTACTTAAGTCCACTTAAGTCCTATTTGTTTATAATATAACTTAATATCATTATCATAAGCCGTTACTTGTCCACTGCTGAAGAAAGGCCTCAGACTTCCACTTACGTTTGTTCATTGTCTTTCTGTGACAGTCCTATCCCTTAAACTTCCTTAGTTCGTCGATCCATCGTCTCTTCCTTCCTCTGCATCTTTTACAATCTCTAGAGACCCAGTCTGTTATTCTTAATGGCCATCTATTGTCTGTCAATCTCACTATATATCCTGCCCATGTCCATTTCTTTTTCTTGCAAGATGTTAGAATATCCTCTACTTAATGTACTTAGTTTAATGTAAACCTTTCTTCTTCTTCTTCTTCTTTGTCTGCATCTTTCCCCACTTTTATGTGGGGTCGATGTTTCTGGCCAGCATTCTCCATCTACCTCTGTCCCTCACTTCATCACCGGTTAATTCCTTTGATAGAAGGTCATCCTTGATACAGTCCATCCACCTTCGCTTTGGTCTCCCTCTCCTTCTCGTTCCCTGTACCTCCATTTCCATCACTCTCCTCCCAATATACTGTTCATCTCTTCTCAGGACATGACCATACCACCTCATTCTACTTTCTTGGATCTTATCTGATAGTTCTCTAAATCCTGTGGTACCCCAAATTACCTAGAAATAGAACATACAATAATCAAAAGCATTGATAGTTCAAATAGTTATTTACTCACATAGTGTAATATCGAAGCAAACTAGGAGTATTTATAGTTGTTTATAGTTATTTATTTACAAAGTATATGTAAATAAATAAGGGGTATTTTGCCAAGGTACAATTTACTCACATTTTCTTAAATATTTAGTGATATGTCTGACGTGGTTTCTGTACAATCAATACATCAAATCGGGGTTCAGTTACTAACAAAGCTACTCTTATGTCATCTGACAGGTCTAGACAATTTCTCAACTTCGATTCCAACTTTAAAACCCTTTGAATAAAACATTCCGTTTGTGTTGTCATGCTATACTTGGCTGGTTTCATGTTTTCTTCTGTATTTAATTTTTTTTTTATTCCTTATAAGTTTTATTAATCATATAAGAATCCTGCCCAATTAAGAATGAACGTTAATTGATTTTACTTTTCATTCAAGAAAATTTGAAATGGTACCCAGGTCACTTTAAAATATGGAAAGAGAGTTCTTATTAATGATTCATCATTGTTCCCATGTATACCTCGACACATTAAAATTAAATATATACAAATATACAAAGATTAAGTCCCATACCCCCAAAATGTTGTTTCCATGCACACATTGGGTATGGATACCCACTGTTAGGAACCCCTGCTTTAAAGTATGTATAATTTTTACATCTTGCGATTTGTATTATAATTATATTGTAGTCGTATGAGGATTTCTCTTGTAATTTCTTCAGTTTCGAACACGAATATATTCGTAGATATATATATATATATATATATATATATATATATATATATATATTATATAATAATAATGATAGTATTATTATTACTATTATTATTATTATTATTATTATTATTATTATTATTATTATTATTATTATTATTATTATTATTATTATTATTATTATTAGGTAAACTGCAACCCTAGTTGAAAAAGCAGGATGCTATAAGCCTAAGAGCTGCAACAGGGAAGAATAGCCCACCGAGGAAAGGAAATAAGGAAATAAACTACATTATTATTATTATTATTATTATTATTATTATTATTATTATTATTATTATGATTATTATTATTATCATTATTATTATTAGCTAAGCTACAACCCTAGTTGGAGAGACAGGATGTTATAAGCTTAAGGGCTGCATAAGGGAAAAATAGCCCAGTGAAGAAAAGAAATCGGGAAATATATACAGTAAACCATATGAAGATTAATGAACAATTAACATAAAATGTTTTAATAACAATAACAACATTAAAACAATCTCTCGTGAATAAATTATAAAAACAGACTTATGGTAACCTGTTCAGCATAAAAAATTTTTGCTGTAAGTTTGAACTTTTGAAGTTCTACCAATTCAACTACCCGATTAGGAAGATCATTTTAACTGCATAGCTTTAATAACATATACTGTTTAAAAAAAAAAAAGGAAGAAAAAAAAAAACTGATTTTAATCAGAAATTCTCCGTTAAAATATACTGCTCAGCCATATTTCAGTAAAATACGGGCGACCGTAATTTTACCTTAATTTGTTATTATCATTTACGGGTTGGTGACCGTAATACCACTCCTTAACGTCAATATATCCGTTTTTAAAACGGTAAAAATGCTGGAATAAATGTTGCCGGGCATTTACCTTTTTTAATGCAAATTTTCAACAGTGTAGCAAAAGTAATATTGCAAATGATTTCCGTCTTGAATAGCTTTTTCCTCCTTTTTTTTTCCCTCTCGGTCTCCTTCAGGGATGACCATCTGTTCCATCTCATTTGCACCAGCTGTGGTGAGGAAAGAAAAAACTGTGTCCCTTTTTTTTCTTGGTTAATGACTGGGTACGAAGAACTGAGATGGAAATTCTCTCTCTTACTTCAAAGCATGTTTTACTGTACTTGCTGTTCTATCTTGAAGTAAAATGGTTATCACTGATAATGTAGCTTTTTGTATACTCGATTAAGATTCAGATTATATATATATATATATATATATATATATATATATATATATATATACATATATATATATATATATATATATATATATATATATATATAAATATATATATAAATGTATATATGTACACACACACACACACACACACACACACACACATATATATATATATATATATATATATATATATATATATATATATATATATATATATATTGGAAATTCTCTCTCTTACGTCAAAGCATGTTTTACAATTATACTTAAAACAGAAAGTACACTGTTTTAAGTATAATTGTTACAATTGATAATGTAGCTTTTTGTTTATTCAAATGGATTCATTGTATATGTATATATATATATATATATATATATATATATATATATATATATATATATATATATGTATATATATATATATATATATATATATATATATATATATATATATATATATATATATATATATATATATATATACACACACACAACTATCGCTAGAGAGTTATGGGGTCCTTTGACTTTCCAGACAGTACCACTTTGGATCCTTCTCTCTGGTTACAGTTCACTTTCCCATTGCATACACATACACCAAATAGTCTGGCCTATTCTTTACATATTCTCTCATGTCCTCATACACCTGACTACACTCAAGATTATCAAACAATTCTTCTTCACCCAAGGGGTTAACTACTGCACTGTAATTATTCAGTGGCCACTTTCTGTCTTGGTAAGGGTAGAGGAGACTCTTTTGCTATGGTAAGCAGCTCTTCTAGGAGGACACTCCAAAGTCAAACCATTGATCTCTAGTCTTGGGTAATGCCTTAGCCTCTGTACCATGGTCTTCCACTGTCTCAGGTTAGAGTTCTCTTCCTTGAGGATACACTCAGGCACACTATTCTATCTAATTTCTCCTCATTTTGTTTGGTTAAAGTTTTTATAGTTTATAAAAGAAATATTTATTTTAATGTTGTTACTGTTCTAGTGTCCGCTTATAAATTAACGTTATTGTTCCTATATTTTAAGAGACAGATAAGAAATTTCCTTATCTTGCCTTAGAAATTATCGTTATTAATCATATATTCTAAGAGGTAGACTAAATTGAAAGGAAAAGTATCAAGAAGAAAAATCGCTTTCGCCACCAAATGCCGAGTATTAGGTCTCACCAAAGACAGAAACGGGAGAGTAAACACAAAACCTTGAAAAGACTTTCCTTCCAAAAACGAAAATATGAGTAATTTTTTATTTATTTCAGAATCAGGTCTACTGAAAGCAGTCTAACTTTTATATTATTATTATTATTATTATTATTATTATTATTATTATTATGCAAGCTTCAACCCTCGTTGGAAAAGCAAGAAGCTATAAGCCGAAGGGCTCCAACAGGGAAAAATAGCCCAGTGAGGAAAGGAAATAAGGAAATACATAAACAATATAAGGAGTAATGAAAAGATTTAGATAAAATATTTTAAAAACATTAACAACATTAAAACAGATATCACCACTTTTATGATTTTAAATTGAATTTCCTTCATTCTTTAATTATAACAAACGATATCAGCTTCAGTGACCGTCAATGTCAGGATGTCATAAAACTCAAAATCCATCAATCAATCAATCAATCAATCAATCATGGAAGCGGAAATGGATATATGACTTCAGGCAAGTGTTCCAAAATGGAAGCTCAATTGATCTCGGTTGAAATGGAGGAGTGAACATCACTCAACCTTTTTGAACAGTCTCTTTGTGGCACAGATTTTACAAAGAGTAAAGAATATTAGTGAGATCGGTGCTCGGGATAGAGTTCTGTCAGGGGATTTAGTTCGATTGAAACACAAAAGATGGATCGAGGAGGGATTTTTAATTTTGAGATTGTTAGGATATGATAGCTTTTGAAAATCGAATTTGATTTGTAGCATACTATGAGGATACTCTAACATGTAAGAAAAAGTAATGGACATAGAATGCTATAAGGATACTCTGACATGTAAGAAAAAGAAATGGACATGGCATGCTATAAGGATACTCTAACATGTAAGAAAAAGTAACGGACACAGCATGCTATAAGGATACTCTAACATGTAAGAAAAAGAAAGGGACATGGCATGCTATAAGGATACTCCAACATGTAAGAAAAAGTAATGGACATAGAATGCTATAAGGATACTATGACATGTAAGAAAAAGTAATGAACGTAGCATGCTATAAGGATACTGTAACATGTAAGAAGAAGAAGGATACTCTAACATGTGAGAAAAAGAAATCGACATAGCATGTTATAAGGATACTCTAATATGTAAGAAAACGAAATGAACATGGCCAGGACATATAACGAGAATGACAGATAATAGATGGATATTAAGTATAACGGAATGGGTCCCTATAGATTACAAAAGAAGCTGGGGTAAGTACAATAGACGATGGATTGATAAGGTAAGAAAATTTGCTTGCAAAATCTGACTTAGAAAGGCATAAATTGATGCGAATGGAAGGACATGTCTGAGGCACATGTTATGCAGTGGACTATAGTCTATTTCTTTTAGCGAGGCATATTTGCACCGACTCGCAGCGGTGCCCTTTTATCTCGGAAAAGTTTCCTGATCGTTGATTGGTTGGACAAGATAATTCTAACCAATCAGTGATCAGGAAACTGTTCCGAGCTAAAAGGGCACTGCTGCGAGTCGGTGCAAATCTGCCTCAATAAAAGAAATGGACTATAGTAACGGTTGATTATGATGTTGTATGCAAAAACGTAATTATGCTGATGAATGAAAAAAAAATATATAAGAAAATAAATATTCTGTTGAATCAGTTTCCGAAAATAATTGTAAACTTGAGGAGACTTCCACCCACGAATGACTTAATTTAGTATTGTCTTATCGTTCGAAATACCTCATTTTGTTTATCACGAACGAGAGAGAGAGAGAGAGAGAGAGAGAGAGAGAGAGAGAGAGAGAGAGAGAGAGAGAGAGAGAGATGTTTATATTGTTGTTTGATAGAGAGAGAGAGTTAAACCAATATTATCGTTTGTTATACCTTACTTTGTTTATCACGACCGTTTTTGTATGTTTGTATGTCTATATGCGGAGAGAGAGAGAGAGAGAGAGAGAGAGAGGAGAGAGAGAGAGAGAGAGAGAGAGAGAGAGAGAGAGAGAGTTAAATCAATATTATCGTTTGTTATCCCTTACTTTTTTTATCACGACCGTTTTTGTATGTTTGTAAGTATCTATATGCCGACAGAGAGAGAGAGAGAGAGAGAGAGAGAGAGAGAGAGAGAGAGAGTTAAATCAATATTATCGTTTGTTATACCTTAATTTGTTTATCACGACCGTTTTTGTATGTTTGTATGTCTATATGCGGAGAGAGAGAGAGAGAGAGAGAGAGAGAGAGAGAGAGAGAGAGAGAGAGAGAGAGAGAGAGAGAGAGAGAGAGATAGTTAAATCAATATTATCCTTTGTTATACCTCACTTTGTTCATTACAGCCTTTTTTGTTTATAATTGTATGTACCTATATGTGAAGAGAGAGAGAGGAGAGAGA